>NW_026947503.1:61820531-62265531 GCF_034190915.1 Cavia porcellus | reverse complement strand
CTGTTAATTAGCTAATTTAACTGGTTTAATTCACAGTATTATTCACAGCTACAAACTTATTCTTACCTTTTTGTTAATTGTGTCCTATTTTGTAGCTACTTTCTTCCTCTCCTGCTCACAAACAAAGTCTTGTCACCTTCATAACCTTCCTCCCCAACTGGTACCCAAGAAAAACTGGCTTTCTGAGGTCACAAAGACCCCTCAGTTACAGGTCTGATGCTCATGGGAAAGCATCCCATGGGCATACTCTCATCTCCACCCATCCTAGACTCCCCCCACATGGTAATGAACAATGATAAGAAGATAAAGGAGGAAGAGAACCAAAGCATAGAAAGAAGACCTATAAATTAAGGACCAAGTTCTGTGAGCCTGTGGTTAAGTTATATATTGTCCTAATATTGTCCTTGTTTCTGCAGTTTCTAGGGTAGCTCTTTTCACCCTTGCTTTTTTTTTTTCAAAATCAAGATAATATATTTGTCTAAGATTACGCTACTAACAAATGAAAAAGCTGAGATTTACACCCTAGTCTGTCTGATTACAAAATCTGTTTGCTTTCCAGCATACCGTGCTGCCGCTGGTTTGTACTTCTTTGATCTCTTCCTGCAGGACTTTTCTTTTTTGGAGGGAATTTAATAACAATAAGATGATTAACTCTATGGATAATATACAGTTGTACTTTCATGATTAGATGTAAACCTAAATCTAATTTGGAAAAAGGCCAGTTTTAAAACAAGGCATGTGTAAGATTCATGCACAAGATCGGACAGGTGGAAGATTAAATTGCAATCGAACAATGTTATCGCATATAACTGGAAAATTACATATCAACCTTATGAAAGAACCCTCACTCAAGTGATTTGAATGTCTGTCTGTTTGTTTGCGTTAATAAGAAATAATACTGTTTTTTTTTTTAAAGGGGGGGGGGGCTGGGGATTTAGCTCAGAGGCATAAAGTGCCTGCTTTGCAATCACGTAGTCATGAGTTCAACCCTCGGTACCAAAAAAAACCAGAAAGAAATAATAATGTTGATACCATGAGACTGTCCGCCTGATCATAGTTGTGACATTGCTGATAACACTTAAAATTTCTCATGTCCCAATGGGCCCTATCTTCCCATCTAATATTCTTTGCTAATAATTTGGTGATGATTTGCTAATAATTTGGTAAGAGATAATTTCACTGGAATGATAAAGAAGTAAACAAGGATTCGGAATTCAATCCTGTGTAAATTAATGTGACCTTATTGCTAGTCTGCTCTTCCCTTGGGAGTTATCTCTCAGATGCATTGGGAATCAGCGTTCTGCTTGGCATAAGCTCTCTATGTGCCAGTAAGTGAACTATTTGGGAAGTTCACCAATTTTACACCAGATTTCAAGGAAAAGATACGTTTTGCCAAAGATCAGCTTCTAGAGTGCTTTGCTTGTGAAAATGTAGCCAAGTTAACAAGTCACAGAATATTCAGTCTAACCTACTTATCCTCTGAGTGCTGGTAGGAGCATCAGAAGAGTCTACACTAAGTTCTAATGATACAGGACTCAGCAAAGCACGCAGACTTGAGATCCAGCTGGATTCAGGAGTCACAGTCTTATGTACTTGAAGACAACACTGTCTTTATTATCCTACTTCTTACCTGGTTTGGGGTTTTCCCTTAGGAACATGTGTCACGCTGAAAACAATCCAGTGTTTTAGAAAAAAACCTTATTTAATGTACTTCTTTCCTCATTTAAGTCCAGGTGAAGCTAATCTAAAGTGATGCATGCAGTTTTAATATATTTCACAGCTTCTGCTTTCTCCTGGTTAAGTCTTTTATAAAATATCTTCATGCATAAGAATGAAATGTTAGGTAGGCATGGTGGTGCATACCTGTAATCCCAGCCCTCGGGAGGCTGAGGCAAGAGGATTACCATGAGTTCAAGGTAAGCCCAAACTGCATAGTAAGACTATGTCTCAAAAAGAAAAAGAAAAAAGGAATGAAATGTTAATTATTCACTTAACAGGGACTGGTGGAGAACTTAAAAAATGAAAATCCACTAAAATTAAACTGGGTTGATTAATCTCATTTATGTTTTTGAAGGTGTAATTAGATTAATGAGCATTAAATTGCTTAGCTCCAGCCTATAGTGAATCCATTTATCTGTCATAAGTATTTTCCGTATTGTCTGGCCTGGTGTATAAAGAAAAAGTTGTCCAACAGTGTCAGGGGAGGGGGAGGTGGCAAGATAAAGCAGAAAGGATGGAGCAGCACATTACACACACCCCCATACTCCCAGCACTCTGGGAAGCTGGGGCAGGAGGTCACAAGCAGAAGCTCCCACCTGGGCAACTTAGCAAGTTAGCACAACCCTCTCTGAAAAGGAAAAATAAAGGGCTGGGGACGTAGCTCAGTGTGAAGACTCGGGGTTAAACCACTAGCATTGCCAAAAAAACCCCAGAAAAATGAAAACAAAACATAAGTACCAGTTTGGGATGAGGAAAAAAACAGATGAGCAGTGGTCCACTCCGCAGGTGAGAAGAAGCAAAGGGACGTGATCTGCGCTTCTGTGCTCAGGATGAGGCAGTCTTGGTTTACCTAACTTTCCTGAACTCCCTGAACTGGGAACGTTTGCTGTAGCCTGTGGCCCAAGGCCACGCAAGTGAGCCTCTGGGCAGGTGTGGAAGCACAGTGCGTGCTCTGGGGATAGGAAGGGCGCGGGAGAGGGCTCTGCAGGAGCATGCAGGGTGCGGGCTCTGAGCCCAGCGTGCCCGGGAAAGGAGTCCAGGCAGGCAGTGCAGCCCTGCGGGTGACCAAAAGCCTCCTCCCATTCATGCAGCGTCACTGTGCTTGCCATGGGCTCTCGCTTGCAGGATGGAACCCTGCGGATTCATAGGGAGCAGTAGCAACACTGCACCCAGCGGTCCCAGTACAGCCTGGCCCCGCTTGCAAGGCTGCCAGTCCACATGCATGAGGTCAGAGCCGGCGTTAGCAGGCTGGGTTATAACCCCGGGGCAAGTGAGAGGGTTTACATTATGCCAGAACACCGATCTGTCCCAAATCACGGCCCTGCGGGTGTAGGTATTAACTCAGAAGATTTTTCTAGCAGAAGCATCAGATCTCAAGTAGGCTGGAGAGCTTTTCTCATTATAAATGGGTGAGGAGAGGCCAGCTGCAGGCATCAAGGTAGAGCGAAAAATGAAGAATGTTTCCCTTGGAGAAAGGAGGGTGGAGGAGCCCCAGGGCTCCTCCTAACCCAGGCAGCCTGGTCCCATGCTGTCCAGCATGGTGACACCAGCTGTGAGTATGACCTCCCTCATCACAGCAGCCATGGTTCCAACGTTCCAAGGCCAGCAGTGGCCGGTGCACCACCACCCCTCCCCATGATGAGTGGTGCAGCAATGAGACATTCCCCAGGACTGGAGATGATGGCTGCTCTGGAACCACAAAATACAATTAAAAGGCCTTTCCCATCACCCCAGAAGGTTCTAGTTTTGTTTTGGTTTGGTTTGGTTTTGGTTTTTTCTCTTGTGTTTTTTGTTCTCCGTATATTTGATGATTGACTTCTAACAGGTTTGGGGTTTGCCATTAAAAAGTGCTAGATGATTGTGCTATCTTCATGGCTAGAAGGATCCAAGCTGCCAGTAGTTTTGTTGATGCCCAGCGGGGACAGGAAGTCCAAGGGGGAGGCAAGACCTGCCCTGTTTGACGCCTGCTTCTCCACTTCCTGTTCAGCATTAACTAAATCAGTCTGCCACCCTTAACTTCTCTTTCTTTGTTTACAAAAAGGCTATTCTTTTAGGAGTGAGTTTGAGGTGTCCATTATGTAAAGTAGCAGCTGAGTATCCCTTACCTAAAATGTGTAAGACAGAGGTACTTTGGGTTTCCATTGTTTAAAAATATTGCCATATTTACACGTATGTAGGATTTGTTGGCGTGGACCTAAGTCTAAGTGTGAAACTCACTTAGTTTAAGGCAGACCTTTTACACGGCCTGCAGTAATTTTCTGCACTGTTTAGCACTGTCTGCATTTTGACTGCACAGAAGGCAGGTGTGGAATTTTCCACTGATGGCATCACATCAGCCATCACAGTTCCAGATTTGCGTTTAGGATTTGGGGGTTGGGGTGCTCAGCCTACGCCTGGTGTTTCCCAAGTGAAAGCAGCTTTCACTAGAAACGTGAGTCCACGGTCTCTTTCATCATTTCTTGGTCACTTCTCAGGCCCTGGCGACTGTGCTAAGAGCTCAGTCATCACCCCGGGCCTTCTATCCACACTCTTTGATCCTTGGGCGTGGTTGTGGAAGCTCTGTCTTGGGCATTAGTCCTCCTCTGTGATTCTCTTACTTCGTAGGAAAAAAATAAAAAGTCTGCAAAACTCTTCTCTTGTCCTGTTTGCTTGTAAACTGGCACTTCTAAGGGTGGCACCTGGGTACAGATGAACTCAATCCGGCAGTGGGCAGGCAGATCTGCTGCAGTCATGTCACTGAGGCCTCTGGGATGGGCCTGCTGCCCAAGAACAGGTGCAAGTTCCTGTTGCCCACAATACTCCGGAAACTCCCTGAGCATTTGGCCTCAGGGAAAGAACTTTCTAGAAGGCCCTTGTGGTGTTCACTGTAGGTTGAGTAGGTCCCTTATGTGAGTTCAGCCTGTGTGGTTGCGGACAAGAGCAAGGAATACCAGGTCCACCTAAGCCGTTCCTGCCTGGGGCTGGGAACCCCCAGGGAGTCCAAAGATGGGGTCCACGAACTCCTCAAGTTTAGGAGGGAGCATTTATGTCCATCTTCTTCGGAGTAACCTTTTTAGCTCTAATTGTGTCCTCAAAGAGATAGTCACTAACAAGTTTAAATTATGGTGTTTTAAAATTAGGTAGCTTTTTTCCGTAAGACATGAAATTGATTATTTCCCTTGTTCCTTGGGACAATAGTTCATGAGAAAATGCCTTTTGAGTTATAACTTTAAAATAATTTGAGAATGTGCTGTTTCTGAGAAATTATATTTGAAGCTAATATTACCTGTTATTAGTAGATACTGTGCTAGAGATTTGTTGTATAAGAGCTGTTCTTGTGGGATCAATTCAGTCGAAGTAACAAAAAGGGACAGATTTGCTCGTATGCAAAGGTTGACAGTAAGGGGAAAGGGGTCTCATTTTGTAAAGTAAATCTTGCTCTCAGGGGTTCATAGGCTGGTGGGACATTGGCACAGAAATGCAGGGCAAAGCAAGAGGCAGCATAAAGGCCTCTGAACAATGTGTAACAGAAACTGGAAGACAAATTCAACCCTGGGTATTAGAGAGGCCGGAGCAGAAGATCATCTCCCCATTTTGAATACCAGGCCTCTAATGATTGCTAGCATTTCTACAGCCACCTATTGGAAAGGCTGAGGATGGTACCAGGAACTGAACTCAGGACCTTGCACTTGCCAGGCAGATACATGTGCCACTGAGCTACACCCCCAGTCCCCAGACAGGCTTCTTGCAGCACTCTCCCCATTGCTCTTGATTCCCCGTAATTCAGCCCTGTGTTGGTGAGAGATGGGTGGCAGGTAGGATGTGAGGGAGACTGGAGAGAGAGAAAGAGGGAGAGAGTGGAAAGGAGGAAGGGTTAGGCTGCACAGAATCCCTGCAGGTGTTTCCAGAACAGCTGTGAGTCTTACAAGAGAGCCACTGGGAGATGGGTATGGTGGTGGCCCCTGTAATCCCAGCACGCAGGAGCTGAGGCAGGAGGATTGCTGTTGAATTTGAGGCCAGCCTGGGCTACAAAGTGAGTTCAAGACTAGCCTGAACTGCACAGGGAGACTGTCTCAAAAGAACTAAGGAAAAAATAAAAAAAGATTACAAGAGAGCCATTGGAGAGGACGTGAGGAGGTGAGTAGTGTGGGCATCCCCCTGGGTCAGGTGCCCACATACAGTGCAGCTCAGCTACTCTTGTGATCAGAGCTTCCAAAAGCTAAGTGTGAGCTGGGCGGGAGAGATTCGGCCTCCAAGTGGACTCAGTGATGAGTTTCATTTCTCTCAAATATACAACTGAGGTGTGTTCTCCTTCAAGCCCACAAATGGCCAATGGGAAATGATCGTGATTTGAGTCTGTCCACTGCCTCCTGCCACAACTGCTGTCTCCTGCTTCTGCCTTCAGCCACAGAAGCCCCTGCCTTTCTGATTTATTTTATGGTGGTAAAATATGCATAACAGAAAGATGCTCCATTAAGGGCTCATGTGATTACATTTGGTCTACCCAGAGTAATGCAAGATAGCCTGCCTATTACAGGGTGAGTGAATAGTAACCTTAGTTCCATGGGTAAAATCACCTGTGCCATGAAACATAAGAATTTCACAAGCATGACACCCAAGGGCCAAACCAAACTACAGGAGCCAAAATTCTACCAACCACAGGATTGCTGTGGATGGTAAACCAACGTGGACACCACCTTCATTAAATACATGCAGTTCAAAGGCCATTATGTTAGTTCTGGGCGACACAGGTACAGTTTAATTGCCAGAAAACTGTGCTCAAATCTTCTCTTTTACTAACCATGCAAGTTTGAGTGAATTCTTTAGCCTCTTCTGCCTCGGTCCCCTGCACTGGAATGTACCCATCCCTTGGGTTGTCAAAAGCATTGAATGAATTAATGGTATAAAGGGCATAGAACAAAGTTTGGAAGACGTTAGATAATGGAGCAATAAGTGCTATTGTTACTGAACTGGAAACAGGGTGGTGCGGTGTGCCTGGAAATGAGGACAGATTTGAGAGGCGCTGCGGCAGTTACTGATGGAGGTCGCGATTTCATTTGCTAGGCTTTGAGGCAAATGAAATCCTACTGGCCCTGTGTTGGTTTGCAGTGTCCGGGCTGTGAGTGGAAGGAGAGTCTCAGTCTCAGCTCCTCCCTCCTCTCCCTGGGCCCTGAATGTCATGAGGTGGGCTCTGTTGTCTGTCAGGCCTTCTGCCGCGCCCTGCTGCCTTGCAGCCAGCTGGCCAGGAACTGACCCCTCTGAAACCACGAGCCAAATAAGCCTCTCCTCCTTTAATTTGTGGATGTTGGGCATTTTGTCCCGGTGACTAATGACTAGTACACCTTTTCAATCGCTAGTGATCACTACTCTTCATTCAGCTCAACTGATTTAGCTTGAGAGGACTTGAAATACCAGACTGTCTGTGTCATTTTTCTCTGAGTGTCCCCTGTTCTATCCATGTTCTGTAAATAACAAAATCTTATTCTTCTTTATGCTGAGTAATAGCCCACTGTAAAACAAAATAATTTTTCATGTTTATTAATATGTGTTTGCTGTCCACAGTGATTATATCCAATGTGGGGAGGTACACGTACATAACATATTTTCGTTCTCTTTTCTCCCCTCCACTCCCCGCCATGCTTTTTCCAACTCTTGGTTCCCTGCCCATTTGAAAAAACTCTGTTTTCATTTTTTCTTCAATGACTTTTTGTTTCCTTTATCTTGTCTCCCTCCATCCTTTGTGCTCCATCTATATGAAAAAGATGTCCCTACTTCCTATTGACCTGCCTTCAATTTTACTCTTTACTTTTATAAATGTTTTCAGCTTTCCCATATAGAGGAAACCGTGTGCCTGACTTTTTTCACTCAGTGGCATGGGCTCGGGACACGCTCTGACTTCTCCATGATGGGCCTTCCTTCTGGCATAAGATGAACTCTGTGTTGTTTTAATTTGCATCTCTCATTGCCAAAGATATTGAGCGTTTTTCTGTAGGTATTGGTAGGTATTGGTCATTTTTACTTCTTCCTCTGAGAACTGTTACTCATATCATTGCTGATTTTCATTAGATCTTTTATTAGGGAATTGTTTTAGTTATCTATATATTCTAGATATCAGTCTTCTGCCCAAGGAGTAGCTGACAAATCTTTTTCCATTTTGTAGTTTTTCACTTAAGCCTGATTGTTTCCTTGGCTGTGCAGAAACTTTTTAATTTGATATAATCCTGCTTGTTGATTGCTGATATTATTTCTTGCTCTTTAGGCCTGTTCAAAAAGTCCTTACCTATATCTGTTTCTTGAAGAGTTTTACCTATTTTATCTTCTAGTAGACTGTTTCTGCTTTAAAATCTAGGTCTTTGATTCATTTTGACTTCAGTTTAAAACCTGGTGAGAGACACGGTCTAGATTCAATCTTCTGCATGTGAAGAGCTGGTTTTCACAGCGCCTCTGTTACAGTTCTGGGGTCAGAAGTCTGAAGTGGTTCTCAACACTGAACACCAAACTATCCCCAGGGCTGTGTTCCGGCTGCCGACTGGGGCCAGGGCCTGTTCTCTCGCCTTTTCAAGCTGTCAGAGGCTGCCACGTGGCTCCTGGTCCCTGGCTCCATCTTCAAAGCTGCATCACCCTGGCATCTGCTTCCAGCCACACCTGCTGGTCACTTTCTGCCTCCTTCTCTCACATACAGAGATGCCTGGCACTTCACTCTCAAGTTCACTAAATGCTTCTGGAAAGTCCCTTTTGCTATTTAACGTGATATACAGCTTCTGTGTGTTAAAACATGGGTATCTTGGGGGAGCTGTAATTCTGCTCACTGAAGAATCATGTGCAGAATTCCTCGCACATGGCCTATGCTTTTTAACCTAGCACAATTATTTTTATGCTGGGGGTTGAACCCAGGGCCCTGAATACGCTAAGCACACACCTACTACTGAGCCTCACTCCAGCAAGTGCTTTTTGAGTTTGCAGCAAAAAGCATATAAAAGTCCTGCACCCGGCACGTACCAGCTGGCTGAGATCAGTGTGTATGTGGTGGACCCCGAATACTCTGCTTATGTGCAGATGAAGTAGAAAGGTCATCAGTTTCCCTGTGTCATGCTGTTTTAAAAGAATACTATTCGAAAATAACCTTACAAATCTACTCAATCACTCGTTCAAGAACAGCACTTGTAGAATGTATGCTGATTTACATAAAGCAGTCACTTATCCCCAGAAATCATTCTCTTACTGACTCTCAATTAATTTTTCAGTTTGTGTAAAAAAATCCACCTTCTCTATGTTCTCTTGCTGCTTTAAATACACCTCGATCCTAGATGCATAGAGAAGTTTTTACGTGTATAAGGTTTCTTGGTCTTTCTTTTTGAAAGATAAGCAAGCATGTAATACCTTCATGCTAATCAGGAAAATACCCAAATTCAAGACTCCAGGTCTTCAATGATGGTACATTCCAACACATAGGGAGGCTGAGGCAGAAGGATCTCAAGTTCAAGTCCAGACCAAACCACTTAGATTTAATGAGATCCTGCCTTCTAAAAAAGACAAAAACAAAAAAAAAATTTTTTTAATTGCTAACTCTTGATGTCCTCTGGGAGTACTGCTCATTCCTTGTGAGATGCTTGTCAAAAGAAAATTCCTCATGCTCTTTTTAGAGCAGAACAATCTTACTCAAGAGTTTATTAAGTCTAGATTCCTTTTGGCTTATGAGTTGCATTTTTATGCCTTGTTTTTTTTAATGAAATTTTTATTATTCTCTTAACTTTATAGCAAAACATCAGTTCTGCATGCCCTGTGAAATCTTCCAATATCTTTCACTGGAAACACAGACGGTTTCTGATTTACAATTTTTTTACTTCACAGTGGTGCAAAAGTGATACATATTCAGTAGAAATGCACTTGGAGTTTTGAATTTGGATCTTTTCCGGCCAGCGATATGCATACCGGGCTCTCTCTAGATGCCAGGCAGGGGCAGCAGGCCGCGGCTCCCCTTCCGGCTGCCCCACCATCGCGAGGGGAGAAAGGAGACCCCGTGGTGCAGTGTTGCTAAGCTAGGCTTTGGAAAGATTAGGTTATGGGTTTGATTTCCAGTGTTTTCAGCTCACTTTGTGTTTATCAGGACGTGACCCCATCATAACGAAGCGTCTGTACATGTGTTTCTGCACCTGCAGTTTGGTATTAACTGTTGTACATAATGCGATTTTAATGCAGTGAGCTGTGGGAGCTGATGAAGGGTGAAGCCATCTGTTAAAAGCCAGAAACATCAAGGTGAACAGACACGACTTTTCCCACAAGGGGCTCTCTCTGTATTAAACAGGAAGGGGTTCTGATGGCGAGAACTTTTTTGTGACATTTTTATAGGTATGTGTGTGCAGTACTGTCTGCACTCTTTGTGTGGACTCAGTCTCAGTCTCAACGTAACCCGTCTCAGTTGCTGGCTTCCTCCACTCTGCCGTGCCTCCCTCCCTCTCTTGGCCCCTTCCCACTTAAGAAAGATCTGTCTCCCTGTTTCCTGTTATCTATCTACCTCTGCTTTTTATTTATAATTTGGGATTCTCATATAAGAGAATTTTTCAACGGGGAAAAAAACTCTAGAATATGTAACTTCCAGCCCTTGGGAATTAGATGGCTAAGGTCTCAGGAAAGAGAGGACCAGAAATGAGGATCAGTCTCTGGGCTGAAAAGCTGGATGGACCCGTCAGTACCTCCACCCGAGACCGGTCACTGGAGAAAGACTGAGTTTGCACGTGTAAGCTGGCTCAGTTCCGAACATGCTAACCCAGCCAAAGCCGGCCCCTAGGAAGTGCTCGTTTACTCACATACTATCAGGAAACTCACCGTGTAAGCCACACGCAGCACTACCGAGCTCAGGCTCCAGAGGAAGTGGTAAAGACAGAGCCCAAAAGGGAACTTCCTCCTCCAGCTTAAAGATGCCAATCTCATGGAAGCATGAATGGGACCAGGTGGGGAAAAGGGGAGACAGCTGACTCTGACTCTGGAGTTAAGAGGATGGCAGGGTCGGGGTAGGGTGACTTGGAAGTAGGCACAAGGGAGGTAGAGAGGAGTCTGCGGTCACACAGGTGGGGGCTCAGGAGTGAGGCACCTTGCTGGGCGATGCAAACAGGAAGGGAAGAACAAAGGGCCAGGGATGTAGCTCAGAGGCATAAGCACCTGCCTAGCAAATGCGAGGTCCTGACTTCCATTCCCAGTACAAAAAAAAAAGAAGAAGAGGAAGAAGAAGAAGAGCAAGAAGAGGAAGAGGAGGAAGAGGAAGAGGAAGAAGAAGGTTTAGTTTTAGTAATAGTCTATCACGGAATGAAAATATGCATAGCCACTAAGACATGCAGATAGAGTACCGCACCATAGAATGTTCGTTTCTCAATCACTTGACATTTGAGGATTTTAAAATAATTTTTACACCAAGATAATCTACAAGTGTCTTTTTCATAAAAGGCCAAAACTTTTTTCTCATTTTGCTTCCCAAATATGGTGCACGATCCTTCGATGCGAAGGCAAGTGAGCGCGGAAATCGTGGTGTCTGAGGAGGATTTCGGTACCCCAGTTTTGCATAATCGCTCCACACAGACTTTTCCGCCCTCTCTGCTCTCTCACACGAGCCTGTGCACGTCTAGACGAGCATCGTCTGCACTGTACACGAAGCCCTCCACGGCCGTAGTGCTAGAACAGGTGACTCTGTTCTTCACATTACACACAGGTCAGTGGCCATCAGGAGAGGTTTCTTCAGTTTCAAAGGACTAAAGTGATTTCCCATCTACCAGCTATTTTCGTTGACCTCACTTCCCTAGAGCTCCTCCATCCCAGTTTAATTTAGCGGCCACAATTCTCTCATCTAATTAATCCAAAAATTGGGCCGTGCCTCCGTGGCCTGCATCCAGCCTTCTTTTGACTGGCGTTTCTCTGAGACCTTCTCACTCTTACATGCCTGGCCCAGGGCAGTGGCTTCTGCTCCACTGGCTTCGTTCTCTTTCCCCATCCTCTATGCTCTCCTTCTGGTTTTCCTCACATTTCTTTCTCTTTTCCTCTTATTTACCTATAAACTCGCTAAATGATTTACTATTACAAACTCAGAAACTGTCCACTTGTTTGTTCAGGAGAAATCCCGGAAGCAGCCAAGCATCAAGACTCTGCCCATTTGTGAGACCACCATTTTGCCTCAACTGATTTTATTCAAATTTGGTATGCTTGATAGTATCAAGTCTAAGAGTAGAAGCAACTACTCTGAAGATGACAAGATGTAAAAGATATACATACTGGTTTTGATTATTAACTGCTTTCAAGTCCTACAATGTCTTCAAAGTTGTGTTTTTACTAAAATAGCTATGTAATGCTATGTTCAATTATATTATGCCTGATGATGTGGACAATTCTATTGAAAATAACAAGAGAAAGCACAGTAACTACTGTAGATCACCTAATATTGTGGTCCTGTATGTCTTTTTCATTTCATGTTTTTCTAGGAATTTATTTTCTTGTCTTGTTTTGATCTGTTTTTCCCTATAATACAGAAAAGATAGATATACATGTAGAGATTCACACATGGGAAGAATTTCTAAACTGTTTACGGGAACAGATTATATAATACACGACGTAATGAACAGATACTCTGAAGAAGAGACACCAAGAAACCCAGTGCTAATTCTGTAGCATTATGATATAAAATCTAGCAATACTATCATTCACTGTTCGGAGTGATAGTAGTCTAGTCTCTTATGTTCAATTTCAGCATACGTAAAGATAAAGACAGCTATCATGAAGAGACTGAGAAACATTATGGTAGTCATTATTGACTTCCCCAAAATCAGGTCTTGAAGACCTAAAAAGCCTTCATCATTCTGTAATAATTTGATTAGTTCTATAATGTTCAGTAAACAGTATATATTCAATGTGTGTGAAGATGGGGACAACTATTTGGAAGAAAACTAGAGAAGGTAAGATAGACAGTGAAGATCTCCAGTGGACTTGTTTTGAAATCTGTATTTCTTTAAATTGTTTCCTTATAAAGTTTTGTTCTGTTTTGTTCTGTTTAATCTTACCCTCTTTGAGATTAAAAAAACAAGTGTGTAGGACTGATAAACATATTACTAAGTTCTTGTTGGATCATTGAGCAGAACTGTTTGCAGTGTCATTATTTGAATATCACTTTGTATACTTTAATTTTGTAACTCGAGCAACTTATTTCTAAGATGATGGTATGTAACTTATCAACTGGTGACTTCTTACTGTTTATTTCTCTGAAATTCTATATTGTTTTTACCCTTTTTTCTGTTTTTTTTTTTTTTCTTTCTCTTTAAATTTAAAAAAAAAAAAAAAAAAAAAGACTGCCCATCAGCAAAACATCCTTGGGGGAGGTTGCCTGGATGGTTGCCCGGGCACTTTCCAATCTTGACACCCCTTTAGGACTCTGTCTGCTGCGAATTCCCATCTGCCTCCTTCCTACTCAGCTGTGGAGCTGTATGAACTGTACCTGGTTTCTCTTCCGCAGGGGTGGCCTGCAGATGTTAAACCAAAACCCCTCTCTGCCCCAGCCTTTGACACTCATCTTCCATGGGTCCACATCCAGCCGACAGCTGTCCTTGCTCCTTTCTCAAAAAAAGGAAAAAGAAAAACTCTTAGTTTGTGTTACAGTTGAGCAGCGTTCCACTGGGCTCCAGCCTCACAGCACTTCATACGAGTCTCTGGATCTGCACCTCCGCTTCCATCAGTGTGCTGCCTTGACTTGCAGCCCCGCAAACCTGTCTCATTGAGTTAAGACCCCTAGGATCTCTTTTTTTTGCTTGCTTGCTTTCTTCCTTCCTTCCTTCCTTCCTTCCTTCCTTCCTTCCTTCCTTTCTTGCATGTCAAATATACTGATAGTTTTTCCCCACCCTGCACATGGTGCTGGACATTTAACACAGTGGAGGATGTCACATTTATCATTAGCAGGTATTACTCTGTAGCAGTGACAACATTCAGCAGAGGTCACTGTGTCACAGGTCACTGTATCACTGTGCTCCCTGCCTCCGGGGGGTACACCTACCCTGGTCCTCACCTGAGTGTTACTTGTTGCTATAAACTTTTGACAAATGACAGGAGAGTCTAGAACAGGAACCGGATTGGTACTAATTTTTCCATCCAAAGTGCCATTTGGACCACCAGAGAGAATGCTTTCATTGTCAAATCAAGGAACATTAAACTCAAAATCAATAAATACCTTTCCAAGATGTGTTCTATTATAAATCCCATAGCTGCAGCCAGGCATGGTGACGCACTCCTGTAATCCCAGCACTTGGGAGGCTGAGGCAAGAGGATCATCACAAGTTTGAGACCAGCCTGGACTACAAAATGAGCTCAAAGCCAGCCTGAACTGCGTAGCGAGACCCTGCCTCAAAAAGACAAAAAAAAAAAAAAAAAAAAAAAAAAAAAAATCTCACAGCTGCATCTAATACATCATGATGGAAGTTGATTAAAAATATTTTTTCTCCTTCCCAAATTGATGAATTAAAAATATTTTTTTAAAAAGATCAGATAGGACCAAAAAAAAGGCCTTATCCTTAGAGACTATCCTATATTTGTTGTGGAATTATTTATACACCATTTAGGGAAAAAAATCCATCCACCAGTTATGAATCTGCTATCCAGTCTATATTTCTTTATTTCTTTTAAAAATAGATTATTTTACTATGAGTGTCATTAGGGGAGTGATTCACAAGATCAATATAAATTTAATATTGGAGAAATTTTGTAAAATGCATAAAAGTATAAGTGATAGAAATCAATGAAAGATGGTCCCTATTAACCATTTTGTATTGGTACGGTTCTTTGGAATTTCTGATAATACTAACAAAATTCGCAAAAGAGAAAAAAAGAAAGCATGTTACAAATCCTACTGGGAATACAAAGGATGATTTTTAAATAAGCCCCATTAAGGGTCTTTTATTTCAGAAATGTCTTGCATTGTGTTTCACGGTAATTATCCTATTCCTTTGGTTTCAGTTTTCTTCTTCAGGGACCACAGCTATGTGTATGTATCCATTTGCTATGAATCCCCTTCAAAATACTGCCCCTCTTGCACACACACGTCTTTCACCGTTCTTGCTGCTTTCTGAAGCGGACCTGGATGCTCTCTTTCATGAGTTTTTGGGTTTTTTATGGCTGCCTCAGTGTCTGGAATCCAATCAAAAGGTTTCCCTTCAGGGTCGTTTTGAACTTGGGGAAGAGCTAGAAGTCACAAAGCGCCAGATCCAGTGAGAAACGTAGACGAGGACACGGCGTCATGTTTTTATTTGACAGAAACTGCTGTAAGTGTTTCTAACCAATTCAGGTTACTGAGGCAGCCAAGAAAGAGAACTCGCAGAACTGCTTCAGAAACAGCCAGAATAAAGGGTAAGCGTGTGGAGGAAGGGGGGAGCCCAAGGGATTCGTGGCAGTGTGTCCTGCTGTCATGATTCTATTTTATTTGAAATTTCAATATTTAAATATTGTGAATTTTTTACCATACCTTGGAGTTTGAGTGTCCTTTGCCTAGCTCCGATGTATTCTCTCTCCTCTTCATCTTTCTTTTGTATCACTACCTCACTCACTTGCTTTCATTTTTATCTTTTGTGTACCTTTGTTTGCCTCCTTTCCTTAAATTCTGAGAATTCTTCTTCCATATCTATCCTCCAGAAATCAGTCAACAACATCTTGTTGTCCTTTCCTTTTTTCTCTGGGTTCTTAGAATTCTATTTTGTGATTTTCCTTTATAGTTGCAGTTGCTTTAGTGAGTATTCATTTCGGTGATGGAATTTCAGCTTTGCCTTTAATATTCATGACCACATATTTTTCAGGTGAGCTTTCATTATTTTCTAGAAGCTTTTGGCTGTGCTTTTTCACATTTCTTAGAGTGACTGCAGGTGTGTTACTTTTATGTTACTCTGATTTGTATAAGTTGGATTTTCCAAGAGAAATGGAAGAAGGTTCATGTCTTGGTTACTTTTCTCTCATTGCTGAGACAAAATACTCAACACCTAAAATTAAAGAAGGAAAGGTTTATTTAGCATACCACCACCACTCTGTCTCTGTCTCTGTCTCTGTCTCTCTCTCTCTCTCTGTCTCCCCCTATCCTGTGTGTGTGTGTGTGTGTGTGTGTGTGTGTGTGTGTGTGTGTGTGTCCCCCGCAGGGCAGGTGTAGCACTCACCAAATTTCCTTGCCCTCCTCTTGCTCTGGATGAGATGTTTAAGGACCCCGGCTCCCTGCTGAGTCTCTTACTCAAGCTTCCAACTTCTCAAGTTGACACAGTGTATCAACCCTAACAGTCCCCCGGGAAGGAAAGTGGGCAAGCCATCAAGGGCTTCCTTCCCTGCTGCTGGAACTGAAATGATTTCTTTATGACTCCCTCGGACTCTTAGGAACAAACCTAGCTCTGTCCCTGCCCTGATGCTTCATAGGTGACCTCGCAGGTTGCCTGAAAACTCATGAAAACACAAAACATGCAGTCGCTTTCAAAAACACGTTTCTGTCCTTTAAGGAGCCAGGCCCTTGCCTTCCACCAGCTTCCACAATCACAGTGTTTTCCAGGGCAATAAAGCCCTTACCCCAGGGGAGAAGGGTGAGCACCCCAGGAGGGTTCCCAGTTCCCGGGTCTGGTCTCTCCATCCCTCCCATTTACCACATGTTCGCGGCCTGCCCTTTGGCTTTCTGCCTGACTCGGACGTTGGAGTTTGTGGACTTTCTGCTGGCCTTGCTGAAAATGTAAATTGGGGCATTTTTTTTTTTCCATCTCATTGTATTGTTGTTTGGCATGGGTTCCAAGACAAGTGAGAAGATTCAGTTCCTATGAAAGCCAGTCCTCTTAGCATTTAAAAATATTTTCTTCCTGTTTTTCCCCCTAGGGAGATGGCAGTGTATGTGTTTACCTATCAGCTAACTTAATCTGCAAAAATAAAAATAATACACAGTAGGCTTAGCAACTTATTAGTAGTCCCAGACTGCTTCCTGTAGCACCAGAGACAGTGCACTGAGCACATTTTTTAGGATGATGCTGTGTTATGAACTCAAGCTTGCCATACTATTAAATGTAAATCTTATCTTTTCAAAGATTTGAATGTCACATCTAGCTCGTCATTTGCTGCCACTAATTCTTTTAGCACTCTTTAAGACTTACCAACCCTGATTCTAGGACCCTACCAAAAGCTATTTGAGTTTGGATTTGCCTGTGCAGAAAAAGCTTAAAAGTTTTAGGCACACTGTTTAAAAAAGAAAACTATCTTAATTGGTGAAATAAAACTATTAATTCAATAAATCTTACAGTATTTTAAAATCAACATCCTGCATGCTGACTTTCCAAGCAAAATGTGTGTGTGTGTGTGTGTGTGTGTGTGTGTGTGTTTCATTGACAACAGAACTTCATGATATTGTGGCATCACAGCTAAAGTGACCAGAGAAAGACACATGAGGGTCACATTTACGAACCAGACTATTAGTGCTAATGCCCTACGGACAATATGTCTCTCTTAGTTACTTTTTACTCATCACTGAGACAAAATACCTGAAGCCCATAGTTTGGAAAGGAAGGTTTATTTCTTACAGTTTTTGGAGGTTTCAGTCCATACTCAGTTGGCTCCAAGGTAGGGTGGCATGGTGGGACCACAGTTCATGGCGGCTGTAAACAGCAAGGCAGAAACCAGCAAGAGAGAGAAAGACACACCTTCTTCCTGCCGTTACATTACATCCTGGATCCACCCCTAGGTGGGTATAGCACCATCAATCCAAGTGCTAGACAATGAACCAATCACAAATGCACAGTGCAAACACATGAGGCTCGGGGGCCACTGACATAAACCATGAAAATGTCCTTTAAATTAATTTGACAGTACACTTACATTCTCATTTCCCTCGCCTCACAACCTACCAGTGTATGAGCCTTGCCTTTCATCTATTCAGAAACAGTATTTCTTAAATTCCTGCTTTTGCTAGGCCATATGTGGATTCAAAGAATTAGTGATAATCAGGAGCAGTCATGATCCAACTGTGGTGATCCTTACTGTCCAGGGGTGAGAGAAAAATTATTCTGCTCAACCACACAAATGAATGTACACATACTATCATGGGAGCAGTGCTGTCTCAGCTTCTGCAACAAAATACCCAACACCCACAAGCTGAAAGAGGAAAGCTTTATTTTAATTCACAGTTTGAAGAGGTTTTGGTATGGCTCCAAGTCAGTGCAGCACGCAGAGGACACCACAGAAGAGAAATGGTCCCTGCGCGGCCAGGCAGGAAGGCAGCAAGCAGCAGCGTGGAGCCTCCCTTTCCCTTCCATTCCATCCAGTTTAAAAGGCTATTGGATGGTGCCACCCACACCTGGGACGGGCCTTTCTGTTATTCACACCCAGACCTGAACTAAACCAATCTATGGATTCATTTAGTTGACACACACCCTCAGTCTGTATCCAAACACCCTAGATCCAGTCATCTCCAAAAAACTCCATGAGGTTTGCGGGACATCTGAACACAAACCATTACAGGTACTGCTGAATTATTCCAGGGTTCTTCTCTGGCTCTCTGGCAGTGAGCTGTCTGTAACTGGGTGTCCCTTTATCACTCAGAGGACCAGTGGCTGATTCCAGCTTTCCACAGGACAGGGGCTGCCTGAATTACAAAATGCTGGCAACTGGTATTTTGCAGCACTCCCCAGCAACATCTGAACCTAAGATCAGACTACCTAGCTCCCTGCTTTCCCTCTTCGTGACACGCCATAGCAGATGGGCGAGCAACAGGGAGCTGGGTCTTCCCATAGTGAAATTAACAAAATCAACTTAAGTGCGTTTTTTTTTAATGTTAACAGTAGAATGGCCCAGGTGCCTTTCCAGCTTTCTCCTTAGAGGAAAAAGCCCTCCTAGTGATAATTTTGCCCAGCACCCACAAAGGGAGCTATCAGTAACATCCTGATGAGACATTTAGCAAAGGATGCCCTGGGAAGCCATGAGGTGAAGTCAGAGAGAAGAACCAGTGTAAACTGGGCAGTGAGCTTAAGGAATCCTGTCTCGAGCAGAAGGACGCGCATATGTGAAGAGGTGTGCTCTTGTTCCTACAGAAAGGTCAGGGAGGATGCAGTGTGGCCTGCTTCCCCAGGTGACAGGAGGTGAAACAGGAAAGATGCACAGGACGCTGTCATTTGGGCCCCTGGCGGTGGCATGCACAACACAGATCTTCACATACACGCGTTGGCTCAGGGTCAGGGAAGACCAGTGTTTATTTTGCCTTCTGAAAACTTGCCTTTGCACAGGGTTAAGAGAGGAACAATGAAAGAGGAGAACCGGTGGGAGGAAAATATAGTATTCCAGGAGAAAGTAAACAGCAGCTAGAACTGGAAGGGTAGCAGTGACGGTTAGGCAAGAGGAAAGTTTCCAGGCTCCAAGTCTTTCCAGGCTGGAGGAAGCAGAGGGAGCGGGAAGCCTCCCCAGCGCCTGCTCAGATCCCCAGATCCGACCGGGGAATTCTAGGAGAGCCCTGCGAGGTTTACTCCGGGGAGCAGAAAGGAGGCAGAGGGATGGATTTTAAGGGTGCTGTGTGTACAGTGTTTTGAAGGATCTAAATGAAGCTGTTAATGACCTAAAGATGGGAGTTCTAAAGAAAAAAATGTGTATATATATATATATATATATATATATCTCCATATGAACACAGAAGAAATTGTCCTGCAGCTCAAGTTTCTCTTCACCTCGGAGCTTCTTCTGCCCTTTCCAGTCGTGCCCTTTGATAGAGAAAACAGTAGGAAGATAAAAGTTTGAGGGTTTGGTATTTTGTCTCCCCCTCCTCCCCACCACTCCTTCCTCCTTCATCATCATCTGTTCACATGCGACCATCTGGACCAAGCCTGCAGATTTTCCTTGTTCTTCTTTTTGTTCTAAGCCACATCTCTTAAAAAGGCCATTTTAAGAAAGCCCGCAGACCTCCCTTCTGCCTGGGCTTTCATGCTCCTGCGCGATCCTCACGGCCGCGTGTCCTGGACCCGTGCTTTTCCTCCTCCCAGAGCCCATCTGCCGCGTCTAAACACCTTGGAGCCCTCATGCACAGTTCTTTCAGGTTCTTGGGTTCCCCCGTGGTCCCATCCGGATCATCCGACACTGTGGTGGTCACTCAGTTTTGTCCCCCCGCTTGCCCTCCTCAGTAATCCCGGCCTTTGTCCTCTGTGAAAAGGAGTCTTTGTCTTCTCCTTCTCCTTCCTCCTCACTCCTCATCCTCTGCTTCCTTGCCTTTCTTTTCTCTCTTGCTGCTTCTTCCTCGTCATTTTCGCTGGCTCTCGCGATCTCCGACTTTGAGAGGTTTTTTTTTTTTTTTTAAATTGGAAATGAACCACAATAAAACATCAGGACTAAAGACTGACAAGGTCGGTCTGCGCCCTCCGGCCCTCTCCCATTTAGGTTCCTCTTTCTCCTCTGATGTCTCGCCCTATCTTCCTTTTATAGAATTTACTGCTATTAACTAACTCATCCAGCAACAAACATTCCATGGCAATGTGTCCAATACTGATTAATTTTATAGCATTTTTTTACTGAGATTTCATTCACAACACAGAAAAGTCCCCCATCAAATGTGTACAAGTCAATCATTTTTGTATATTCCCAGAGCTGTGCGATCATCACAAAAAATCAGGGTGAACACTTTCATCCCTTTGGGATAAAACTCTCACCCCTTAGCCCTTCTTCCCCAGTAGGGCAACCAGTTCTCTTCCTGTCTGTAACTTCTGCCTACTCTGGACATTTCGTTACAAATGGATTCAGGAAATAGGTGATCTTTTGCCTGACTTCTTACAAGTACCTTGCTGTTTCCAAGATCCATCTATGTGATAGCATGTATCCGTTACAGCAATACCTCCTCTCTCCTTAACACCAAGTAATACTCCACTGTATGGATATACGGCAGTTTTGTTATTCATTCATAGGTTGAAGGACATTTAGGGTTGTGGTCACAGTGCTAGGAATATTTGGGTACAATTCTTATGTGTGGACATTTATTTTCATTTTTCATACATTTGAGTGAAATGGCTGGGTCATATGGTAACACTACACTGAACACTTTGAGGCAAATCAGTCATTTCATTACGGGTTTTCTTTATAATTTCTCCTGGGAAACAGCCATACACAGGAGAAGAGAATTTCAAGTTTGATTTTACATGATGACAAAGATAAGAAAGTTCTTTTTAAAAGAAAGACTTTGCCCTGCACTAAAATTGTTTAGCTCAGTCATTTGTCCTTGTCTGTTGGTAACCTACAACTGGCCTTGCTGCTGATTGGATGCTTTAATTGAGAAAATGATTTGAATAAATGCTGCCTGCTCAAACATTATGAAGGAGCATACCTGGGGCAGCTATTTGCAACAATTTGATCATCCCAACTAGAAATGAGTGAGACACACACTTTCAACAAGTATTTTCTGGGATGTTTATCAATGGACATCAATTGTTTTTCATGAAAACCTTGTCTCAGGAGCTTCTAAAATATGTTCAATTATTTTAAAGAAAATTAATCCATTAAGGGATTACTTTACTTCTGAAAGGGAAGCAGAAAAGATGGGTGTCCTGTGAAGAGATGGCTATTGCTTTTTCACTCCTGGTGTGTTCCCAGACTTGTGGGAAGCATCACCAAAGTCTGAGAGGAAACCTTTTCATCCCTGTTTACTGCCAATCTGAATGGTGCAGCCGGTTTCTGTGTGTGCAGGCTTATCCTTAGAGGTGCAAAATGCTTCTGTCTTCCCACTGCTGGTTGGACCATCGGGAATTCTGGTTTTAGCAAACTGCAAAGACTGCTCTTCTGTGTGGGCTTATCTTCAGCGGAGTATACATGAAGCCACATGTACTGCAAGGTGAATCAATAGCCCAAGAATCCACCAATGCACTGAAAAGAGCGATGTGATTTTACTGGGACACTAACTGCAAGATGCTAAATTGCACAGGCTTAAAAATGTGCACTGAGGATTCTCTTAAGTTATATTCATCCATGATAAGACTGGGTTGCATCTTCCTGTGAATGAAACTGGAAAGTTGCAAACCTAGAGTTGCCAGCCGTCGCCACTCTCCCTCCACCCCCAAGTCCTGTGTTTACTGCCTCCCTCACCCACTTTGCATCGGCAAATCATACAGAGAAGTTAAGTGCTCTCAGCTGCACTCCACCAAATCAAAGCTGAGATGAATAATGAACTTAATTTTCCATAAAGACATTCTGTTTGGCATTTCAGCTAATAAGGTAAGCTAATGGCAGTTCTGGGCTATGGATGGAAAAAGAAATAGACTCTGTGCTTGATCTCTGTGTTAATCCATTCTTTTTCTTTTAACATGTGGGAGTTAATCTTATGTTTTATGATGTCTGTATTCGGGGATGAACAGTTTTATAAAGACCACCCTGGCGTACCCTTTGACTTTGGTGAGATTGCTTATGGAACTGGAGGGACTGAGGGAGAAACTCAGAGCTTTAGTAAGAATGACACCCGTGCAGTAAGGTTATCATATAAGGTGCAGAGTGGCTTTACAGAGCAGCCTATTTAGATGCAGCAGAGATTGACTGAATTATGGAAGCACTGATTGTGGTAGATGTTTATCACAATACAATGTAAACTGACGTTTGAATTTGCTACAAAGGAAACAGAATTCATACAGCGCGTTAGTTTCTGAATCATGGCTTTTCTAAGTACATGTTATTCTAGAGAAGGTAGTAATTTTCAATTGCTAAAATTATTCCACAGCTTCAGTTCGAATGGGTTTTATTTTGTAAGATTGTAAAATAGCAACATATCACTAAGGTGAAGTTTTCTTATTCCTTTGATGATTTACCATGGCTCCGATGATTGCAGATCATATGGAAAATGTACTTGTCCACTATGTTCATGGGATTAAAAATAATCAGACCTAAGACTTTTGTTGCTATCTTGGCTACTATATCTCAAAACAGTCAGTGACAATATAATTATATCAAAGGTGATTTACAATTAACTTTCTGTGACAGAGCATTTTGGTGTTTAGTACAGAGATCCTGATTTTACTCAGATCATATCACAAATCCTTGAAACTAGCTACAGCTTAGCAAGATAGAGAAGAAATTACAGCTTTTTCTATAAAAATGACAAAAATGGAAACTATAATTAAGATTTATATTTTTCATGCATTCTAGGCTCACTGCCATGTCACCTGAAAATCAGACTCTATTTCCTCAAAGTAGGTGACCTCAAAAAATATTTCAGAAAGTCTATTCAAAAACAGCCACTGTACTTGGGAAGATTTTGGAAAAATAGAAAAAAATATTCCTTCTACTCCTCCAGTCTCATCTTTGCAGACTGTTTTATGCCTGGGACAGGGTCAGTGCTTGTGCTCCATGGAAGGTTTAAACATCACACTGAGACTTCGTAGATAAAGAAGAGCTTTTATTTCTTCCCTTTACATTTTCCTCTGTGTCTGCGGTTCCTAGAAATATAAATGAGGTACTAAGAGTTTGAGCACAGTTATTTACCTATCAGTAATGATTTAGTTCCAGCTAAATGTCATCCATGGTCCACCCACAAATTTTATACATCGCTGTCAAAATGCCACTGATTTAGTAAGGAGAAGAAGGAATGTAGAATTTGACTCTATCACAGTTAATTTTTAAGAATGAGGCAGACATATGTTACCTCTTTGTACATCAAGGTTTTAAAATATGTTTGAATTCACTGCTGTTCCCTGTGGAGTGATGCTGAAAACCTAGTTGGTTGTTTTGGGTTTGGGAGCTGTTTGTTTCTCTAATTCTGAGGGTTTCCCCCTTTCCCTGTGCTCCAATATCCATCATACAGAACCTTTGGACAGCCCCTCTGTTCATTTTACACTGGTAGAAACAAACTAGAAAGCAAATCTTTGTAACCACCAAACTCTTACTATGTGTACCGTAAGAAGGCTTTTATACCAGCGGGACTGTCTCCACCGCTGCCACCTGAGGGAACAGTGATTCTATGCAGGGCTTCTGGGGCAGCGTCCTGCCCACGATCTTCTTACTGCAGTGGTACATGGAGTGGAAAGCTATCAGCCCTTGAAGGTATTTTTTTCTTGAAGGTATTTTTGGCAGTGGGAAAGGCACAGCATGTGTTGTTTACACACGCCCATATTATCTCCGTGTTCATGAAGTTACGGCGAAATCTAGAGAAACAATAGCACCACCTTCCTTCCCTGCATATGCGCACAAGTGCGTACGTGCGCGTGAACACACACACACACAGTGAAGACCAGGGAGTGGCAGCATCACTGCAGATGGCCTGCCAGCCGCAGAAGTTCTTGGCACTGTGGAAAGGAGGCCTGGGAGGAGGCAGCAGAAAGGTCTGTTCCCAGATATGCATGAAGCAGTTCCTGGGTGTGGTCAGAACTAACTGCTGGAAGAAGGGAAACTGGCTGTTCCTAGGATGTGACCTCATTTGTGCTCACATGCCAGGGACCCAAGGATATCTGGGTGACAAAAATAAAGGCGCTGCTCAAAATCAACCTTAGCTAAGTGCACTCAGCCTCTTTCCCTGTTTTCCCTGCCTGTGTAAGGACACCACCAATGACCTTTTAATTTTCAGTTCAGAAACCTGGGGGACAGTCTCCATGTCTTCCTGTACCTCTATACATATCTCAAGGCAGACACAGAGAAGCTAATTAAGTGAATGAATGGAAAAAAATACCAAGTTCTCTCATCTCATATCCACCCCTTTCCTCTATTCCTCTGCACCGTCCCATTAAATCTCCATCATTCCTGCCTAAGTCACTGTAAATGTCCACGTGATCTTCCTGCCTGTAGTTTTCTCTCAGCCCAAACCACTCTGTAGCCCAAATGAGCTCTCTAGAATTCAGAGAATCATTGAATCTCCTGCTTGAGAATTGCTCGCCATTTCCCCTTGACCCTTGGGATGCAGCCCTGAGTTACAGAATTTGACATCACCAGGGACATTTTCCCCTCACAGCCTCACTTTCTAACTCTTTCTCTGTCCACTCTGCATCTCAGCTGGGCTGATCTGTTCTTCCCTTTCTCACAGGCACTGTGTGTTTTTCCCAGGGTCTTTGCATGAACTGCTTCCTCTTTCACCTCCTCTATGCATCCACCCCAACTCCTCTCCTCCTGACCCAACCCTCTCTCCACCTTCTACTCCCCACTAAGGTGACCCTTCCTTCCCCTCCAAAGCCCTCTCTGACCGCCAGGTTGGAGTCAGGTGCACTCTCCCATTTTGTGCGCTTAATACCCATTTTTCTTTGTTGTGCTTCCTGTTTCCTGTAGGGTCTGCTTTTGCCAGCTCTTCTATTAGCCTGTCAGTTCCACAAAAGTGGACCCCCGTCTCTTTTCAGAGCTGTGGCCCACAATTGAACACGTTACCCCACATGAGTGCCCAAAACTAGCTGGCTTCTCAACAACCTTTATTACCATTTGTCTTGATGAGGTTGAAGAACCTGAATGTAATGATTCTTTATGTTATTCGTTTCTGCAAAGTGCTCTGCGGGGGTACTCAGATTCTTTCTTTAACTCTCATTCCCTAATTCCCATTCTGTACTTGAGGAACTGAGATTCAAGTGATGCTGTTATTGAAGACAAGGCCTATGGCAGCCAGCTTTTCATCACTGTCACAAAATACCTGGAAAAGGAGGCTCGGGGTTTAGCTCAGCGGCATAAGTACCTGCTTGGCAAACACAAGAATGTGAGTTCGATCCCCAGGAAAAAAAAAAACCTGGAAAAGTCAATTTAAGGAAGGAAAAGATTATTTGGCTTGTGGTTTCAATGCATGGTCTTCTGGCTCCTTTACTTTGGGCTTGGGAGGAGCCAGAGAGAAAGAGAGGTGGTGAGAGTGAAAGGGGACAAGGGCAGGGTGTACCCTTCAGAGTCACATCCCCAGTGACCTCCTTCCTCCCGCTGGGCCACACCACCCAGTAGTCCAGTCTTCTCTGGACTCATCAGTGTACTGACCCACTGGCCACATCCTCATGATCCAGTCCTCTCTGGATCAAGCCCTCCATACATGAGTCTTTGGGGGACACTTCACATTTAAACCCTAACAGGGTGCCTTGGTCTGGCTTATTCTAGGCACCAGATCTTTCCCTTTTCCCAAAGGCCTCAATCCCTCCTTCAAATGAGAGAAAACTTTTATTCATAATTGTGTGCAGTGGCGAAAGAAGAATCTATCATTTTTCCCCAACTGCCAGCACTCACTTGTTTCCTGACCTCCGAGTCTGCCCTGAGTATATTTCCCTCACTGAAATCTGACAGGACTTCTCTCTGTGCTCTACTGTTCTTTTTCTTTCAAGCTTCTCCTGCAACCCTTGTGTCTCTGGGACCTTTCAGCCTTCTCTTTCCCTGCAGAGAGAGCAGCAGGCCCTGAGTGTCTGTCTTGTTTGCATTGTCCTTTCAGTGGAGAGTCTTCCCAGGTCCTGCTCCGTGATGCTCTCTCCATAGCATCTTTGCATGGACTCAATTGGTCTTACTGTCCCTTGGCCCCAGCCGAGTGGCAGCCTACCAAGGTGGCTCCCACTGATCTTTCAGTGGAGAAGCAAACTGCTGCTTGTCACCACCTGGCCACTCAATTGGCCATGCTGTCAGTGCAAGAAATATCCAGAAAAAGGACACATACACCTCTTAGAAATTTCCATGTTGTGTTGACCAGGATGGACTCATAGCCCTTCTGATCCAAGCCAGCACCAAGGAGTGCAGCATCCCGGACTGTGAGAGGTGATGCATGGTTGCATGAAGAAGCTAAAGCTTTTGAGATGGCTGGAACCGGGTTGGAATCCTCTTCCTTCCATTTCCCTGTCTGTGTGACCTGAGCAAGGTACTCAGCATTTCTGTGCCTCAGTCTCTTCACCTGTAACATAGAGATAATGATGGTGTCCACCTCGGGAGCCGATGTCCACCACAGAGCATTCCACTGCTGATGGTGGCAGTGCTGTAAGTGGAGTAAGGCAGTGACCACACCCTAACCCTGGAAAGCCAGCAGTGTTACCTTCTGTGGCAGTGATGTGGATGCAGTAACTAATATGGAGTGGGAGATTTCCAGAATTATCCGGGTAGACCCTGAGTGTGACCACAGAAGCAGGGGAGGTCTGAAGCTGAAGGAAGTGACCTCCAGGTGCCAAGGGATAGCGTGCCTCATGGTGGGGAAGGCAGACCATGGTAAGGAAGGCAGACCACAGAGCCCCCCGTGGAACCTGCCAAACATGCTCAGCCCTGACCCAGGCTTGTGCCAGCCCATGGAACCTGCATAGGACTTCTGGCCTTTGGAACTTTAGGAGAATAAATGTGAGCTGTTTTTAAGCTACTGAGCTTGCCGTGATTTGATCCCACAGCTAGAGAAAACTAATACAGTAGTGATATTTTGAGAAATGAAAGATGACCTGAAACAAGCTGACCAAAAGGAATAAAGTGTTAATAAGGGAAAGATGATATTAAAAAGGCTGGGGGGAGGTGTGGAGAGGTCTCCCAAGTGTTTAATAAGTGCTGGGCTTATGGATGGGGACATCTGGGGTGCCTGAGCTGAAAGAGACCCAGCAGGAGGCAGCGCAAGGGGACAGCAAGACATAAATGGAAGTGAGGCCTTGTGGATGGGGTGAGGGGGTGACAGACAGAGGGGACAGCACAGGGTGTGAGCAGGGGGCCGAATCCCTGTTCAAGAAGAAAGGACTGGGCGATGCTGTGCACACCTAGCCTGCATGTGAGACAGCAGTACCTGTGTCACCACAGGAGTGCGAGCTAGAGACAGCCCAGGGAACAGTCCTGAAAGAGATCACCTAGCTTTTTAAATGAGGCAACGCTATTATAGGTGTGCATCTGAGCACTGTAGGTGTATTTCTAGCAGTGCAGGAGACACCCAAGGTTCAAAGTGCAGTGTGTTCCAGGTGAGCTCTCCTTGTAGGGCACACAGCTGGTGCAGGAGCCTGCATCTCCTCCTGCAAAGCCCCTCTTCTCCCTCTCCAGCTCACTCAGGTCCCTCACTCAGGTCTCAAGGGCAGGGTGGCCTCCTGAGCCTGTTTCCACACTGCTGCTGTCTACGTGCATGTTCTCGCAGTTTCACACCGTCCTGTAATCGCAGGTAAGAGCTTGCTGCTGTCTCCTCTGCATCCATTTCGCCCTCCTGCCAGGAGCCCGAAAGATTTCCAGGACACGTGTGAGTGTGGGGATACCATGTCTTCTGCTCCCGCGGCTCCTGGCTCGTAGGAGGCCTTTGGCAAATGCCAATGGATGAACAGAGGAATCCATTTGTTCATTTCATTCTATGGGCGCAGCTATCACAAGATGAAAACTAGTACCGTGTATCTAGATCCTGGGTTAGCGTCTAGAGCAAACGAGCCTCCCCACCCCAGCCCGCAAACTCACAGAAGAAGGAAGTGCCAGATTCACAATTATTTGGCTTAGGAAAGAATAGATCTGTCATGGTCAATGTGAAATTGAGAAATGGATGCGACTAGTATATTTTCACTACCAAAGTAAAAATAAGTGAGCATACATGGCGTGTTCACATTTGGCACATGAATGATCTTACATGACTTAAATATATCATGAATAATAGAATAATAGAAAGTTTGCCTTTATCCATGTCCATGGTCTCCATAATCTATAGTGTTTGTGCTTTCTCCAGACTAAATTATCAGTTATGGCTAATGTTTTTAATAGTTCAGTGTTTTCCAAAGTTCTGTTTGTAAAAAGAAAGTGGTTGCAGTTGGATAAAATATAGGATTAATAATATCCATTGCTTGCCAAATATAATGAATCTTCCACCCAAGTCATAAACCTTACACAAAATAGAACTAGAAAGAGTTATAAAAGAGAAATAGATCCAAATCGCATCTCGCTTCTCAATGTTCTATTTTTATAGAAAATATATCAATATTCCAAGTTACTGAGAAGGGACAGCTAGGGCATCATGACGGAGGTTTAAACCTAAAAGGGAAAGAAGAAAGAAATGGCATATACCTGGGCTTCAAAGCCCTGTTACAGCACCACTCCCGACATTGCAAGGAAGATGGAAGGCACGTCTCCAGGGCTCTGCTCATTCCGCACACTCGGCTCCTCCTCACAGAATTCCTGTGCCTCTTCATTAGCAAACTGTTCTTCACCTAGCAGTTGGATCTAATGAAAGGATAAAGCTGGTCTTCCAGTTAGAAATAGATATGGTTTTCCCCTCACTCTGAGCTCTCCTGTAGCAGCCCCAGGGCTCGAAAACTTGCTTCCCTGGTCGTCATTAGCATTTATGGCTTTTGCAAAAACTATGGGGGTGAGGGGCTGGGGATTTAGCTCAGCGGGATAAGCGCCTGCCTTGCAAGCAGGCAGTCGTGAGTTTGATCCCCAGTACCGATAAAAAGGAAAAAGACAAAAAAAAAATTAAAAAAAACCTATGGGGTGCTCCAAGGGAGACTGAGCTGTTCAAAAGAGAGCCGGAACTCCTCGCCAATAGGGCAGGCTGCCAGGCCTCCAGAACCCTGTGCAGAATCTAGGAAAACAAAGATGAGGTTAGCGGACAAGACAATTCTTGTCCTATGGGAGGCCTGGGATGGAGACTGCTTTCTGGTCATCAGCTGGACACCCACTGTGGTAGCCTCAGGTTGAAGCAGGAGCAGGTGGCAAACCCCATCTGCAGCAGGCCTGGTATTCAAGCCACAGTGCAGGAGGGGCAACAAGTGCTGTTCTTTCTCCATGGGCAAAGCCATTGTCCTGCAGCCCATATCCCAGTGTGCAGGCCAGAGCCTGTGGTGAAGGAAGAAAGGAGTCTAATCCTGTTACTTTTCCTCAGTGCTCAAAGAAAACTCAGAAAAACTGAAGCTGAAACACCCATGCCTGCACGTGGGACCTGATTTCCTCTTTCATGTGATCCAGTAAATGCAATTTCCCCCTAAACTGTGTACTTTAATAAATCAAGTCAGTGAGATGTCAAGAAGGGTGCACTGCTCCAGGAGGGAAAGCGATACTCTGGGTTCCATTTCTACCTCCTGGTATCCTGACCCTCTGCCATCAGCAACGCCGCGGAGATTAGGACGCCAATCAGAATCTCACATTTTAGCTGATACCGTCAGTTCCTGGTGTACGCCTCAGTTTGAAATTCTCAGGTGATGGTATATTTTTTAGCTCAGACTGTTTGAATTCTCCTCCCAGACTCATGGCATCATATGACAGCAAGTTTAAGACTAATATTAGCCACGTCATATTGGGTGGCAGATTGTCACAAGCAGCAGGAGCTAGGTCCACAAAGTCAGGTGAAGCACTGTGCATCACTTTGTTTTAATTGTTGTCACTTTGCCTACCACGTGGTAGACAATCAGTAAACAGCTGATGAAAGAATGATGGGGGCACTGTGGGTTTATAATTAGGAGAATAAAGAAGAAAAATCACCATGTACATTACTATGAAGCTTTTCCAACCACGTTCAGACTTCCATTCCATTAATTACGGCCACAGAACAGCTCAGATGGGATTCCCTGACAGAGCTGACGACTGTACCCAGGCTCCAAAAGAGCTCTACTTAGACAACAGGAAGAAGAATATTTTCGATGGAGTCTTTGTTCCACAAAAACTTGCCATTCTTATGTAATAGACATGGTAAATGTGGCATTAGAATTCTGCTGCTTTCTCCAAAGGATATTTTTTAAAACACACCCACAAATGTCATCCCATCTATTTTTAAGCAACGTGCTGCTGGATAAACAGCTGAGTTGTCTGAACCCAATGGGAAAACTCAAAGTTTAAATCAGCTATTTGATCTCATTGCAAGTTAGTGGCGCACACCGACACAGAGCATATGGGTGTGCGTGCAGTTCATGTACATTTCCCCAACTTTGCATATGAAATTCTAGCTGAAGAAACAGGGAAGCCAAATATGTTCCATAATGATTCTAATTTCTGACTCTTCAGCCCAGTTTTTATCATTTTTCAGACGAAATCTGTTCTTTAGGTCTTCTCTGTACCTAAGGAAGCTGTGTTGTGATTGAGACAAGTTAAAGAAAAGTCACTTCTAAAACAGCTGAATCCCTGATGATTTGTAGGTTTGAGGACTTTTGCTTTTTGACAAAAATCTCTTCATTGTAAGAAAACACTTTCAAGTAGGGCTGAATGATAGAGATTTAAAAGTAAACCCCCACCCTGTCTTCCTATTTCCCAAAGATAGTTGAATCGTCTGGGAAGTAAACTTCATACCAATATATCAGTTGGTGTCTTGGTTACTTTTTTCTCATTGCTGAGACAAAAAATTTGACACCCAAAGTGAAGGAAGGAGAGGTTTATTTAGCTCACAGTTTGTGGAGGCTTCAGTCCACTCAGCTAGCTCCAGGGCAGGGTGGTAAGGCTAAGGGGCAGCTGTTCATGCTGGCCACGAGTGTCAAGAGTGGAGAGGATGAAAGGGAGAAGCATTCCCCCTTCCCTCCCTGATATCACATGCCGACTCTGCCCCAAGCAGGTGCAGTACTCACACCGCCAATCCCAGCACTAGACAAGGAACCAACCATAAATGCTAGATTCCACCGCCTTTGAAAGGCCCATCCCCCAAGTGCTTGAGGCTTTGGAGGAACATTTAGACACAAACCATAACATTCCACCCCTGGCCCCCCAGAGATTCATGCACATCCTTTATGCAAAGGACATTTAGTGCATCTTCAAGAGTTGCCAAAATCTTAACACTTTCAGCATTACTGAAAAATCCAAGTCCCAAGTCTTCTCTGGGGTCTAAAGCAAACTCTTAGCTCTATAACTCTCTGTACAAATGAAAAGAAAGTTAAACACTTATAACATTTCAATGGCACAAGATAAACATTACCATTCCAAAGGGTACAGACAGGAGGATACAAGGCACTGGGACCGAAACAAGTCCAAAATCCAGCAGGGCAAACATTAAGGCTTGGACTTCACATTCAGCATCTGAGCAATCTGGCTGTGAACTCCAAAGGGCTTGAGTGACTCCACCCCCATGGCACTCCTGGTTTGTATAGCTCCCAGGACTTCTCTCTTGGGCTGGTTCTGCTTCCTCTTTGCAGCTTTCCTTAGATGATCCACGTTCCTAGCTTTTCCAAAATTCTGGGGTCTCCACTGCACCTCTGGCTTCACATTCACAGCTTCACACACTGCCCTCTTAGGGACACACTGCCTGGCCTCCCAGGCCTTCTGAAATCAGGGTGGAAGCCTTTTTAACCTCAGAACTCTTGCATTCTCCATGTGCCTAAAACCAGTACCATGTGGACAATACTGAGGTCTGTTGCCAAATGGAGCGGTAGCCAGGCTTTCTTCTTTCTTGGCTGTAGGGTACAACTGCCAGGATCACTGGGCACTCTGAACCTGATGGTGAGGAATAAACTCTCTATGCTGCCATTCTGGAACATAGTGCTCTGAAGCTTTCTCCTCAAGCAAAGTCTTTGTTGTAAAGAGTGGATGTTCGTGGCTTTTGTGATACTTCCAGGCCATCTTTTCTATTCTCTTGTTCCTTCTCAGCTTTATCTTTACAGTCCACAGCTTTCCTGGTGCTTACCCCTACCCTCTGGCCAAACTTGCAACATTTTATATCACCAGCTGGGCTCTTTGCTCTTGATTCACAACATAAATCTGGTAAAAGCCCCCAACAATAGCTGTGCCACTACCTCAGCATTCAACTGCCTTGAAATTTTTTCTGCCAGATTAGTCTGCTGCCCTTAGTCTCAGTCTCAGGCAAAGTCTCTGGACATGAGCAAAATGCAGACAAACTTTCTGCCAAGCCATGACACACATCTTATGAAGTCTAAAAACCAATGTAGTCCTTCTTCCCAGCAGAAACTCTGAGGCTGATCTTTACTGGTTTTCTGGTCTCCTGAGCGCTGAGCAGAATCTCCCCCACCGAACACCCTGAGATATTCCAACTCTATGCTTTCAGGAAACATCTCCAAACTTTTCCAAACTCTTCCCACAAGCTATTCCCAAAAGCTCTTGATCCACATGGTCAGTTATCATCACAACAACAACCCCACTCCACTGGTACCAAATTCTGTCTTGCTTACTCTTCTTTTGTTGCTGAGACAAAATACTTGACACCTAGAATGAAGAAAGGAAAAGTTTATTTAGCTTACAGTTATTGGAGGTTTCAGTCCACACTCAGCGGGCTCCAAGGCAGGGTGGCATGGCTGATAGGCAGCCATTCATGGTGGCTGCAAACTGCAAGAGCAGAAAGAGCAGAGAGGGAAAAGCACGCCTCCTTCCCTCCCTTATATTGTATGCCAGCTCCCCACCCCTGGGTGGGTGCAGCACTCACACAGCCAACCCCAGCACTACATAATGAATACCAATCACAAATGTAGACTCAGCCACCTTCAACAGGCTTGCCCCTTATGACCACATGAGACTTTTTGGGGGACATTTAGCACAAACTGTAACTACAGAGCAAAAAGTAAACATGTTCAGCCTTTCATTGTTTTTGAGTAATCACCTTCTTTGGAAAGAGGTTGTGAATTTTTCATTGTTAATTAAGTTAATATTTTAATAGAATTTTTATACCAGCGTATTCTCTCTTTTGTTTACCTATATCTTCAAGCATCTTAACAAAAGTTTAAAATTGTATCTGAATTGACTCCTCCTAGATGATCCTATCATAAGACGCCACAAGAGAATCAGGTCAGGTCCCAGTGTCCCAATTTCCTCCCACTTTTGTTGGTCACATGTGCTAGACTCTTCTGACTTAAATATTTCAGGATACCAAATGCTTCCCAGACAAAAGCTTGTACCTTCTTTTAGTCACTGTGAAACATAAGAAAAAGAAAAGGTGTCAGATAATTAAAACAAGATAAATATGTCCCTTCATTCATAGAAAAATTAAGAAAATTAGGCCCCCCAGTGTCATTGGGCAGAAAAATCAATTGTTCCTCATGAGACTCTCTTTCAGAAAGCTGTTTGAGCTGCTCTTGCCTTTATGGTCCTGGTAGTTATTACAGCTAAAGCCAGATCAAAGTCTAGAGGCATCCTACACAGAAGGGAAGTTGCCAGGTGGGGAGGAAGGTGATCTCAGCCCATACTGTGCTGGGGCACTGGAACCTGCCCTGATTCACTCTTCCTCCCCTGCCCTGCCCCCCAGCCCATGGTGGCCCCCCAACCCATAGTGGCCTCTTCACCTGCTGCGTGTTCTCTACATATGCCATCCAGACCTTTCACTAGGAAACTTCACTAGTTTAGGCAGAAGCTAAGAAACCACATAAAAGTTTTCTTTGCCTTCATTTAAAAGCTGTCCCCTTCTTTTAAAAGTTTATGGATTGCTTTTTCTAAATGTTGTCCAATTCTTCAAAGAGAAAGAAAATAATTCCTTTTATGAGAAGAACTACCATAAGTGGAAGTTAATGTAATGCTTTTCTATTAATTCAGAATCTTCCCCTCTAAACAATCGCTCCCTCAAGGAGGAGGTAAAGTGTCTGCTCATTCCAGAATCGAAGTGTGTGGCCCGCAGAGGCCCAGCGCTGTCGCTGGGAGGAGGCAGGCACAAAGGAGCTCAAATCGGGTCAGCTTGACTCGTTAGTAAAAAGAAAAAAGGAACAAAAGGAGCCCTGTCCCCGATGAAATATATCTGCATTGTTACTCTCCGTAGGTCATTCAAATTTTCCACAATAAGAAAAACATCGTCCTTGACTCTAAAGTATGTTTCAGGTTCATCGAGTGTGTGAAAAAAAAGAGAAAGAACACTGAAGACTGACTTCCGGAAAATGAGAGGGATGTGGAGTGTGCGAGCTGTCAGCAAGGGCTCTGTGCACTCCTCCCTCCGAAGACGAGCATTACTGTCGCAAATAAGCCTGTCTCCGTTCATTCCAGTCCTTGTCTTCAGAAGACTGGCCTGGGCTAGTTCCTGGTGTCAAATGCAGGACTTGCCACTTACACCATTTTTACTGACCCAGACCCTTATGCTGCTCCACTTCTGCAGTGCATTGGCACCAACACCTTGAGAGGTCCACATCGGACATCAGGCTTCTTCCCCATCACTGAAGGAGAAGAGCCCAGCACTAATGCTTCCTCCACTCCTCCTCTCAGTTCGACACAAGTACAGCCCACCTGATGTCCCAGAAGCTTTCATGAGCAATTCTGTGGCAAGGGACCCTCCGCTCGGAACTGAGACGACAGGAATGGATAGCAGTCTGCAGATGAATGGGGTCGTCCCTCCCTTTAGATGGCCTCCAGATGAGTGGATGGGAAGATTTGCAAACAATTGGCTTAAAGACAATGTGATCACAAGTACGTACAGGTTGTTAGAGTAAGCCTTGGCTTTTTAAAATTAGGTCTATATATGTTTTATTAAGGCAGGGCATCATGCAATTGTTTTAGAATGTAGAAGGCCTTAAATTTTACAGTCTCTCAAATTCTTTATTTCCTTCGGTGTGATGTTTAAGAGGAAATAGATCTTCCTGTTCATTGGTTAACAAGAAATAAAAATTTCACTAATGACTCCTTGCTCTTAAAAATTAACTGTTGCTGACATGGATGTGACTGGCAATCTGTCACATGCTGGTCCAAAGCCCACGAGGTAGAGGCTCGGTCTGCTTGGCCTTCAACACCTCCTGGGAAGGTGGATGAGATTTGGTATCTACTCATATTTGGCAAGTTTGGGCTGCTGAACTTCAAGTTTAGTCTTCACCAAAGCTCTGACTCCTCAGAGCCCGAACAGAGCAGAGCAGCTCTCTGAAGAGAATGTAAGCATCCAGCGGCTCGTACGGCTCTTTCTGCCCCAACGTGGAGCATGAGCTCCTCCCTGGGAAGGTACCAAGTGGCACCTGGCTAAGCTAGAATGCTGGTTTGTGAGTCAGCCCTCCTGGAAGTGAAAGAATCCATCAGAAGTAGCTACAATCAACTTGTAGCTGATGGCACGTAAAGGAGACCGCCCTCCGTAATCCTCGTCCAATGCTCTGAAAGACCTTCAGCATGAAATTGAGGTCCTCTGGAGCAGGCCCTGCCTTGAGACTGCAGCATCAGCTCCTTTCTGAGCCTCCAGCTTGATTTCAAGCTAGCTGCCCCCACAGTCGCGCCCACCAACACCTTACAAGACAGGAGGACTTCAGTTCACAGATGTAATTCGTTTAAAAAGCTAAAGTTAAAAAGATGTTTGGGGAAACAGGCCAAAAGGAGATATCTAGTCTTAGAGGAGTCACTTTCCAAAATCTGTCCTCTGCCCATGGCAGCAGGTGCCCTTCCTGTGGTGTCACCTACAGGAGTGAGAACTACCCAGTAGAAAAATACCCCATGTTCTCCTCACCACTTCCCTAGGTGCGCCATGGGGGAAGGGATCAAACATGAGCGCGCCTCTGTCGCAGAGGCCCTGTGTGCAGGGCTGTGACTTTAAAGATTCTTCAAGTGAAAGATTAAGTCATCTATCACTTCTCTCCCTGGACATGCTAGAATGGCAGCTTATAGGTCATTTTTGTCCTACTTCCAGGTATCACTAAGCCACATGTCTTTTAACCTCCATTTTTAAGTGACAGATGTCTCAAGGTAACATCAGTGCCTTATAAATTAAAACAGCAGCATTGTTCTAAGATATATGAAAATCTCTTTGGGTAGATTTTTAGATTTTTGTGTTTAAGAATCTTTTAATTCTAATTTTCATCAGCATATGTTTGCAGTGTGTAATAATCACGCTCTTCTGAAGAGGGGTGTGTACATAACACATCTTAATGTTTTTTGGTCCCCCAGTCTGTACCCTCAGCCCCCTCCACCTCTTGAGTTCACTTTCCATTTGCAATAGGTCTTCCTGTTATTTATGCTTTTAAAAGGATCTGAACCCCACTGCCCTGGCCCCCCAAAGGTTGATCCATAAGCACATGCAAGGCCACTGTACCCTTCAGGCTGCCTGTGCCTTTTATGACTGTGGAAATCCCTACTTGTTGACTTTGGTCCACCAGGTAGTCACCCCCAACCCCAACAAGGACTTTCTCAGGCGCTCAGTTACATGGAAATCCATTCAGGAAGATGCCAGGGCTGGCCTCATTCTGAAGACAAAGGAAGTATTCTTCCTCCTGTAAAAACGAAGGTTAGCAAAATCCAAAGAGCCCAGTTTAAGAAGTATTACTTTTGGGTCTAGAAGTGATTCATTCAAATGCATGTGCTAAGCATTTACTTTGCAGAAGGGACTTTGGGGACAGGAAGATGAATAGCACTGTCTCCCTGACTAATAATGGATGTGGCAGAGATCAGTGCCAGACACTCTCTAAGTAGTGTTTTTCAGTCCCACACTCACAAGCAATTAGTGGTTAGCGAAATCAATTTAGTGGGTCAGGAACAACATTATTTTTAATTAAATAGAGTAAAACAGAATAGAAACGAAGACAGAGTGCATGGCCTGCCCAAAGGTGAAGTGTTTCCTTCCTGTCGTACGTGGGCCAGCTTGGGGTTCAGAAGTAAGATGGGCCTGCCTCACTGTGTGACAGAGTCAGTAACTGCTGAACACCTCTGCTGCGGAGAAGGGGCAGGGAGGAAAAGGGAGAGACAGAGACACAGAGACAGAGAGACAGAAACAGAGACAGACAAACAGGCAGAGAGACAGAGACAGAGAAACAGAGAAAGAGACAGAGACACAGAGAGACCCAGAGACAGACAGACAGACAGACAGACAGATGAAGAAAGAAAGAGCAAGCACCTTGTCATATCAACCTCGCTGGGAAGGAGTCCTCTGCGGAAAGCACCTACTGACCAGAGGTGGACCGCGTGCTGCGGAGTGTTGCCTAGTGTTAAGATTGAGGGAAATCCACCGGACAGCTCGCCCTTCCTCCTTGAAAAACCTTCCTTCTTCAGCTTCCAGAGCAGCGCTCGCCTGGCATGCCTCAGGCCACAGCGCCTGATGTCCCTAGTGCTCAGTCCCAACGCAGGAGACTGAGTGCACACGTGGGGCTCCAGCCCGCATCACCCCACCCATGCTCAGGGCTATGGTGCCACACTTGTGTGTGCCTGCTGCTGACAGCCCAGGTGTGCATGTCCAGCGCCCTCACAGACTCTGCTCAGCTGTCGTCTGGGTGCTTCAGACTCAGGGAATCCCCAGCTTGACCTTCCACTTCCAGCTGGGCCCTCCGAGGCCGCCTCTTGGCTCTCTCGGGAACTCGGTCCCTCCAGCAATCAAGGCCAGCGAGTGCGTCATGGCCCCTGACTCCTTTCTCACAACCTGCACAGCCAGAGGTCCATGCCCCCACCTCCTCCCACTGTTCCCTCTCATCCAGGAACTTCTCCCCTGCCCACCTTCCCACTGCAGGCTCTCTGCCTGCAGGTACCAGGCAGCTCCCCACCCCTGCGGTCCTTACCCAGTCATCCCTTTCCAACAAGGCCTATGCTGACCACTGTGTTCACAGGGCCGATCCCGCCTCCTCTGCCGTGCTCATGCTCTTTCCCTCTTCCCGACTTTCTTTTCCTCCAGAACACATAGCCATCCTCTAACCCACACTTGCCTTATGTTATTGACACCTGTCTTCTCCCTTCCGCGTAAGAGCAGAGAAACTTTTCCAAATACACTTGCAGCACTAGTTCCTAATATGTGCATACTAAATCTGTGCTGGATACAGACTGCCCGCCTGTAGAGCAGTCTGATACAGCCACAGAGATGCTACTTTTAGCTCCACTAAGTGAGCAGTTAGCCTGAAGGAAGAGAGTACCATAGTAAGTCTGATGTGAGAAGCCTTCCCTCACAACCCTCTATGGAACACTCCAGGGGACGTTTCCCTTCAGCATAGCTTGGACTAGCTTGGAAGTACTGGTGGAAATAGCTATACTGAGTATAATGCACTCACCTGTGTCCTGGCTTGTGTGCCAAGCCTGCCACAGATGGCAGGTGAGTTGACACCAAGCTTAGGGTTCAAGACCTCAGAAACACCTTTCCTGTATGGTTACTAGAGTGGAATTTTGCGTCCCACACGTGCATAAGGACATTGAAATATTTATTTCTTGATTCTTTCTAGAAATTAAGAACTAAATATATGCAGTATGATAGCTGCATTGATATGGAATAAATAGGATTCAGGAAGGAAAGATCCTTTGATCCATCTGAATGCTGTGCCTTTTCAGGAGCTGTGAATGTCCCCTGGTATAAGAAATCTAATCAGCACCAAGGCGCAGTGATGCTCAGGTAGAGGGCAGTGATGAAAATCTAGGGTACCTCTCCTTTTAGGTCTTTTGGGGGTTTGTTCATGTTTGTGTATAGATGTCAGAAACCTACACCAGTGACTCACATGTATGATCATTGATGGCCTATTTGAGAATATGAGTGTTCTAAAATTAATAATAGAGCCATTAAGGAAAATTTTTTAAATTTTATTTAAAACTATAATTTTTAAATGAAGTATTAATATCTGACATGATTAACTTGATGCTTTACAGACACTAAACTTGCCATACCACTTTATTTTATTTTGAAGGCAATAAAATCAAATGAAATAAAACAGAATACAGTCAGTCAAAACAAAACAATGAAAGTAATACAGGACTTCAAAACAAGATATAGGAAATCAGCAGTGAATACCATAATATATTTTATTATATTTGAAATAGCTGCCCCTACCACCAAATATAATAAAATCAAACACAACAGAATAAAACCAAACTAAACAAAACAATGAAAACAATTCAGGGCTTCAAAACTAGATAATAGATTAACAATGGCCACTATCTTCCCTTTTTAGGTTATTTCCTTGGCTTTCACTTTCACAATATTTACTGTGTATTTTGGATCCCACTAACTGCATTAGTTTTTTATAGTAGGAAGAAAACATGATGTTCACTCATGTGAGTCTGAACCATTTTGCCCATGAGCATGATCTCAAGATGTATCCATTTACCTACAAGAGCCTTGAGGTTATCTTTCTTTTTAGCTGAGTAACTTCCCATTGTATAGAAATGCTGTATCTTAGCCATTCTGTAGCTGATGAGCAAGCTACCCTACTTTTTTCTGGTTCCTTGTCACACAGAGCATTGTTTTCTCCCCTTTAACTTTCAGTTATGAATTTCCTTTTGATTTAAATGTGTTTCTTATGTACAGCATGTTGATGGATCCTGTCTCCTTATCCAGTCTGCTTGTGTTTCTTATTATTGGTGAGTTGAGGCCATCTACATTAATGGTTATGGCCAACATGCACTGCTCATTCTCTGCCTTGCTATTTTCCTGCTGTTGACTCCCTACTTCTCCCCTCCATTCAACTGCTTGCCTCACTTTGGTGATCCCCCTCTGCCACTGTTCCTGGAACCATGTTTTATCTCTCTCTAGAATGTCCTTCAGTATTCTTTGTATGGTCAGTATGGTGGTTACGAATCCATTCAGTTGTTCATTGTCATGGTAGTAGCTTGTTTCTCCATTAATTTTGAATAGTAGTTGTGCAGGGTACATCAGTCTGGGTTGGAAGTTGTTTTCTGTCAGGACTTGGAACACATCACTCCAAGCTCTTCTTGACTTGATGGTTTGTGTTGAGAAGTCTGTCGTGATTCTGATGGGTTTCCTTTACAGGTGATCTGTTTCTTTTCTTTAACAGCTTTTAGTATTCTGTTCTTGTGCTAAACTTCTGGGATCTTGATTTTATATGTCTAGTGGTAGCTTTATTTTGCTTATGGCTACTGGAGATATGCTTCACTTATCTGAGTGTCAGGAACTTTTCCCATTCTTGGGAATTTTTCTGCTATTACTTCTGTAAATAGACTTTTTGTGTCATTTGTGTTGACCCTTTCTTTTTCACTGACACCTATCATTCTTAATTTAGTTTTCTTTGTGTAATCTTACAGCTGCTGAATTGTTATTTCCTGGTTCCTTGTTATTTTTAAGAGATCTTTCCTTTTACAATCACTAGCTGTAAACTTGTCTTCAAGGTCTGAAAGTCTATCTTCAGTTTCTTTCAAGTGGTTCTGCCAGCTTTCCGTGGAGTTTCTACTTTCCTGGATATCTCTTTGAATCTGTTTCATGCATTCTAAATCTTTCTTGTATTGTTCATTCAAGGTTTCCCTCATTTTCCTATGTTCCTCTATTTGTTTTATCTATGTCTTCTTTAGAGATGCTCAGCAATTCTTTTATTATGTTTTTCATTTCTTCTTTTCCCTGAGGTAGTATTTCTGTTCTAATTTCTTTTATATCCTCATAAAGTTGTTTCTTTACTTCTGTTGCCATCACTTCAGAAACTTCAGGTGTGCGACCCCCAGTCTCTTCCATGTTTACATCTCCTGGACTTGCTCTGCATGACTTGAAGGCAGAGACTGGCTTTTGCTTCTGCGTCTTGACATTTTCTGGGTTCTTCTGGACAAGCAGATAATGGAGTCCCAGGTACTTCCTGCATTGGCTACAGTTTCTCCAAAGCATGACTGGCTGGTTCTCCTGCCCAGTGCTGGCTACCTCGGTATCTGATGGTGGCCATTGAGTGTGCTGGTGCAGGGCTGGCTGCTGCTTTTCCCAGCCCACACTGGTGAGAAGCATCTGGTGAGAAGCATCCCTTATGGCAGCCAGTGTGAGTGTGGGGGCAGGGCTGGCTGCTGCTTTTGGAACCCAAGCTGGTTAGTGGCGGGAAGCATTCCTGATCTGCCATATCACTTTAAGTAAGATTATCGGACTTTAGGTTCTAAGAGAAAAGACCTATCCTTATCACCATTTGAAAAACAGCTACTAATTTTCCCTTGTATGATTATCAGATTTATGGCCTAGAGAAAAGAGGTGTGCATTACAGATGGAAGATGGGCTAAGAGATTCATCAGATTTCAGCCAACGCCACTAGAAGACTTATCTCTACATCAGGGCTTCTGCAGACCCCGAAGGAAGATTACTAACCCATCTCTCTCTCCAATTGTGCACACATTTCTCGTTCCCCTCAGGGAATTCATTTTTGGAGCTAGGAGTTACAGCTAGAGACCACATGAGATGTAGCAGCCACAAGCATCACACTACTGATTCTAAGGACAGAGGCAATACAAAGGCTCCATCAGCCTTTCCTGACAGGCCAACCTGCCTCTCATGCATCAGCAAATGAACAATTGCATTAAAAACTAAGAAAGGCTCCAAATTGACCTATCTTCTGTGGAGCCAGTGGAAATACATACATTTATCACAGACCGACACCACTACTGTTTTATCTCAGATTCTTTTAGGGTTTTTAAAAGTCTTCCTTGTATTTCCCTACAACTCATGACCAGCTGTAGTTGCAGGGTAGTGGGCGTTCTGTCGCCATGGCTCCAAGCTCTTTTGATTCCTCCAAGCATCTAACAGCCACTACTGGTAATTTTCAAAATGTTACAGTGTCATATCTCCCAGCAGTTTAACACCTGAGTTTTGTGTTTAATGGAGAAATTACTGTAAGTTTTAAAGTGCTTATAGGCAGCAGCAGGGAGGAATGAAAAGAATGTGGAAATGTGAGTGGAACAAACCTGTCTCTCAGTTCTGACATTTAGTGCTGTTCTGTGATATCACAGGGCCTCATTTTCTTCTCTTTGCAATGGGATTAAAACAGCACAGGGTTTCTGTAGTGGTGTAGCAATGTCCGTGTGAGGAATTATAGATTGGCTGCCTGTAGGGCTTGAGGCTGCCTGCTCACTTATTGATAGATTTATCAAAAGAGGAAATATCCCTGTCCAGCCTTCCCAGCAAAGGTCCTGAGAGGATGGCAGACTCAGCAGGCTTAGATCACACGCGTGGTCCTGCAGCAATGCAGCAGAACCGTGAACGGGCTGGCTGGCTGAGCCCAGCTCCTATGCCACTCCTGGGACACTTGGGTACAGCAAAACCGGGGATGTGGCCACAAGAGCGGGAAGGGTGCAAGCACAGCAAGTCCACGGGACTCTGCTGCAGTTCAAGTACAGTGAGAAGATTTAGTAAAATTCATCTCCCCTCTGTGCCTACAATCTAGTGGAGTCTAGCACCTCACTTCCTGTTTCCCAAAGGCATCTCCCCTCACAGCATCCCCTTTGATGTGAGTAGCACTTTCTACCAGCCCCCCAGGGCTGCAGATGCTGGCCCACTCTCTGGCTATTTCTCAGTGATTCCCCAGGCTCTTGCTGTAGGGAACCTTCCCTGCCAATGCATGGTGTGACCCCTGCCGAAAGGGCTGCAGGGGGCAAGCCTGGAGCCAGGAGGGAACTGAGAACTACTGAGGTTTAACACTCACTCAGCTTGACTTTTTTTTAAAGCTATTCTTACTCTTTTCCTTCATTTATCCTCCAAATTCACCTGATCCACTTCAAACCTATGCATTCCTTTGAGACTGGAATCTGTGTCTTATACAATGTTTTTTGTGTATTTGCATGGAAACTGCTAGAGTGAGAGGTCCCCTGTAGATTCCTGGGTGAGAATAATCCCCCAGGTCCTCCGTTTGCTATTGTCCACTGCAAATCTCTCTTGACAGAGCATTCAAAAATGGGGAGGGAGCCAATGCAAAGAGATAAATGCCCTGCTAAAAGAGGTAGGGAGGTATTCACTCCTGTCCTTCAAAGGTACAAAACGGCAACCGATCTGAAGCAAATTAAGTTTTACAGCAGCTACAGGCTTCCTGGGGCCCAAAGAAGGGTGGTTGCCAAGGAGACCTGGTTCTGTTTGGGAAACAACAGTCCTGCCTAGGCATCTGCATTCGTTTCATTGTAATTTTCCTATTCCTGCTTTTTTGTTTCTCTGCTTTTTTGATTTAAGAAGAGCAAGTTAAAAAGGCTGCAGGGACACTTAAGCCAAGTCGCATTTGTCAAGGTGAAAGCTGTGTGGAGCAGAAAAGCAGTTCTCCCGGCTGCAAGGAAGATGCCAAGGAGCCGAGTGAGTAGGAATCTGAGAGCCCACTAAAAGTGCTTAGAAGCCCAGCGCACCGGCACCTCCACCACAGCTGCAAGGCCGCACCTGAGGCTTCTTGCGAATGCTTCTTACAGACACTAAAATGCCTCTCCCCAAAGCCCCCCAGCGGTGTGGCTGTCCTCAGGGCTTCCCATGCCCCCAGCTGTCCATTTTTGTCTAAGCAGCAGTACAGACAGCAGCTGGTTAGAGGCCACAAAACGGAAACAAAAGCTGCTTGGCTTTATAATTAATTTAAGTATTCATTATTTTAATTTCTGTTTTTAGCATTGCTAGCAATTGAACAAAATAACATTTCTGATTATTTTAATGAATTACATTTTATTTTTTGAAGATACACTAAGTGCTTCTTTCTTTCTTTCTTTCTTTCTTTCTTTCTTTCTTTCTTTTCCCCATTCTTAGATTATTTGTTCACTCACCCAATCGTCAAGAGATTGATCAGAGACAGGGTGATGTGTTTAAATGTGTCAGACAAATCAGCCTTTTGCTAGGCCCGTCACCTATCTGAATTTCAGTTTTGCAGTAATAAAATGCAAACTGTGATGCCTATTTTGCATCACAAGGACTAAACCAAGTGACACAGAAGCTGCTCCCCTCCTTGACACCATCCCGTAATTGTCAGATTATTCTATAAATGTGAGACACGGAGGTTCCCCTTCTGCTGCGGAACTTTCCTCATCAAGCTCAGGAAGGGCTGAGCCTCAGCCAAGGTCAAGCACCCCATTTTCCCGGCTGCTATCACTAGGACAACACCTTGAGGGTGCACCCGAGGGGTCCCCTTTGAAAGACAGACTTACTACTGGGACTCTGCCAGGCCGGCCCCTCCCTGCTGGGCGGTCTTAGTTAGAACCCACTTCAGAGCCTGAGATTTGCTCCCACTCCTGGGGCCCTGACGCAGGAGGACATTTCCTGCTGTGCCACCTCTGCCCCAGAGTCTTCAGCATCCCCCACATCTGTGCCATCCAGATGTGCTGGCCTGCCCCGGGGTGTTCTCAGGACACGCACTCCACCGCAGCTGCCCGGCTTTCTAAGAGTCTTCATTCCTTTTGTGGCTCTCAGATTTCCCAGAATCTCACGCATTTTCATTACTCCAAACCTCATCATCCAGCGCCCCATCCTGAGACAACCCACTCCCCAGGAGTCCGCGCACATGGCTCCATCCTTCAGCCGCTCAACTCTCATCGCACGGATTCCTGACTCCGCCTCCTCCTCAGCTGCCTGTCAATGTAGTACCCAGCCAAAGCGGGGCACAAGCCACTGCTTTGGGGCAGCTTTTTGTAAATAAGCCTTCCCATGTCTGCAGCAGCAGTTGTGGTTTTTATTGCAAGGCATGCAGCTCATTGCTTACTTATAGTTTCTTTTTCTTCCAGACATATCTTGAAACCTTAAGAAGTTGCTTTCCTGCCCGAAAAATGTGTTCTGTAGATTATCATAAAATAATGCATTTTTCCCAAAAGACATAAATTTGAGGATGACACATGTTCTTGCACTAGTTACTAACCTCTCTGGGCCTCAGTTTCTTTATTTGAAACGCTGAAATTATAATACCTATTCTCTGTATCGTTCAAAATAACTGTAAGGATCTCCGGAGACATTTTATGAACATAAGGTTTTTTAATAAAGCAAAACACAGATGAATGCTAATAATTATTATTCATTTGACCACTACTGAATATGAACATTAAATTGTATAATTATCCCAGAATACACCCATGTCTTATTCTTCATTACATGCCTGTTTTTAAAAGAGTTTATATTATTGCAGGACCCATTTTTTTGTATTTTAGCATACCTGATACTGAAATCCATCGTATAATCTATAGAGTATCAGATTAAAAGATAACATTTTCTTATCAGTATAAAAAAGATAAAAGGTTTTAGATTTGGTAAAATGTAATATTTTATCTTAGAGAAAAGCTGAATAAGTGTAAAAGAGTACTTTGTTTATTCCAAAATGGAACTTGATTAATTAAGTGGGGATCAAGGTTTAAAAACTCAGTAAAGTTTCAGAACAGAGGTTAGTACCTTGACTCATACAACCTGAAAAGTTTTCCTCTGGAGAAAGCTTTGAAAGTCTCCTAGTCCATTATAGCTTCAGCATGAGATCTCCCAAAACTTCTATGACACTGGTTCAGCTGTGTATGAGGAAATCTAAGGATGAAAAAAGGTCAGCACAAAGATAGCCCAGTTTCAGAGGACCTAGGAGACAGATAAGTATCTTTTTGTGTCCATGAGTCAATTTAGGAGAGTTTAGTTCTTATCAGAGGAGACATTTTTATAGTTTTGTGTATGACAGCCCATAGGACACTTAGGTTTATTTTCTTATCCTAAAATATCTAATGAACAGAAGAGTGTCAGCTTTCAAAAATGCTACTGCTTTTATGGCTAGTCATGCTTAAAAAGTAGTAGGTTTCCAACATTTCTGCTCTCATGTTTATGGTCTTTAAGGTATTTGTATCCATTACCCTTACCTCTTATGTATCTATTATTGTTCCCATTTTACAGATGGAAAAAAATCAAAGAAGTGAAGCAATTCATCCAGGGTCACACAGTGAATGCAAACAAGTTAGTGTTGGAATTCATTCCTTCTTTTGGTGTCACGTTTACCCAGAAACCTCCTTTTTAGCACTGTCCTAGGCCATAGAAACCTAGGTCACAGATTGTTTATCTAAACAATAGGAAGCTTGCCTCTTTTTATCTTTTCCAGCCTTCCCCACTTCTGTGATTATCTGCTGGACAGACATCTTAATCAGTTTCCTTCTGGCTGGGACAAAATACCCAACTCCCTCACATTAAAGGAGCAAAGGTGGTTTTAGCTCACAGCGCCAGAAGTTTCAGTCCATGGTCAGCAGGCTCAGATCTGACATGGCGTGGTGGGAGGGCCTGGCACAGGAAAGCTGCTCAAGTCACAGCAGGCAGGAAGGAGAGAGAAAGGAGGAGCCAGGGAGGAAGACACATCCTTCCCACCAGGCCACACCTCCTAGCAGCACACTCAGCTGCTGAAGCGAGCAGTGCACAGATCCACCAGTGGGTGCAGGGTCCCATGACCAGCCACCCTCCAAATGCAGAGGCTCTGGACATCATTTTAGATCTGCAGCACAAATAAAACAAAGCTGTGTGCAACCCAGAGCTCTCTGACCCCAGCTGCTGACCTCCACAGTCTGTGTTCCTCTCGAATTCATAGATATTGGGATAAAGACTTTAGAAATCTCCAAATACAAAAATAGTTCCCATAGCAATTCCTCTCTCCCTAAGATCTCTGTGAATCAGAATGTGGCCTTTGAGGCTCAGCCCCTGGAAAGGCAGGCAACAGGCTTGTCCAACATGGCCTGGGAGCTGCAGGATCCTCCAGAATAGAGATGAGTCTGGGACAGAGAGCTGTGGGAGAACTTTAGCTCAGAAATGATAGGCGTGGCCTGGTGTGGTGGCACATGCCTGTAATTCCCCAGCTACCTGGAAGGCTGAGGTGGGAGGATCACAAGTACAAGGCTGGCTTGGGCAATGTTATGGTTTATGTCAGATGGCCCCCGAAGTCTCATGCAATCATGGACATGGCTAAATCTAGTGTATGTGATTGGTTTGTTGTCCAGCACTCAGACTGGTGGCATGACTACTGCACCTACACAGGGAGGAGCCAGCATACAATGTATCTGCGGGAACAAGGTGTGTATTTCTCTTTTGCTGTTCACACTTGCCGTTTGGTGGGGGCCATGAACAGCGGCCAGCCATGCCATCCTGCCACTTGGAGCCAAGTATGTACTGAAACCACCAACCTGTAAGAAATAAACCTTCCCTTCCCTAAGTTGGGCATCAGGTATTTTGCCACAACAAGGAGAGAGAAAAGTAACTAAGACAACTTGCCTCAAAAATAAAAGGGAATAAGATGGAAAAGAAGGCTAAGAACACAGCTTAGTGGTAGAGCACTTGCCTAGCTTACATGAGCCCCTGTGATTCAATCTCCAATGCCAATAATAATAATAACAATAAAATGGGAGTAGACATTCAATTCAGAATTTAAGCTTTTGCTTAATGTATTTTGATTGTTTCTGCCTCTGCATTGTCAGTGTACAATGTAATCAGACATTAGCATCTCCTTGGGAAGCCAAAGCTATCCATGATTGCGGGGGGGGGGGGACATCCACAGAGGGGGTGAGTGCCAGAAGAAGGGCATTCTTCTTAAACAGGTTCAGTAACCACTTCCTGTGGGCTTGTGGGTATCACCTTACATAATCCACACAGAACTCTAAGGGGTAGCAAAGTGAGGCACAGAGAAGTTAATTAATTTGCCCAAGAAGAGGCCTAGTAACTGGCCTTGCAGGAGCTCAACTAGCCTTTCAGTGCCACTGCCTTCCTGAGGCCAGTGAGCCTTCAGGGCAGCTACAGAACAGAAACAGGCCCACAAGGGACACCACCGAGTGGTAATACAAATAAGTACTTAGTCAGGTCGTGCAGCTCATGGTCCTTTTCGGGGGGGTCCTACAGTCTCTCTTAGCATCAGACAGCTCTCCCCTTGTAGCTGAAAACCAGTCATGGACAACACATGATAAAAGCCATAACAGTGTGCCAATAAAACTTTATTTATAAAAACAGACAGCAGGGCTAGATTTAGTCTGCAAGCTATAATTTGCTGGGCCCTCGTGCAGATGGTACATATAAAGTGTAATAGAAAACTGTAGTGGGTATTTAAGTTTTTAAAATTTTATTATAGTAAAAGTCATGACTGCTTGGCAAGCTTGAGGTCCTGAGTTCAATTCCCAGTTACCTCCCCACTAAAACACAAGAATCCTCTGAAAATACACCTCACTTCAAACACACTTATCCCATTATCCTTGGCACTTTCTGAGTCAGTTCTGGAAGTCCTCTTTCTCTTTTGTCTTCAGTTGCATTGTCCTAGCTCAGCCTCCTGAAAGTATTCAAAACGTTCACTTTTTGTGGTCATTTTGACTTCAGAGAAGGGCTAGAAGTGACACAGTGCCACATTCAATGAGTAAAGTAGATAAGGACTCAGTGTCTTGTTTTAATGACCCACTTGAGGGCACTTAGCAGCAGTGTTTACTGTATTTTTCATCATATCTCAAAAATGACCCCCACAAAAGAGGACTCCAGAATTGCTTCAGAAAGTGGCAAGAATGATGAATAAGTGTGTTCAAAAGAGTATTTTAAGGGAAAATCATGGCAACGTGTTGTGGTATTACTATAATCATACTTTTTAATTTAAACACTCACCATATATTTTGACCACACCCATACCTTAGATTTCATGGAGAGGTCATTGAGGCTGGAGCTGCTATAGAAAGCATTGGGAGAAGTGAGTTATGTAAGATGAGCACTCTGGACCTATGTGCCCTCCCTGCCCCTGCATCTCATCTCTTCCCTGTCACTTAGCTTGGTGCTCCGTAACTGGGCTGGCATTTCATTCCTGGGTCTTAAGGACACCAAGCTTGTTTTCATTCCTTGAGCCTCCTGCCTCAGAACTCTACCCCTATCTCTTCCCTCCTTTGTCGTCATAGCTCTTCCCGGATGCCACCCGTGCCATGGCTGAGTATCCATGTTATAGCATCCCGACCCCCACCCACCACTTTGCCCCATCTTGTCTTCCTCCTAGCACGTATGCTTTCTGAAATTATCCTGTTTCTTTCTTGCTCTGCCTGTCTACTTTCTATCTCTTCCAGCTCCACTCTAGGATATACACTCTGTGGAATCGGATCAAGTATTTGCATTCCTCAGTGCTGGCAGGCGAACAATCAAAAATGCTTGCAGAACTGAAGGAAGAAGGGAGGGAGGCAGAAGGGATGGAAGCATACCCCTTCCAGTGGGGGTCTACTGCCCGCCCCCCATTCTGTGACAGGGGAGACTGTGGCCCTCTTCAAATGACCTATCAGTCCGCACTCTTAGCACCATTTCAGTGAAGACGCCCCCCCTTATCCAGGAGCACCAGATTATAGCACTGATCACAGTCCTTCACCAGCGTGGGTCCTTTGCACGTGTGAAGGATGCCGGCTTACTTACTTTCTTCTCATTGCTAACACAAAATACCTGACACCCAAAATGAAAGAAGGAAAGGTTTATATTTAGCTCACTGTTTGTAGAGATTTCAGTCCATAACCAGCTGGCTCCAAGGCAGGGCTGCGTGGCTGAGGGGCAACAGTGCAAGGCAGCAGAACACAGCAAAAGCAGCCAGAGCAAAGGCAGGGGGAGCAAGCCTGTCTTCCTTACCCACCCAGCCCACTCCCCGAGTAGATGAGTAGATGCAGCACCACACCATCTCCCTGACCTCCTGCACAGGCTCAGGATGTTTACCAAGTGAGGACCTCAGCTCCCTGCTGAGTCACTTAAACTTCTGAAATTCTCAAATTGACACAGTGAACAACATCTTACAGCTGTAAGGACTGTGTCTACACCCTAGGACCCAGAGCAGCTGAGCTGACTTAGTTAAGCTTCTAGACTTCTCAAGTTGCCATAGTGCATAAACCATATCAGATGCCACCCATTTTAAGCCATGGACCTGCTGTGTCTGAAATAATAAATATTCACCATTCCTCATTTTATCAAAAACAAAGTTCCCTATTGGAGTATCAGTGCCTAAACTTAAGCATTAAAAAGCCAGCAACCATTTTTTTCTAATTCATAACTGTTATAAAACTCCGCCTGCACCGGACTGTTTCACTGCTTTTTCTTTCGTATGTGTCGGTCAAACTGCCCCCTAAGGTGCCTGCCTACCACCATCCAGTACCTGGGCCCTTTCTCTCTGCCCCTGGCTCCCTTCCTTACAAAGACTTGCAATCACCTAAACCCTTGTCACCCATAATAACGAAGCCTTTCTCAGAGAGTTAAAAGCTTAACCTTTTCTTTACATTTCTGCAAGTCTTTTCTCTCTGAATTACAAAGACCCAGCCACTTTTTGCTCAGTTTGGTCACAATAGCAACTGCTCCCATAATTACCCTTTCCTTCCAATCAGAAGGGAGGGACAGTTCATTTTTTGGGCCCCTTACAAAAGAGTGTGCTTTCTTCTAAACTATGTACCTCGGCAATTTCTCTCTTTTGTGTTGGAGTTAAAAATAAAAATGGGCTCAATTATAGCAATTTTACTGGCCCTCACAGTTCAGCCATAGTGTACGGCTTCTCCAAGAGTCGTGATTTTCTGGCTTTACATTTTTCCTAGAACTGATCTCTGTGTTATTTCCTGGGTACTCTCGCTGTCCACCACCTCCAGGTAGACGAATAATGTGTTAATATCCGTGCTCCTTCCCGATAGAAGTCACTTTGGTACAACTCAGGAGACTCCATCACTTGAAAAGGCTGTTGAATTGCGAGGGGTACAGCTTAAATAGTTCTCAGGCGGTTCCCTTAGCAACAGTTCCAGGCTGTTTCTAGTAAAGGACCCAATTTCTACCCTAAGCTAAACAGAAATTTTCCACATGTATTTTTCATAAATTGTATTAGCTAATCAGTGTGTCATTAGTCTTTGACATCTTCCAAACTATATGTCAGCACAGAGAAATGGCAAGGGTTGGATTCATCATCTGTGACCTTCCACGTCCCGAGCTGATTGTGTAAATGTAATTGCTGCGAAGCCAGTAAGGCAGTTCTAACGTGATGGGACCTGGTGATGCGTCACCTGCCAGTGGAAGGAACCACGGCTGTACTCGGCGTTTTTATCTCCTAAGAAGTCCTCCTCATCACCATGGTGATTTTGATGCTTTTTAGCCAAACAGTAAAATATCAATATTTTATCCTAGCATAATTAATAAACACCACCTGTATCGAATGTGGAAGGTGACAAGGTGGCCAAAGCCACATTTGTTCAGTCCTGAAGCCACTAAAACTCCCAGCCTAGAAAGAGCCAACATCAGACAGCGGTCAGCACTCTGCCCACCAGAGCTGGAGTTTGGGGCAAGTTCTGAAACCTGGCTTCCTCTTCGTTAAGTGGGAGTGATGATAATAGCAGCCCTCTGCCACGTGGAACAGGGAGTTAATGTTTGTAAAGCTTTTCAACAGTGCCTGCAAGCTGAGTGTGATGGTGTACAACATATATAACGCCAGCACTTGGGAGGCTGAGACAGGAAAATCCCTAGTTCAAGGTCATCTTGGACAATATAGTGAGACCTCGTCTTAAAAAAAAACCTGACCTGTATACAGGAATAACAATATAAGAATTTGTTAAACTAAATAAGCATACTACATAGGGAAGCTTAGAATATTAGGTACCTTGCAGGATAAAAATCCATAAACTGCTATTTTCAAGTTACAGAATTTTTTTCAGTCTCGTGCCTCTAAATATAAGCTTTCAAATTACACAGAAAAATTCATGCCGTAAAGTGCAAATACTAGTGCTTTTTTAATGGAACATCTACCATTCCTCCATAGAATACATAATACTGAAAAACCTATGTCTACTGCATGTATGTTTCATGGCAGATAGTTTTCTTAACATTTTAGAGTGTAAATGCACATATTATTAATCGTAAAATTTATTGGAATGTGATTTTGAAAGCTAAACCCAAAGACTTTAAATTCAATGCTTCTGTTTAGCTGTGTGTCCTTTGCCAAGTTACCTAAGCCCCCTAAGGCTTGCTTTCCACCTGAGAAATGCAGAAAGGTCGGGGGGAGGGTGCACTAGTGAAATAAATTCCTCCAGGCAAATTGCTTAGCGTACTTGCAGGATAAAAATGAAATATAGGGTCAGGGGTTTAGCTCAGCAGCACAAGTGCCTACCTGGTAAGTGTAAGGTCATGGGTTCAATCCCTGGTACCAAAAAAACTAAACAAATATTGGATGAAATAATGGATAATCAGTATGTAGGTGGCATCAGAATAGTAAATAGCATTTCATCTTTTCATTGCCAACCCAGCCCCTCCCAGGGAGCCCTGGATGCCCCATCCCTGCAGGACCTCCTGCCCCTAATCTCCCTTCAGCCCCCTGCCGTGTCGGTGTGGACTTCCCCCAAGTTTATTTGTACTTTATCTTCTCCGTTATAAGTGTGTTGAGGGCAAGAACCAACTTCCTCCCCTTTCCGGTCTCTTGTCATTTGCCTTGCGCAGGGTTCTGGACAGACAGGACGCGGCCACTGTGCATGTTTTTTTCATCAAGTAGAAGAGGAACGAAATGCAGTAGGAACTAAGCTGAGCCCATGTTTAAGAGGAAAATCTAGGAGGAATGGAAGAGATAGTCATACAAAAAAAGAAGTGTGTAAAACTGGGTGTAATGGTCCTGATCAACTTGGCCTAAATGATCATGGCAAGAAAAAAAAGAGCAGGGCAGTAACAATAGTCTCTTCTGTGGTCCTCATAATGAGGGAGTTAGGCTAACACCCAGTAAAACAGGAGGAAAAGAATCATTCAAATAAGTAGTAGCTGTGTCAGGTAAGTAGACCAACCAAACTCCAAAATTCTCACACACAATGTTCTCAGGAACTGTGTGTGTGTGTGTGTGTGTGTGTGTGTGTCCAAAGTCAACAAACACAAAATGCAACCAGATTTTATAAGGGCAACATTGGAAGCCTTCAGACAGAAGCAAATCTTTGAAGGCTGAATCTGAATTAAGAGGGGATGAGAGAGACTTAGCAGCTGGAGAGAGGAATTGGAAAATAAAAGTTAAGAGGAGAGATCGGCTGCAAGAGAGTAGAAGATGGAAGGAAGGTTCAGGGCGGGCGCTGGGAAAGCATAAAACATTCTTGAATCTGAAACAATTAGAAATGAGTCCCAGAGAGGCTCAGGTACAGCCGCTTCCTACCTGAGACATTTTCATTCCTGACTCTGCTGTTGTCATAATGAGAAAACTGAGAACTATCAGGGAATCCGAGCCAATGGTTTTCATTTTTCTTAACACCTCAGGTGTTTTGTAGAGATCGAGATGTATATTTGCATGTGTAAAAAAATGTTTTCGAGGGGCTGGGGGTTTAGCTCAGTGGCGTAAGCACCTGCCTTGCAAGCAGGCAGTCGTGAGTTCGATCCCTGGTACCGATAAAAATGGAAAAGACCAAAAAAAAAAAAAAAAAAAAAAAAAAAATGTTTTCGAACTAATCGTGGTATAAGCTGGGCACGGTGGCTGATGCGTGTAATCCCAGCACTCGGGAGACTGAGACAGGAGAATGGTTGCAGACTCGAGACCAGCCTGAACAGCAGAGAGAAAGCCCATCTCAGAAAAACAAAGAAAAACAAAACAAACAAAATAACCAATCATGATAAAATGCCATTATGCAAAGTCAGCATCTCCAGTGTTTATAATTATCACTGTTTATAGTCCCCCTATCTGGGGTCATACACACTGGAGAAAAGGAAAAGCAAGAAAAACGTGGGACGTTATAAAAAGTAAGTCATGTGTTTTATGTCTGACTAGGTTCCCCAAGATGAATGGGCAGGGTACACCCCTCGAGGGAAAGACGACGAAATTCCTTGCCGGAGGATGCGCAGTGGCAGCTACATCAAGGCCATGGGGGACGAAGACAGCGGCGACTCGGACACAAGTCCCAAGCCTTCTCCCAAAGTGGCTGCCCGGAGAGAGAGCTATCTCAAGGCCACCCAGCCGTCCCTCACAGAGCTTACCACGCTCAAGTAAGTACTTCCAGTCATCTGGTCCATGCAGCATCACCTAGAGTCAGCCTGTGTGTTTCCAGGGGTCGACGGGGCAGGAAAACATCCCACAGGATGTCCAGGAGTCGGCAAAGCCCTGGACAGTGTGTTGATTTTGATGTTGGACCTGAGTTGTTTTCCCCAGTGTCTTCCACAACAGGGGTGCCCAAGTCTGCACTGCATGCATCATAAACTGAACCCCTAACTTCCAAGAAGAAAGGTCGAAAGAATCCAGAATGGATTCTGCAAAGAAATTAGATTTCTGGCTTATATGAACTTTCAGCCCTCCCAGTGTTTTCTGTGTGTTCAGCACCTACATGCACAAAGGAACCCTGCCTTAAAGACTTGAGTTTTTCAGATAATTGGGTAACGTAACAGAGACAGTTACCATGGAGAAGCATGTAGAATATTTTCATGAACTGGTTGACTTGTGAGGGGTTTTGATTTGTATTTGAACTCGTAATGCATATTACAATTCATGAGACGTTAAAGTCGTATCTTTTGGTCTGAAAAATATAAGACATCCTTACCTGCACTTGGGCTAGTCGTAAACAGAACAGCATTTTGCAAGAATATATTGAAATTGATTCTTTTAAGCAAGACTTGACTTAAATTTTAGTATTGCCCTGGGAGTAGATCAGAGCAATAGAATGATGTGGATCTAGAGAGAAATCCCATTTGGACCTTAAAATATATATTATAGATAACTAGTACTTTAAAAGGGCTTCTGATTCCATATTCTGATTAAATGTGTGTTAGTTATCCATGTGTTTATATTATTTTATAAAATGTTCAAAAACAAAATCAACTAGAAAGACCAAAGCAGTTGAGTGAAAAACAACAAACCAGATTGTTAATCAAGAACATGGAAAATCAGCAGCCTATTCTATGATGGGAATTTACTTAAATAGCAAAGTACATTATATTTAAAGAAACCGGACATGATTTTTTTTCCCAGAGACCATATGGAACCACTCTGGGTCATTTTAATCAAGAATTACCACCACCTGGGTATAGTGGTGCAAGCCTGTATCTTAAGAGACTGAGTCAGAAGAGTTGCTACCGTTCAAGGCCAGCCTGAACTTCGTAGCAAGGCTCAGTCTCAAACTAAAATAAAATCAGAAAAGTAGCTCAGTGGTACAGCACTTGCCTACCAATCACGAGCCCCTGGGTTCAACCTCCGGTACCACAAATAATAATAATGATAACAATAATAATAATACCATCAACACATCAGCAGAGTAACCCATAAGTCCTTCTGATTCCAGTTGTCCCTGCTTTCTGTCTTTATGTCATAGTTTCCTGTCACAGCAAACTGTCAAAACTGGGGGCTTGGAAAAATAAAAATGTGTTATTCCACCACTCAGGAAACCAGAAGCCTGAGACAGAGGTGTAGACCAGGTTACACTGAACCCTGCAGAGGACAGGTCTTCCTTGCCTCTTCGGGATTCTGATGTGGTCAGTAGTGCTTGGAGCTTGCATCAGTCAGGGCTTACTAGAGAAATGGATATAACACAAGATATACAAATGCATAAGAGGTTACAAGATTGGCTTATAGTGGTCAGCCACAGAGCCAGATGGGGTGCTTGCAGAGGGGTCTGCACCCTGGAGGTTGAGGGTCCAGCCCAAGGGCTGGAGCTGGCTGCAGTGCCCCGGGCAAGTCCATGTCAGGAGGCTGATGGGTCTGTGACAGAACACTGAAGAACCTGTAGAAGGCTGAAGAGTCCACCACAAAAGCTGAGGAGTCCCAGGTGGAAGCCGAACAGTCTGTGCCAGCAGCCAGGAGACAAAATCCAAGCTAAAGGTGAAGACTGGATCTCCTCTGAAGAACTGCAAGCAGTCCCTCCTCAGGTGCCTTTCACTGTATGCAGGCTGCTCCCCTGGGGTGGGTGCAGCACTCACCATCTGCCTCCCTCTTGCACAGGCTGAGGATGTTTCAAACTAAGGACCCTGGTCCCCTGCTGAATCACTCAGTTAAACTGACCTTCTCAGATTGCCACAATGAACAGTATCCATCTTCCAATGGTAATGGCTTGGCCTCTGCGCCCCAGGATGGAGAGCTGCTAAGCTTCCAGACTTCTCAAGTTGACACAGTGTATCAACCATAACAGAGCTCCTGGCTGGCCACTGCAACCCTGTCATCCCTGGTGTCTGTGTCTCCATATGGTTTCTCTGATGACACAAGTCCCTGCACTGGGACCTTCCTAATGGCATCATCTTAACTGGTTAAATCTGTGTAGACCCTTTTACCAAATACTATGCACTGGGAGTTGCATGGACCCGACGGACATTGTTTAACCCGGCTGAAAGTGGATCACATGAATAAAAATAGCAGCAAGTCTTCTGTGTGCTTTGGCACACCTCATGTAGGCTCAGAAATTAAATCTACCCAGTCTGAAAAGAATTTGATTTGTTAAAAAGACAGTGGGCCAACATGGTATGAAATGAGAGTAGCCAAGAATCTTCTATGGACTTAAATATCTGGCTAGTAGTGATGGCCGTGGTGCCCACAGACTTCTGCTAGACCAGGCATGGTGAGCCTTTTAGAGCTTTCGATGGTAACAAGCAGCCCGCTGCAGGGCGCATGCCATAGATTTGCCGCCACTGTTTCTAAACAACACAAATGCAGGAAGCAGAATCAGGGAGACATCCGGGTTCTGCTTCCTCGTGGGAACCGGCAGAAGTTCCTGAGCTTTCATTGTCCCACTCTCCTCCCAGGGATCCTGGGAAGTTGTCACCCGTATGTCCTGGTCACATGAACCCAACGCATCCCTGGGTCTGAGTGATGATGGCTGCTGTCCACACGGGAGGAGAGCAGCGCTGGAGAGAGAGGAGGAGGAGCGGGGGAGGCAGAGGGCAGGAACAAGGCCCCAGAGCACCCTCACTCTGTGCCGTGGACTGCACTCCCCACAGCTTCTGCCATGTGGAGAATCCACTCAAAAGCTGTCTGTGTGCTTGCTTTCTCATTTGCCTTCTGCACAAGATCCCTCTGCTGTCCTGGGCTGTGCTCTACAGCTGTCATGCATTCTTTCAGCATCTAGAAGCTCTGAGAGCAAAAAAGGCTGCACACAGTCTATAAGATGTGGCAGCAAACTACAGTGAATGTTTAAATTTTTTAAAAATATTATTATAGTACAAGACACATTGCCATGAATGCCCCTCAACATGCTTCCCCTCCCCATCGCTCTGGCCGCTTTCTGCAGCAGCTCTGGAGTCCTCTTTCCTGAGTGTCTTTTGCTGTGCTGTCCTGGCTGCAACGATGTCCTGAATCCACCTAAGACATTTGCCTTTCCTGGTCACTGTGACTCTAGGAAGGAGCCAGAGGTCACACCATTGTCTTTTTACGAGCTCTCAGATGACACACAGTATCAATGCTCGCCGTATATTTTATCACCCCTTGAAAGACGTAGAGAAGTCTTCCAGCACTGCTCCCGAGAGTGGCACGCATGATGGAATACTTGAAGCGAGGGGAAGGGTTCTGAGGGAGGACTGGGGGCAGTGTCTTTACTGTCACAAACTCTTTATTTAAACATCAATAATATATGTTGATCATAGCTCATCTATTAACCTCCCATCTCTCGGTCACATATGATTATTAATGACTTCTGGCTTAATTGGATTTAATGAAATACACAAGGAGAAAAGGTGGCAAAAATTCAGACATGACATGACTCATAATCAATTTTGTCTTTTATTCCTTGATGGTGTTTTGACTAGAGATCATTATTTTTCTAGAAGTTTGAAGCATTTAGTCCCCAATGAGAAAAAAAGATACCCATATCCTGGAATTCTAGTTCCCCAAAAAAGAAAACTATATTTATGTTCCTACTTCTTTGACATTTAAGTCAATTTTTTCCTCCTTCCTCGTCAGCAATTCACAGCTTTAGGGATGATTCATAGCCATGAACCAAGATAACTAAAATTAGTCCAGAGAGACTGGGACAGCATTTTGTTTGAGGTTTCAATTCCCAATTCCACAGAAATGTTGGGGAGAAGCACCCCTAAACTTTATGTTGTTTTTCTTTTTTCTTTTTCCTTTTCTGGTTTCCCAAGGCATCTTGACAGGTTGTTTTCTGGGGGCTGGGTTTCCTCTGTTATAAATGTTAGCGATTGAGTTGTTATTAATCTTAGACTTTAATGTCACAAAATCTAAGGTCAGTCGGACATTCTGGAGTTAGCGGTCTGAAAGTGAGGCCCATTTTTGTAACTGATTCTGAAAACTATTGCTTCTGTCATTCTCCTCGCTTTTCCCACAGCCATTAGCAATGCCCTTCACCCCATATCACTAGCTTTTCCCCTTCCTTAGTCACTCACTAACAGTGGCATATCACCCCAGAGTTTAACACTTTCAAAATGAGCACGTGAATATGGAATAGTACATTTTCAGGCAAGTAGGGGACCTGCTTTACAGCCGGTTTCCTCAAAAGAAGTCACCACAGCTTGGCTTTCATGAAAATTTTTACTTGGAGTTGTATTATGTGGTATTCATTCTGGCGCTGAGACTACTACCTACTACCGTGATGAACTAAAACCAAACCCAAACTCATCTTGGACCTGCCTTCCATATATTATAGAAGCAGCTTTTTTAAAATGATAGTAAGAGAGCCGGCTTTTCAAAGGATTCTAAAGTTAAATTCCAGTATCCAGTGATCTGAGGAAAGCAACATTTTAAAATTTCTTCATGCTGATTTATCCCTCACCCTGCCACTGAGAAAAAATTTTCCCCTGAAAGAAATACTCTTTACTATTATCAGCTTTGAAATGCTCTGAAATTGGTGAGAAGGACCTCAGGCTTTTGGGGAGAGCTCTTAGCATTTTTGATAATGTGTCTCACAGAAGGCTCTGGGAGGTTTCTGTTCAATCCATAATGCCTTAAAAGCAGATAGGTAGTTAATCTTCATTGTTCTCTTGAGCCCTACACTGCTTCTCTTGTCTTTTTCTTTTTCAGTTTGTCTCAGATGAGTTGGTGAAACACTTAATAACTCTGTTTTAGGTAACTGGCTTGATATCTCTGACTCTGCCCAATTAGATGAGAGTCTCAGGCATTTTGCTGGCAGGGCATCAGCTGAGGCTTGGTCCACAACTGCTCTTGCCCAGGACAAGGCAGACAGCACTAGCAGATCCCAGCACCGATAGATACTCCTGAGCATAGGCAGGACCTCAGGCCCACTCTCAGCTCTGCGCTCTGCAGTCAGGCATATGGATGTTAAGTATTTGTCCCTCGGGAACAGACTCTGAGGAGCCTTTCGGCTCAAAGGTGTACACTGAGAGGAGGAGGCACGAAGAGGCAGCAGCTCACAGTTTAAAGACAAGGAAACTGTATCGGTAAATAAAATACTCTGAAAAGAGTGAAAGGGGGTGTGCTCCTTCCACTATAATTTTGGAGAGACAAAATGAATTAGTTCTATATCAGGAGCCCGAAACAGTTGCCCCTAGCTGGAGTCACTTTGTTTATCCTTGTGTGGCTTCTTTTTCTTCCGAGACACATGGTGGCCTCTGCCTGTTCAGCACATCCATATGCCCTTCCTACCCACTGGCTGTTTTTTGTGCTCCTTCTCTTCCCAGAGAAAAAGTGGGGTGGTGGGGATGGGAGTGTCACTATTTTCCCCACAAAGACATCAACCGTATTTAAGGGCACAGCAATGTACATTGTCCCATCTTTGCTCAAAGTGGTAGAAAGTGTCCCTGGTTTCCTGTACTATTTTCCCCAAGTGCTTTTCTATTCGTCTCTTACATATCCCTCAGAATAACTGTATCATGACCTAGCGAATGCTCCATACTATAGCAGGCAGAACAGAGTAACATAACCAGACAGTACAGATTGGGAGTTCAGGTCCTCAGGGCCTCGACGGCAGCACAGTGCTTGGCCCTTCCTCTATTATCCTCAGCCCTTCCAATTCCCTTTCTCATTTTTCAAAATGGTAAGAAGTGGAAAAGTTTTAAAACAGGGGAAGTCATTCTCACGGATAAATTATCCCTTGCTTATAGGCATATAATCTAAATACCTCCCAAAACTCTGCTAGAAGTCAGTCAGATTAAAAGGAAAAAGGACTAGTAAAAAAAATTTCTACAATATTCTGTCTCTGATTACCATGACCAGCTTAAAACTGGTCCTTCCTGGAGTTATAGATGCCCTTTAACAAATGGTGCCAATGCAGGTCCTTGCTGTGTAATTATGCTTTAGTAAATCTGTTTTGCAAGACAACTGGCATAGACTGAATTTTTACCTACAAAGACCACAATCACAAACAAGAGGGAACTACTTGTGTGTCTTCTGGGGAGGTGAAAGAATGAAAGGAAGCCTAGATACTTTTGGAGAGATTAGAAAAGGTACTTACATTTCAGTGAGGTCCTAGTGCCTGACGACATCCTGGGTTCTCATCTGATCACCACTGTGCTCTGTGTGTGACTCTGCCCACTCTAGAATGAGGAATCCATGTCTCAGAGGGGTTAGACCACTTCTGTAAGGTTACCCATCAACTACCTGTAGCACTAAGGTATGAGTCCAGGCAGTGAGGACAGGAAAGATGCAGATCTGGATGGAATGATGAACTTGCTGAGACTGCAGTGGACATTTTTAAATGAAGAGAAAAGGAAAACCAACTGGACATGAACATCTAAGAAGTCTTGCCCAGGAAAAAAACACATTCAAAGCATATGATAAGAATGAGCAATGGATCTGAAGAAGCACCAATTCAGTCAATAAGTTATGACCCAGAAGTGTAAGCAGCAGACTTACAGTTGGAACAGGAAGGACTTAGAGAGTCTTGGCTTTGGCATGGTCTGAGATCAAGGAAGAAGGAAAGACCAGATGACCAAAGAGGACAGAGCCTCAGAAACCACGAATAACCAAAGACACAGGGAGAAGAGATGGCATCATAGGAGCCTGGGATTAGCTTTCTGGGGACAAGTGGCATAACAAACCCTAGACCTGCATCTGCCCTGTGGGTTATGGTGGTTGACTTGGTGCTTCTTTATATGACTGCAGGCCAAGTTTGCACAGAACGATGTAAACAAGGCCTACAATAGCAGAGATGTGAGGAATAGAAGAGCACAAATGGGGGTCTGGAAAGGGAAATTCCCTGTTCCCCTTAGGGTTACACGAGTCAGCTTTCCCATCAATGAGACGCAACCTGACACCCACAACTAAGAGGAGGACATTAGGGCACAGTTTTAAGAGATTCATTCCGTGGTTGGCAACCTCTGAAGCAGAAGCATCAGATGGAGCAAAGCTTCTAAATCCATGGTGACCAGGAAACAGAGCAGGGGACCAATGCCAGAGAGGAAGGGGTCAGGGACGTAGGTAGTGCCCAAGGTCCCACTTCCATGACCTGCCCTGACACACCCAGGAGCAGGCCTTAGGAGTCTACTGTTTCTTAATCCAATCAAACTGACAAATCAGGACTAACAGTCACAGTATCCTGATCAAAGATGTCCCTCACTGTCCTTCAAGGAGGACTTACACTGGCAAAGGACCTTAAGATTCTCTCCTGACCTGGGTTAATATCAGTGTTCTCTGCGAAGGTACAGACAACCTGGTAAAGAGGACACCCTAGTTATAATCAGACATTATATTCCTTTAGTCACTCATTCTTTCATCCAGGAAACACATAGTCAGGACCAATAAAAATGTAAATACTGTGTAAATCACTAAAATCTAGCTTTCCAGATTTTACACACACACACACACACACACAAGATAGGCTCAGCTGGGCATGGTGGTACACACTGTAATCCCAACACTTGGGAGCCTGAGACAGGAGCATTACTGTGACTTCAAGGCCAGCCTGAACAGCATAGCAAGACCTTGTCTCAAGAAACAAAACAAAGACAGCTAAATGACAGGCTCTACAGAGAAGAAAGAAACTGCAGATTCAGAGGTGAGAGGTACACTGGGCTCTTGACTTCCAAACTCAGTTCATCCTGAAGACCATAACTCATGTTGCCAACTGCAGGCTTGGGCTCCTCTACCTGGCCTCCACAGCCTCTCTCCTGCACACAGGCAGAGCTCAGGGTCCTCAGAGAGACACTGGCCCAGGACTTCTCAGTTAACACTGTACAGGAAAGGATGCTGTCAGGCTCCTTCTGGAATCCGTGAGGGTTAAATCTGTATCTGAGAGGCTCTGGGAACACAGGCAGCTGGCATTCGGATCCCGACTCAAGATGTCAGTTGTACATTGAAACTAAAATTCTGGTCATAATCTATCAGAGACGCCTGCGGTGGCTTCCAGTCTCCTGCTCAAAGCTTGGTGCATGGCGGGAAGAAACAGCAAGAGACAAAATAGGGCGCAGCAGGGATCTGGGGTGAACAGTTGTTCTCGGGGAGCAAAAGGCCATGAGGCACTGGAACCTTGGTGTTGATCCATTGAGGAACAGGGTGAGGGGACTGTGGCTGGATGCACTGGACACAAGCGAGGCTGGCCAGGCTCGTACCAGCAGGGGACAAAGTGTTCCTGTGGTCAGGACCGGAACAGCCCGATTTAGGTTATGGTTAGTGAGTAACCTGCTTTCTAGCCAGTTCTGGGAAGGAATTTTCCTCCAGGGGGGTGCAGGCTTCGGGGGAGATGCTACCTCATACCTTAGCCCCGTGGTATCCCAGCTCGTCTACCTGAGCTCAGCTGATTGAACTGAAAGCTGATTTATGGAAGTCATGTCATTGCAGCCTGCACTGCTCCTAAGTAAGCTCAGTCACTGTTGGGCATGGGGTTAGGTGAGGGGGTGACCTCTGCAACCCACATCGCTCTATATCAGGCCGGATGGAACTCAAGGGGCCACTGTGTTATAGTTGATAATTGTCATAGTTTGTTTTCTGTTGCAATAGCTGAACACCACAGACTTAGTAATTTACAAATGCCATTGACACACAACTTTGGAGAGACTGTTTCCAATGCAAGAAATGTTGGGAGACACACTCCAATCATAGCGATAGCTTTGTTCAGAATGTTACTGGACGTAGAGAAAGGCTTCTCGTTAAATTGCAGGTTACATTTTTATCAGCACGGTTCCTGTGAGTAGCTTTGCTTTCATTTTACATCATTAAAGAAAGCCTCACCATGCACGCAGATGGCAGGGCACCATGCAGGAAGGAGGAAAGCTCTCTAAAGGAAGCCGAGGCACACATATTAGAAGCTGCCTCTAATCCTTTTTGGAAGCAAACTGAGTGTAAGTCCTACATGAATGTGTCTTTGTAAAGGGTGCATATGGGATTGAAAGTTCATCTGTGTTCCCATGTATCAAGCAGGGAAAAATTAAACTGCAGCCTGAGAAATTTAGGTTACTGCGAGAGGCACTTCTAACTGTAAAGTTATTAATTATTAAATAAATGAACTGGGGGGTTTTAAGGAGACTTTTCTAGGCCTCCTTTAAGACACCTGGAGCTGTATTTCTGGGAGAGACCTGGTCATTCTGCTTAGGTGTGTGAGTGAGATAAACAAGATCTCGATAGAGGATTTTTCCAGCCCGAGGAGTCTAAGACTTCAGCTGAAGTTCAGTGCCGGATTCTTATCATGTGCATTGATCCTATATTTCCAAGCTAGCCATGCAGAAAGATAAAATTGCAAGGCAGCTGAATCATCAAACAGCCGAGATGCATCTCTTCCCTTCTCAGCACTTTCCTTTCGATCAGGGTAGTTTCCATTTTCCTGACTTAGTTATGAAACAACCCTCAGCTCTTCAAAGCACAGGGCTTCCCTGACTCTCCCCTGAGTGACTGCAGTGAACCAGTTTGCCTTGCCGAGACAAGTTCCGCCTGCTCCAGCTCTCTCCACAGACATCTGCCCCATGACTGAGAACTGTCCTGAATCTCATTTTGCCTGTGCCCAAAGTCCACAATGTAGCATTTGAGAGCATAATAAATCTCTACCTCCCTCTGAGATCCTCTTTCCTGCTGGCCCTCTACAAGTTTCCAATGCTTCCATCAGACTTGGACCCTAACTGGTCCAAGGTTCTATCTGGTAGGCTTCCGACCCGTACCAACCAGCACAGGCCAGATTGAGATGAGTATAAAATGCAATCGCCCCCAAATCACAGAGGCTTCCAGCAAAAACGTACTGTTGCTCATGCTACATGTCCCCCTCGGATCAGAAGAGAACTCTGCTCACCAGAGCTTCCAGGAGGCCGGGTACGGATGCTTCCTGTGACAAAAGGTTTTCCCAGTCACCAAGACAGAGAGAATATGGGATGAAGAAAGCCCTGATTGCAAGTGGAAGAGGCCCTCTCCCTTCCTGAACCTTTGGCAAAAGCTAGAGAAACACCAATGTCCAGCTCCAAAGAGGGCAGGGCAGCCCACCATAGACCAGAATACAAACATAAAACAGTAGTGGGCAGGCAGTGGTAGTGACTACCAAAGTCCATCCTTCTGAACACTAAACGTCGAGTTCACTGTCTCCTGCAAGCAAAAAATGTTCATGCTTCACCACTACAGGGTAAAAACTCAGAAGCCCTACCCCATCCTGACACAAAAATCAGCCTTAGCGTGCATGGTCTCTGGTTGATGCATGGTAGCCCGAACAGCAGAGAATGGTAAACAGAAATATTCACCCTGCCTGGATGTGTGTTTGAGACATACAGACTCAAAAGAAAACTTATCTGCCTCCCACGCACGCAGTATGTATTTGTAGAACAAGAACCAAAGCTCCCCGATGAATGCTCCCCTTCAGAAGGAAGAAGTGGGGAGACAGCAGTAGCCCTCGAGCCACAGCAGTTCTGTACCCCCAGGAGTCACAGGCTGTGTGCCAGGGAGACAGAATCTTTCTGGATTAGGTGTAGTCTTGCTCCCTGGAAGCAACACCATGTCTTTTGTTCTCCACGTTGCCGAGTCCTTCTCCAAAAGGACATTTCTGTTATTCTCCCTGACCATACCCAGCGCCCACACCAGGTAGGAGAACGTGCATGCCTGGGACTCTGAGACTGCAAAAATCTCTCTCGGAGGCGTGTCTAGTGACCTAGGCTGGTTCTGTCGGGCAGGAGAGCTGTCTCAGAACCATGGCCAGCTCTGTAACTTGGCCTCTGGTAAGATCCGTCATCAGATGCACAGATCCCTTCTTCAATATGAGTTTTCTTCAATTTTCCATCTTCCTACCCCCTTACCTCTGTCTTACACACTCTATTCACTGAGCTGAGTAAGAGAACCAAAGTTATTAGCTACTTTTCTCTGAGCCATTTTGCCTGATCCGAGGTATCTACCTAATTGCATCTTCACTCTAAATTCTCTGAAGCCATTCAGAGTCTTAAATGACAGTGTGGGAGGCCGTGTCCTTGTTCTGAACTTTGCTTCATATCTTCATCACTCACTCCCTTCGTCGGGTACAAGTGAGTTGGAAATCAGTTGCTTTTTCGAATCCCGTAAGTTCACAAATGTCTCAACCCTCCTTCTCTTCCATTGCAACTGCAGAACTGACAGAGCTCATTTTGTGCCACGTAATACCTTGTCAGAGGTTGTCAACAGCAACCAGCACGTGCCATTAGCATTGTGTTTAGCAGCTACGGGTTCACTGGTTACGTCATCTTCCTCCCAAGTTGCAGAAAACAGTGATTCATCTCTATCCAACAGGGATCAACACTTGGCCAGCCTCTGAAAGCAAGGACTCTGCTGCCTGCTGCCGAAGGCTGAAAGCATAGTCACAGACTTTGGAGGTTTGTTGTTCTTGTTACAATAGCGCCTCATTTCTGGAACCTATGTGTGTTCCAGCTGGGAGAGAATAGATAATGCTCCATCCAGGAGCAGCCCCCAAATCTCAGCCGTGTATTCCTTGCCGTATCATGCATTGGCAGGAGACTCAGCTCACTGTGGTCACTCAGATGCTCAGAGTGACACAGGTTCCGTGTCAACAGCTGCTTCCACAGCCAGGAACAGAATCACCAAATGGAAGGTGACCAGCTGAGGGCTGTTCCCTAGAGTGAGACACCAACTTCACTGGCAACTCCTTGTCAAAGCAATGGACAAGATCACATGTCACTCACAGAGGCAGGGAAGTGCAGGCCACATGTGCCAGATGGACAACCGGGTATACTGGGGGACCACTGCCTCAACTGGAGCTGTTCCCTTCTCCTTGCCCCTACATTGCCATCTCCTTCACATTATTCAGTCCGCAAAGACACAGCAAAGGACTCCTGTTGATGAGCATGGCTGTGTCACTTCTGGTTCAGTCTTGTCACTCTGTCTGTTTCCTCAGTTTCTCTATCAGGTGCACAGGGAAACTGCTATTTCCCTCAAGAGTAATCATGAAGATCGAGAAGGCAACATGTGTGAGTCACTTCATGTGGTGCCTGGAGGTACTAAGTGGTCCAAAGATGTAGCATTTATCATCGTTGCTACTTTTGGCTGTGCTAAGCATCGGGATACATTAGTCTTCAGGATTTCTAGTGTAATAGACCTTCCAGCCTAACAGAGGGAACACTTTATGTTCCCATTCTTTTAACTCTTTCTCTTGAATGTAGGCTCTCCCCAATGGCCTTTCTATCTTCCTCCCAGGAACTCGCAAAGCCCTACGTTAACACTTGGCAAAGTCATCAGACTTCCTGGTACACTCTTCTGTGTCACGTCCCTGATACAGAGAGAGGTGCAAACACTGCATGACATAACATCTGTGAAGCAGCTGGCACAGGTCAGCTGGCACCCAGCTGGTGCTGCACCAACACCGGCTCCCCCATCCCAGCCCTGTTTGCCTCAGGTGCTGTGAGCAGGAACTTCAGGCGGCACCTTCAGCTGCAGCCACTGGCTGGAATTCCCAGCTGACACTGGCCCCGCCGTGTCCATGCCTCTTGCAGACTTAGCCTCCCTGTGCTTTTGAATCCGTGGTTCTCTGAAAGCCTTTCAGTTCCTTCTCCACCTGCTGAGTGTTGCCAGCCCACCTGGGGGCCGGGAGCTCAGTCTGGCAGGTACATATTAGCGTGTTAAAAATATCTACACAGCATCCTTAGCATTGTAATCCACTTTGAACATTAGCATATTTCCTTCAGTTCATCTGGGGAATCCCTGTTCTTTATCATTTTGTAGGGAGGAGAGGGCTGACTAGCAGAGACCAGCCTTAACAACTGCATTAACTACTCAATGCTCTGTACAACTTAGGTGTGAACACACACGACCCAGTGAGGAGCACATATATCGGATCATCTATCCTGATAACTAGTAATGTCATAGTATTCTTCCAAGCCTATTTTTTTCAAGGTAAGCAGCTGTAGATGCAGGAGTTTTCAGTCTGTCTCATCTGATTCTCTCAGTAGATTCAAAAGGAATTTAGAGTTGACTTTGACCAAGACTTTACAGAGGCACCAAAGAGTTTCTTGTTGCTGTGAGCTTCATGAGATAGAACCCAGCTCAGTCCTGGGCCCGAAACTGTAGCTTTCTTCTTTCCGTGCCAGTTTGCTTCCTCCTACTGACTCATAGCACAGTGGGGACTTTTTCCTGAACAGCCTGGGGACTGTCTATGCCATCTGGACATTGTTTTTGACTTCCAGCTCAGAATCTTCTTTTAGTTCTCCAGGCCATGTCTGTTCCCCAGAAAAAAAGGAGAGTTGACTGCTCTTGGCATAGATCTAGGTTTCCAGCTGGATGGAAGTAGCCAGCACCTGGGCAGCATCAGCTCCATGTCACATCTCAAGAGAGGGGGACACTGCTGAATTCTAGGCACCCGAGAAGAACTGGCTCCTCCTAGAGCTGTGTCTGCTGAGCCTGGGATTAAAAGTCCAAGCGAGGACCACTTACTCTTGTTTCTGGCCTTCCCACCCAGTGAAGAATACTTGTGTTGGAGTTTTAGGTGGAGAAAAGTTAGAGATGACCATAACTGACTTTGTCAATCACCTTTCTGTTGCTATGACAAAACCCTTGAGCTAAATAAAGAGGAAAAGGTTATTTTGGCTTATGGTTTTCGAGGTAAAGTCCATGGTCAGCTGCTCCACTGCTTTTCGGTAATGAGTAAAAAGATCTTGGTTAGGACTTTGAAAGCTGCTAGCCTCATGGTAGCCTGGAAGCAAAAAGACAAAAAGGAGGAGCCAGTGTCCCAATATCCCCTCCAAGGTCATGGGTCCAGTGACCTCACTTCCTTTCATCAGGCCCCACCTCCTAAAGCTGCCACCACCTCACAACAGCACCATAGGCTGGGACTAAGCTTTCAGCACATGGCCTTGGGGGACACTTAAGATCCAAATTATAACATTGGCCATGTTCATCCAGCCTGAAACCACATTTCTTCATTGGAAGGATCCACTCCACATGCAGGCTCCAGCCAGCCAATAAAAGCCATCGGGGGACACCTCCACCCAACTCTGTATTCAAGTTCATCACCCTCGTAACTTGACATTGCTTGCAATGGTGACATAGCTCGTCCCACACAAACTGTGAGAGTGAGCTTATTTCTCGCAAAGCCAAAGAATGAAACTGTGGACGGAGGGGGAAGGTTAGCAGAGTGTTTATTGGAAAGGAGAAGAGAATTCGCTCCTGTTCTCCAGAACTGTCACATGGCGTCTCGGTCTAGAACTTTTTCTGGCAAAGCGGAGCAGGGGAATTGGTCTATAAATCCACAGGTGGCTCTGTGGGTTTAAAGTGACCACTTGGAACTCAGCCTCTCTGAACCAGTTACCCAGAATAGAGCTTAAAGGAAACCAGGATTTTAAAGAAAAAACAGTTATTCTGCATTTAACTTCTTTAAAACTCAAGGACATAGTAAGCAGGGGCTCAGCTCCCATAGCAGGAAGGGGCTGCCTTCCCTGTCACCAGAGGAAGCCAGTCCTGGGTCCAGCGCCCCAGGCCGCTGCCCATTCTTGTTTTAACTCTTTCAGTGTAGCCCGTCTCAGGCCCCTGCTCACACGTGGACTGCCTAAACTGGCTTTTGCAGCAGAGATGTTCACTCTGTGGAAATCTACATGTCCTACCAGACTGAGGTTTTTCTCCCCAACAGTCTGTTTTCAAACACTGGCCAGCACACCACTGGGCATTATCTCCCCGGAGCCTTTCTTCAGAGAGGAGATGAAAGAACTATTTTAGAAGCAAAACTGGAAGGAACCTTAGGGATCACCACAACCCTGTTATATTATAGGTAGGAAGTGGAGGCCCCGAAACCAGCAGGGCTTTGCCAAACCATCCCAAAACTCTGGGGCCTAGGTCTTCTCGCTCTCAACCAAAAGCCCTTCCCAGAGGGATCACAGCTTCGAGCTGCAAGGCTCCCTGTGGGGGGGGACTGTGCGTGGATGATGATTGCCACAAGCAAAGAAAACAATTTCGTGTAATTATTTACAAATTTCAAAATTACCTCGTATACATTACCTCACACTTCAAATACCTGATTTGTTCCAAAAAGGGGAAAAAATTAATGCAGGATGGAAATATTAAGGGATGGCCCCATGAAAAGGACGGGATTCCCACCTGGAATTTGAATAATCCGAGGCAGCAGTTGGTAGAGAAGAAATGTGAGTGTAAAGACAGCAACCAAGGGCCCAGAGATTTAGCTCAGTGGCATAAACACCTGCCTGGCAAGCACAAGGTTGTGAGTTTGATCCCCAGTATCCAAAAAAAAAAAAATGGAAACCATCTTTGGGTAGTCAGTGAGACCTTCATCAGCAAAAAGCTTACCTATCCAGAGAACTCGTGTCATTTCAATCCAGAGTCAGGGCAGGAAGGCATGTGTCATTTAGCATGGTGCAAAGGGAAATAGCCCATTATTTTTTCTCATTGAGATGAAATTATTATACTCTATATTAGTCACATGAGTACATACATATAGAGGATGTTTCTAAACATCTCAGCAGCCATTCTTTCTGTGGGATGATTTTATAGACGATTGTTGCTTTATTTCCTTTTTTTCTTCTTTTTTATTTGCTATTCTTATTATTAGAATGTATCCAGTTAAACCTCCTCCAAAAGAATCTCCAAAAATAACAATGACTAACACGTAGACGTGTGCTGCGTATGGAAGGCACAGCCAGCAACAGATGAAGGGATGAATAGAATGTAGTATTTACACACGATGGAGTACTACTCTGCCATGAAGAAGGATAAGTGTGAGTCATTTGTAGGCAATGGAGGCACCTTGAGATGATGTTGTTAAGTAAAATCAGTCAGACACACAAGCTCACATATCACATGTTTCTCTCATGTGGAGATCCAAAGTATAAAGAGCAAACTAAAAGACAGATAATAGGAAGCAGGTGGATAGAGCTTCCTCAAATAGAAATGGGACCAAGAGATTCAGGGAGGAGGAGGTGCTAACGGGACAGGGGTGAAAAAGAATTAGGGTGTGTTCCGTACTGGTACCAGCCCGCACAGGGACTTAGACATTACGGCCTGCAGACTCGTACAATTCAAAAAAATTTAATACAAACTGTAATAGCACTTGTGTCACCAGAAATAGTACTCCAGTAAACTAACAACAGAAAAGGAGACATAGGGTGCTAATAGGCTTTCCAGAGTCACAGAGCTATGAGCGTCACGGCCAGGGTTTGAACCCCAGCCTGCACCACTGACCCTTTTGCTGTACCGCCTCCGGCCACGAGAGAAAAAAAACGCTGAACACAGAGTCTGAAACTAAGAGCCGCAGCAATCCAGGGAGGAAATGAAATCCAGGGACAGACACGAGAAAGAGTCACTGTGCCACGTGACGCAGATCACGAGGACACCAAAAGTCAAAAGCCACCCGCGTCAGGTCAGGACTCGGTTGCTGCCACCACCAGTGTCACATCAGTGGTTCTTGGTGTGCAGTGCTGATAAACGGTACCGCTCAGCCCCTCTTCTGCCCGTCTCTGTCTCTGTTAGGAGTAATGGGAAGAGGTTCTTTTGATCGTTATAGGAAAAATACAAAAATTCCAGCAGTGCCTACAAATATTTCGGTATTTAAAACCTTCCTCCCTCCCCGGCCCTCCCTACCGGGACACCCGGAGGAATCCTGCCTTCTTCTGTACTCTTGTTCTGTGCACGTAGCATGCACGTGCAGTACACGCGTCTAAGCTCCTGCGTCTACTGTGCTACCAGGTGTTCACCCTTCAGATTGTGCCTTAAACTGCTTTTCTACTTGTGCACCCTCACTCACTCTAGCCCTAACCTGCTTAATACTGGTTAGCATCCCTCCGTGACCGTATACCACAATTTGTGCCACGCATTCCCTCTTTGAATAGGGAATATTTTGTGCTGAGTTATGGGAGGCAAAAAGGCCTAATTACAAGAAAAAGAAATATTCACAACATATCAAAATGATCATAGGTTTATAACCCTGAAACAAGCGTCAGGAATAAGCTAAGCGTTTAAATGAAACTTCAACGAACATGGTAACTTAGGACCTCAGAGCACCTGGTCACTCAAAGAAGACAAAAATGAAATAAAAAGCATGATATAAAGTGAAATATATTCTCAATCACACAAGTCAGAAAGTGTAACCATAAAACCCACATTTTCAGAGACTGCATCACTCTGGGGCTGAATAGAAACTGTCTCCCATTGGAGAACCATCAAGACCGTGATAAAAATAGCTCAACTTTTTTGGTTTTGTTTTTTAGCTTAGCAGCCATGGTGATAGTCCGTCAATGGCTAAAAATTTCCAGCGTCTTCTTTTCATTTTTGAATAATTTGAGCTTGAGCTATTTAGAAGATAAATTATGATTCTCCTTTTTATTTTTTCTCTCCTTGTCTGTCTTGGGAAAAGTAATCATTCTCAGGTAGAGAAAATTCCTAGTATTAGTGGAACAGACGAGGGACCCTGGGTGAAACAAAGGTGAGGTGTTTTGTTTGGGTTTGGATTTGTTTTGCTTTCCAGAATAGGTAAGTCCATTAAATCACACAGCCTGGCCGCCCCACCTTTCCTGAGTTTATTTAAGTGGTTGCCCATAGCAACCACCCACACGCCAAGTACTGTAGCTGAGCTGAGGATCGTGGAAACAGCTTGCAAGTTTCTGTCTTGCTTCCCTGATTTTTTTTGCTGTACCCTGAAGGTAACTACATAAAATTTAAATATATTGACAATGTCTCAGGGGAGCTCAGGGGGTCTCCTTTATTTTTTTTTTAACACAAGCACTACTTTTTAAATGATATAAAATATGGAAACAAACCTGGTTCATTAGCCTCCACAGGCTGCCATGGAAGCTGTTCAGGAGGGAGAGGAAGGGCCAGGTGCTGGGCAGCCTTCCTCTGTCCCCTTCTGTCCTTCTTGGTGACGTCCGTGCCTCAGGCACTCCTGGGCTGTCAGGCCCTGGCCACACGCACGGGAAGAGCACAACTGGGTTCCATTCTGGCCTCGTCACCCGTCACCCTCTGCCACGCTGCCCTTCCCTCCTGCTGGTGTGTGTTCCTTTTTACAATGACCCCAGTTACCTATCACTGAATAAGGGAAAATGAAGTGAGCTGACCATCAGGAAGCCTCTAACCTGGAACGATTTGTGCACCAGGGATGGCGTCACTATCTTCATACATTAGGAACACATTTTACTTTGAAATAAACAGCCAACAGTAGCAGAAAAAGGCAGATGGGGAACCATAGAAACAGGTGCAGAGAATCAATCACTCAGCACCCACGATGTGCGCAGCACTGTCAGGAAGAACCCAGCCTGGCCCTGTGAGGCTCCTCCCCCTGGACCCAGAATCCGCCTGTGCTGTCCACATTGATCACCTTGGGCTGGTCTAGACCGTCTGTTTCCCGCTGTGCTCCCTGTGGTTCCTCTCTGGTCCCTGGTCAACCAGAAAGGCTCACTGGCTGAGCAGGACGCAACCTGTTTCTCCAGGCCCACCCACCTGTGCCCTCTACCTGAAAATCTCCGAAGCTGCTTTTCAGGCTCTTTCACTTCTGTCACTGAATCCTGTCCATGATGAGTTCTACAGCCGAGCGACAGCCTGGCAAAGCCAAGGGTCTACTTCTTGTTCCAAGCCAGCATCTGTGTTTCCAGGAACTCAGTGAAGAAGGGAGTCCACTGTGCTAGACCCTGAGTCCTTGTCATCATGGCATTGTGAGGCCTCATCTCATTTGAGTACTCTCAGTCAAACACACCCACGAGAGTGAAAGGGGTGACCAGCTGGTCCTCCACTAAAAACATTACGAATGCCCTCCCTGCTGTTCATTAGCTTTTGGTGTTAGAAAGCTTGCCTCCTCTGATTGCTCATCTTTCTCATCCTGGATCTATTTGTGGCAGTCTGCTCAGATCGCCATGAGAGCCACCATAGACCAGGCCACTTAAACACCAGTGGTGTGTTCTCTCTGTCCTGAAGGCTGAGTCTGACCTTGGGGTGCAGCGTGGCCCAGCTCTCGTGAGAGACGAGCTCCTGCAGATGGCTGCGGCTCACTGGATCCTCTGATGGGAAGAGCAGGAGATAGAGGGAAGGAGCCGGAGGAGAGAGAGGCTGTGGGGAAGGTCCCATCTAAAGACCTCGTCTAAACTCACCTCCCAAGGGCCCCCTCCCCCAAACTACCACATTAGGCCTTAGGGCTTCCACCTGTGGATCAGGGGTGGGGACACAAGCCAACCCAGGGCACCTGACAATCATTTCCTGTCTGTGAACAATAATTTAAGCATTCTGACGTGCCTTGGGAAGAAGGGATTGTTGGGAAACAAGGCCAGCCTGGTCATCAGCTTTACCACCAGGCTGCTGCCCTGAGATTTGCTTTGCAGTGCGGTGAGGCTGGAGCCGCTTCCCTGCCAAGCCAAGTGCAGCTCCCAGCTTCCTGGCTCAGCGTTTGAGGCCCCCTGGTCCATAGCGTGTGTGTGGCCTGTGTGTCACTAGCATGGTTGTGGCTGGAGCTCTGCCCGTCCCTGCTGCTTCCTCCCAGCTCCTGTGGGGTGGGCCGTCACCCTAACCCTTCCTGACTTCCTAAGATTCCTGCCTATGGGGTGTGGTGACCACAGTTGTATGGAGCAGGTCATGTTTATGTAGTCTTTGCAGTTGTAAACGTTTGTCATTAACCTTTCTTTTTTTAGGGTTTCTTTTTAGTCTTTATTGTTTTTTGTCCCTGTTTACAATAAATAATGATTGCATTCCTCGTGGACATTGGTATTGATACACAGCAACACATCTTCAGTCTCTTCTTACCCCCTTTCTCTCTCCTCTTTCCATCTCTTGGTTCCCTTTCCCTTTGCAAAAGATTTATCTCCCTGTTTCCTGACATCAGTCTTTTGTTTTGTTTTTATTTATAGTTTGGGGTGCCGGAGAATCTGTTCCACCAACCACAGGCTGTGTTAGTCAACTTTCTGTTACTATAACAAATAACCTGGGCTGATTGACTTACATAGATAAAAGGGTTATTTCTGGCTCATGGTTTCAGTGATTCCAGTTCTTGACTGGTTGGCCCTGACGTTTTCGGCAGTGGATCATGGTGGGAAAAGGTGGTGGAGCAATCCATGCCCTCGATGATCAGTTAGTTGAAAGAGAGAGAGAGGAGGAGAAAGTGGAAAAGAGAAAGGGGGAGAGAAGAAAAGAAAGGGAACAGAGAGGAAAGAGGCAGGGAAGGACTGGGGTGCCACCAGCCCCATCAAAGGTACCCCCTAATGACCTGAAGCTCCCCCATCTCCCAGAGGTTGCACCACAGACAGTGCTACCCTGGGGACCAAGCTTTTAAATGTAGGAGGAACATTCCAGACCCAAACTCATCGCACAACTCTTGGACAGAACTAGAGCCCAGCCCTGCAGCCTCATGTCGACAGTTAGCATGGGCCCTGGAACCAGCGACAGTGGAAATCAAAGCTAAAGCACCGGCTTTCACTGCAAGTAAGAGAAAATGAGAAGAAACGAGTCTGAGAGACTGATGAAGATCTAGCTGATCTCTTCACAAACTAAAGTAAGAGAAAAATTGGGGCCGGACTGCAGCTGGAACAGGAGAGGAGGGGTCACCCACTGAGGAGGAGGACCGCGCTGGCCACCAACAGAAAGAAAGCAGCTTTACGGGGCGCTGGGCCGGGCTCCGGCTGGGTGGTCCTCACACAGGTCAGGCTTCGCAGCTCTGCAGGAGTCCCCGAGGTTCCCAAGATGGAGCCGTCTCCTCTGCCTGTCAGGGCCTCCACGTAAGGTCTTTGAGGCTCTGCTTTCCCTGGAACCCAGAGGGTCACACATTCAGGACAGTGACTGGGGATTTCTAGGCACCGCTCAGAGTGGATTGGAACGGGGCACTGTAAAATCTGGAAAGCTGTAGTCCCTAGAAACCAGGGTAAATTCCTCTTGGTGTTCTCAGTCCCCAATGGGCATGGGTAAACTGAAGGCTAATGCAACACGCCCAGGGGATTACCATACCTGTGTCCAGAGGGTAAGGCGACAAGGGTAAGAAGTGAAAGGACAGCTTTGCTCTGCTCTTAGTTACCTCCTGTAGGCCCCAGTGTAGACTCACAGATTTTAGCAAAGCCACTTTTAAATCCCCAAACTGCTTCAGAAGAAAACATAAATCCTGCTTTTAATACACAATGAATGAAGGGCCAGGAGTGTGTCATCTGTCCCCGTGGGCTCTGTGTCAGCTCCACAACCATGACACTAACACCAGCACAGCACGGTTAGAGATGTAACAGAAGACAGGAAGAGAAGCCTTTCCTTCTAAGAGAAGTCTTTCCTCTGTGTTATGGAAAGTTTCTCCAGGCAAGCTCGGGTCAGCAGTTTAAAGTGCAGTGCTTACCTTGATCACGAATCTCTCTCTCCCCTCTCCTGTCTTCTCTCTCCCCTCTCTCTGTACCTCCCTCTCTCCATAGGGCCCCAGGACAGACACAGAGGACCCGGGTCAGTACTCAGTGTCGGTGATAATATTTGACTGAGGTCCCTGGGAAAACTGGTCCCAACTAAACTAGCTGTAACCCTGTAGGAAATAGCGATGTTACAACCCCAAATCTTCCCACCCTTTTCAAAGTTGTTGAGTTTGAGGCAAGATTTTGCTAAGTTGCTAAAACGCCCAGGTTGAGCTTGAATTTATCGCCTTCCTGCCTCAGCCTCCCAGAATGCTGGGACTCCAGAGGTGTGCCACCACACCCAAGCAAGGGATTGCTTCTCACTTCCTTAGTGGTGTGGGACCTGTTACCATCAGGTCTGTGATGACCAGCCACATCCTGTAGCCCTGCTCCCCCAGCTGTAAAGCCTTTTAGTATTGTGAAGTCTACTGAGATCGTTTGATTTGGTCAGCATGTAAAGGAGAACATGTATGTTTTACTTGGGTAATTTGTAGTCACCAGGTAAAGACAACACAAAGAATATATTTATTTATTCAGTGAGTAGCTTAGCACCTCCCCCCATAAGCAAATTCCCTTTTTGTTTCAAGGTGACATGGGGTCACTCCACATTGGGCAGACCCTGAAGGAGAGGAGGACGTGGGGTACACAGTCATTGAGGAAAGCTGAACTCCCCAAGTGTTACTGGGTAGGGGGTCCCCGGGGCATCTCCCCAGGTCTTTGGAGTTCTGAGTTGATTTCATGCAAATAAGGCCCTGGGACATTGGTCCTATCAAAATCTCACCTGGTGCCATGTCATATATAAACTGTCCTATGGGAAGCGTCCTTTCCCAACAGATGTAAATGAAAGATAGGGAGCATCTTTTGATTGGTTGTGCTCACATGCAAATGAGGGAGGGCAAGTAACTCTTTCCTGATTGGTCCGCAGCGCTGGGCAGTAAGTCCCATGTTTTCCTGGGTCCTATGTTCCTCTGGCGTCCTCGCTTTTTAGAAAACATCTCATTTCACTGTTGGCCTGAGTTTTTAGGACTTTTAACACATTTCATCTAGGTAGTTGCCTCGTCGTCTGCCCCAGCCCTAATCTCAGGAGTGTTGGTGTGTGCAGCTAGGAGAGTGGGCAGTGGGTGGAGAGGACAGAGGGAGTGTCAGAGTGGGGAACACAGAGAACCCCCGAGTTCACCCCAAATCCTCAGGTGGGAAGCTGTGTTGATAAGAAAGCACAGGGGAGCACAAGTTTGCCTAAGGTATGGGAGACAAAAGGAAGAGTCGATGTGGAAGGAAAAGAATAGATGTTTTAGTTTTTCTTTCTTTTGCTGTGTGACTTTTTGGTTGTCACATAATAACTGTATGTACTCATGGGGCACAGGGTGACCTGTCCATTCCTGTATGTTTTGTGCAGTGATCCAACCAGGGTGACCAGCAGCACAGCCATCCTCGTGGTATTTCATTGTCTCTGTACAGTGCATCCATTCTAAATCCTCTCTTCTACCTATTTGAGGTTTATTAGTCACCCAGCTATGCCATGAAACACCAGACTCTAAGAATAAAGGCTTTACGTGTAAAAACAAATGGAATCTGAAGGAAAGTTTCCTTGGTATCCTTGCTAGAGGCTTCTGTCACTTTGCCATGACTGGGGGAGTATGGCCCCTGTTCAGAGTGCTGAAGGTTTTCACTGCCTTCTTTTTATATCATGTAAATTTAAAAGGTTTTGTTTCCTAGGCTAAAGGTCAGTCAGACATGGATTTATTTTTTGAGGTCAGAATCACTTCCAAGAAGCTGGTGGAGGGGGCAGGCCCCTGCCCCCACCCTGGTTCCAGACCCAAGGGATGCCATGTGCACCCCACACGTGGTGCCAGCTAGACCAAGGAGTGCAGACCCCAGAACTATGCACCTGCTGCAGAGGCAGAGAGATGTCCAGAGAGGGGACTGAGCTGGTGCTGCCCAAAGTGTGGTCTGTGCTGTAATTCACGACACTGTGCTCATGATACACAAGAAAAGCACAGCAACCTTTAAAAATGTGAACAAATTGTTATTTAGAAAAACAAAGGGCTGGGGTACTACTCAGCAGTGGAGCACTTGGAGCACTTGCCTGGCAAGCATGATGCCTTGGGTTCAATCCCAGCATCAAGAGAGACACAGAAGGAGGGAAACAGGGAGAGGGAGAGGGGAAGGAAGGAAAGGAAAAAACAAATGAAAGAAAAAGAAGCACTGTAATTTTTTTTTTAAATCCAAGTCATTGAGCAAAATTGGGCCAAGCCTCACCCTTCTTATCATCTTCATGAGCTTGGTCATCCCAGGGTCACACTAATGCATTGGGTGACCTAACTCACCATTTCTGAGAAAGCCCATTCTATTTGGAGTTGCTGCAGGTTAGAAACACTTAGCCAAAGCCTCTTTCCTTTGGTTTAACCCCCCTCCCAAATGTGACCACACAGAGCAACCACCAAAGACTCAAGAATGTGCTCATTCTCACTGTGACCCATCTGGCCCCAGGTGTGAGATGGACTTGACCCTGAACCCCAACCACAGATCAGCAGGCACAGAGACATTATGAGTGGAGAGGGTCAAGCCAGGCTGGCTGGTCTTGCACAGACCCTCCACAGACAGGGCAGCTTTATGCCTGACTCACATAGTTCCCCAGGCAGGGAACAGAGGTAAGGCTTCCATACTCTTCCCAAAGGAGAAAGAGGGGTGACAGAGAAGAGGCCAGGAGATAGAGAAGGAGGCAAACAAGATGGGACATCACCAGGACAACCAGAGCACTGTAGGAACTTAGAGCTGGTTATCGGATCACATGCCCCTTCCCTGGGTGGACTGTACCGAGCCCCTGGGTCATGGCTGGGATCCAGAATGTCCCCTGAAAGCCCCACTGCGTGCAAGCCTTGGTTGCTGGCCTGTGGGCTTTGGGAAGTGGTTCAATCATGAGGACTCCAACACCATGAAGTGGATTCATCCATCAATGACTTTGTCAGACACATGGGCGTGTTGGGAGGCAGGGTCCAACTGAACGAAGCAGGTGACTAGGGCTGCTTTGAAGGCAGATCTTCTCCCAGTGTCTTCTCTTGAGCTCTCTCTTTGTCTGCCTCCACTATGGGGTGAGTAGCTCTCCTCTGTCACACCTTCCCACCAAGATGTTCTGTCTCACCAGAGACCCAGGAAGAAGGGAGCTGGTCTAGCCTGCCATGGACTGAATCTTCTGAAACCATAAGCCAGAATAAACTTCCGCTTCTTCAAGTTGTTGTCCTCAGGTATTGCATCACAGAGAGATGACTGACTCACACTGCTGCCAGGACAGTCCAGGGAAAGTGGGATAGGACATCTGTATGTTCACCCTCACCCTGTGCTCCACTGGGTACCAATGACACCGAGTTCCCTCCAGGGCCAGGAAGGAAGCCTGAACCTCCAGAGCCCAGCAGCACATGAGAGCCTGGACCAAGCCCAGCTTTGCCTGCAAGAAGGCAAGGCACAGGCAGAGCAGCTGGGGAGGACACACAGCAGCCAGGCTTTACAGGTAACCAGCCATCCTGGGGCCACTCTGTCCAGGAAACAGTAGAGGTCCAGCGCTGAGGCATAAAGCAGAACCCCAACAATCAGGAGGTGCAGAACTCTAGCAGATCAGCAAACTCGGGCTCAGCCCAGGGCCTGAGGAGCCTTGTTCCTGTGGTGAAGAGGAAAGGCAGCTGCCAAGGTGGTGACACAGGCTGTCTGGCTGGGGGACACCCTCCACTCTTCGGTCCTACAAAGGGATGAATTGCACAGCTTAGGGCAGAAGATGAGAAGAGGGGAAGAAAGGCTGGTCTCCAAGCGTGGTGGCTATGAAACTGAGGCAGAAAGCCCCACCCACTGCTGGGGCTGGGGAGGAAGGTGCAGGGCGCCGTCAGAGAGCGATGGGAGCATTCAGCCAGCGTTCCAGGTGGAAGGTCCATGGGGTTGCCGTGAGAGTCCATATCACCTTTGCTGTTAAAAGCAAAAACTGCCCACCTGCCTGTTTTCACTGTGCTGTGTGTCAGTGGCTCACTTTAAGTAACAGACTTCAAAATACTGAGACAGTTACACTTTCCAGAAGAATATGTCCTAGTTTACATATCACACAGCCATTAGTGAATGACGTCATCCGATACATAGTGATTATCGCTGACTCTTAAGCCAATGTCTGTGCTTCTGTCTGAAAAAGAACTCTCCCTATACACGTGTCCAAGCCCACACATGCGTACACATGTACACACACACACATGCACACACACACACACACACACGATCACCTTGCTTCAATAAATGGAATTGTGCAACACAGGTAAGACTCTGACGGCCCTGAACTCAGGCCAGCTTTAGAACTCATGACCCTATTGTCCTATATTGGCCACTTCGAGTTTCCTGACCCCTTTGTAGTAATAAATGTGCCTGGAATTAGGAGAAAGAAATCGCCGCTTTCCGTTTTTTGTGCTGATTTCTGGTCAGCACCAGGCTACATGGAGACAGTGTTGATTGGTAATTATCAGGGTGCCCAGGCGTGGGGTGAAGATGAGGTGCTTGTCAAGCCTGTTTTGATGCTGCCCACGCCTCCTCTTTGGACGATCATTTCTCATGTCCTGATGAGCTGCCAGGCCATCCCACCAAGCTCCAGAACACGTCACCACAATTGACAGTTCTTTATTGCCCAGGCCGCAGGCCTCACCCTGGTGCCTGCAGAGCTGAACCTCCACTAATTGATTCTGTCATCACCAAGGCCCAGAGCACGGCTGCAGGGGCCTGGCTGCTCCTTTTGTTTTATGGAAGCAGCAGTGGCCTCCGTGTTTGTCTGTGCCGGTCTGCAGAGTGACAGTGACGCATCTCAGGCTGAAAGCAAGTCCAGGGGCTTCCTGGAGAAGCACATAAATCTCCTATGCCTTGGGGACAGGTGCTGAGCTCCCCCCAAGGAAACCTTCCCCACCCCCTGCTGCCAGAAACTGAGAGTCCAGTTCCCTAAAAACTTCCCATTTTCTCCTTATTTCCAGATTCTGTTGAGGATACACCCTACCTAAACCACACACACACACACACACACACACACACACACACACACTCCAGTGCATCTTTTCTGTTAAACCAAATGTCTTTCTCCTTGAATAAACTAGATAATGAAAATCACAGCCTAATCCAGCTCCTTCCATGGAGAGATTAAATTAAAAGAGACCCCAGGAGACTTTGAAACTGTCCCTACTATGAAATGACACGATCATCACCGGCCACCTTCTTGTTCCACAGATAAATGAAGAGCGGGTAGCTCATACTACAATCTTTCTGGAGACCACAAATTTTAGCATTTTTTTGCTGGTTCTGACACAGCACCTGGGAACCACCCAGTATCCTCCCAAACTAAAATCAACTGCACTTCGCTGATATTTCATAGTCAAAAAGAGTTTACCGATATTTTCCCACATACAAAAGCATTTTAAAGAATTTTTTGAAATAATGGATATACCAGACTTACAGCTTATACTATTTCCCAAAACATTGATTCTAATGAACTAAAATTATAACTGCTGGTATCTTTATATGGCACCTAAAATTCTGGTATTTCTTTTGGTCTTTTTATCCTTTCCAAACTGTTTCTTCTCCTCTTTCATGTAATGCTGTCATCTCTTTTGCATTCCTCATTGACTGTTGGATCTTGGCCACTCTTGTCTTCCCAAATGCTACAACCCAGGGACATTTCTGAGTTCTCATCTATTTGGAGGTTTCTAGGATATTTCATGCCTTGATGTGTAATGCTAGTTCTCTGAGAAACTGAGGCAGCAGCATCGGAAGTTCTAGACCAGCCTGAGCAACTTGGTGATTTAGAAAGACCTGTTGCAAAAGAATAAGTGCAAAGGCCTGGGGTGGTAGCTCAGTGTAAAGGCCCTGGTTTCAGTCCCCTGTGATGCGAAGAAGGAGATGGAAGAGACGCAGGAGAATCTACTACCTGCCCTGTAAAAGTATTGCTGATCAACTCTCTTCCTCATCAGAGTCCTGTGAAATGCCATTGTTATGGGGCATGTCTGTTTGGGCCATCACTATTTGTCTGCATATTACTCTTCTACTAGACCAAGCTCTAGGACTGCAGATGTAAGTGCTAAACTGACTGCAAATGAATGCAATAATAAATGCATAATAATCTATAACATTAAAAGAATGAAACAGAAAAAATGAGCTGTAATACCTACCCTGGCAGGGGAGGTTTTGTTATTTTTCTTGTTTTTCCTTCAGTGCTTTGTCCGTAAGCACACATATTTTTAAAGGTTACTTGTAACACTAATGGACGTAAAGTTGTGTGTTCTGCGTTTTTGCCCTCACACATTGGCTTTATCAGCCTCCCTCCCGTAGGCACACGTGCATCACAACTACGCATCCTACGGCCAAGCCCTGCGGGAACAGAATACATCTCAACCACAGAGCTCACTGCCAAAGTATAAGGACCGTGGAAAGCTATTAACTCAAAGAGCAAACTTACCCATTTGCCAAATGAACCTGGTCATACTTGCTTTGTCACAAGCAAAGTCTGTTGTCCAAGGAGAAATTAATTTCAGTATCTCACAGGTTTTAAATGTGTTTGTGGAATGGGAATAACTCACCTGCCTCTGTCGCTTCCTCCTGACAGCGGGACAGTTAATACTGATAAACTTGCTCTCTCCATCAACGGAGCCAAAACACCCAACTTCTCTTTACAGCCATTGACTTTCTTCTTTCAAAAATTGCCTTCCTTGGGGCCAGGAATTTAGCTCAGTAGCACAAGCACCTGCCTAGCAAGCATGAGGTCATGAGTTTGATCCCTTCCTTCCTTGCTTTCTCCTATCATGTTGGCCCAAAATGACCAAGTTTCTGAATTAACAGGAACCTAGGATTTATCGCTAACCCAGCTCCCATGTTTCAGATGCAGAGAGAAAGTTAAGAAAACAGCATGCAACTTATAAGTGCTCACCTCCACAGGGTGCATGCTCCTTCTAGAATGATCCATTTCTGAGAGAATTGTGGAATCCAAATAAATCCCAAACATAAGTAGTTTGCTGATGATTTTTCAAACACCAACAAGAATGAGGAAGAAGAAAGAAAAACAAACCTCCAAGAAGAGAATGAAGTCCCCCGTTGTGACACTATGGTGATACCATGTCTGTGTAACCCTTTGCACTTAAACTGGGTGGATCATGATTAAGTCATGAGAAAACCCATATGAATAGAAGGTTTCCCCTTTTTCTCTTCAGCATGGCAATACATCCAGGGCCAAAGAGGCAAAGACATTTTGCAGTGTTCCTATTTTGGAGAGCACTAACATTTTCCTAAACTTGTTTTGGAAATGTACATCATCTTGTTATACTCATTAGATTTTTTGTTGCACAAATAACCGCTACTGCTTCTCCCATTATTGTTCTCTATTTGATATTTAGTTGCCACATTTTCTTTTATGACAACCTAAAAATGCAAACAGCACACTCCACAAAAATCTCACTGCAGCAGCTGTCTCCAGGGAATCACATTCATTTGCTACAAATCTGCAGTTAATAGCCCCCTCCACTGGTGATGCCTGTTACCAGAAAGATATGTATGTATTTATTTTTGGAACTCATTATCTACCTCTTGGTAATTTTTACTCATTTCCTCATTAGATAATTTAATATAGCCACATACCAAAAAAATAAAAGATCTAAAATTTTCTAGGAAATGTGAATTGCCTCCATGGTCTGTTTTGGGTAACATTTCAGGCTTCAGTGATGTGGATGCACCTATTAACAAATACAGATGGATTTCCCTGTGTCATGAATAAGCCTCCCACTGGGCACTGATGTTTCTTCTGGGTTTATTTCCATCATCTGTAGCTACTTTTCCTTTTCTATACTGCATTTATGACTAATTGTCCTCATCATAAGAGTCAAATGAAGGTGTTTGGCCCAAAGTAACACATGTGAATGGTCCCAATACTGAACCTCTGTGTAAGGAAGGTAAAAGCTGCCCACACCCTAATCCCCTGTGAACCTTTCCATGCAGGCCAGAAAGGACTTTGTGGATGTCATTAGGTAAGGATCTTGAGGTGGGAAGAATCCCCTGCTGGAGCAATGCTCTGACACGTGGCCTGATGAAAGAGTCAGGAGATGACAGATGGGAGAGAGCCACGACCAGAGGGTGCCATGTCACTGGGAGGTGACAAGGGCATGGGAACGGATTCTCCTGTGCAGCATCTGGAATCGCCTCAGCCTTTGTCTGGGGGTCTTGTGTGCCGCTCTTAGACCCACGTCCGACTTCCAGCCCCAGAACTGTACGACCACGAACTGGAGGGCATTTTGTGGTGATTTGTCACAGCAGCAACAGGGGATGGATACGAGCTCTCCTTCAGACTCCTTCCATCTGGGAGGACATATTCGTAGCCATAAAGTACAGGCAAAGATGTGACATAGATTTTGTGACAAGGAAAGAAATCATTATTTTCTCAGCCTGTAAAGTAAGATTTGTTTAAAGGTGACTTGAGTTCCACTCCATAAACCCAGAAAAGTCTTCCAACCTCACTGGGGGTGTCCAGTGGGTACCAAGGGCAGGAACAGGGCAAGGGTCAGGAGATGCATGCTGTTGTGTACGGCCCTGAAAGTTTTGCTGACAGCTTGGACATCTGGAGCCCTCCGAGAGCTCCCTTCTATAGGTCTTTTTATTAAATTCCATTGTGTGTGTGGAGGATTACAACAGGATGTTGAAGGATACAGAGAGTAGCATGGTTACTATGGTGAAGTTGATAACAGATCTGTCGCCTCGTATCATTACTTATTTGTGACAAAAGCAACCAAAATCTACTTTCTTCACACAGATTCCCAAAGCAACACAATTTTAGTGACTTTAGCCCTTGAGAGGTATATTTCTTGATATAATTTCTTGAATTCTTTATTATTGTCATTAATTACCTGGAATGATGGTTTCCTTGTGACAGTTTCACACGTCTGTGTCGCATACTTGGATCTAACCCTCCTCCTCAACAGCCTCAGTTAATAAAATGAGAAGACAGCAGGGTCCCTTGAGAGGCCAGGCTGCAGGCCACCAGCCTCCTCCGGCTGACACTGCGTCCTGTCACCAGCCGCTGGGTCGCGTGGGCGCTGCACGGAGCACCCTGCAGCTGGTAGGAGCAGGGCAGGAATCCGACCATCATTAAGCAGCCAGCTCGGAGAACACACTGACATCGTGGGTGGGTCGCTGCTGATTGGGGGAAAATGTCTTCATCGTTTGGCCACCTGAACAGATGAGCAAAAATAGATCCTCCAGGATACACACACACAGAGCAGACTCAGATTTCTCCTGAAACTAACAGCTTGAGAAAAAAGAAGGGGCGCAAAGCAAAGGTCTCTCTCTTTCTTTTGCTAACATATGTGAATAGTACCTGTTATTTGTTCGGTACTTTAACCCATGCATACTGTGTGCAGCAATCAGATCAGGATAATTAACATCTCCCTCTTTATCATTTCTCTATGTGTGAGTCTTTCTCCTAGACCTTCATAAAATTTGCAGTAAGTTACAGTCGCCAAAGCCTCCCCTATGCTGTCCAACACCAGGGCTCACCTATCTGTTTACGTTTACCCCGTTCTCGAGAGCCAAGGTGTGGAAGCCACCCAGGCACCCTGCAGCGGATGAATGGACAGGGAAAGGTGGGCTGCATACTCAGGCAGAAAAAGGAGCTGAGGAAGAGGGGTGTATTTCCACGGGCCCTCAGGGACACCCCACGACTGGGGGAGCCGAAGGCCAGAGCAGCCCAGGCGAAGCATCCAGTTCTGCTGCCAAAGCCGTGTGGTCAGCCTGGGTCAGGCACATGCCCAGCTATGCCCTGGGCTTTGAGGACCCCTAACTCTCCCTCAGCCAGCCTTCCAGTCTCCTCCAGGTGGGCTTCGGTGCCAGTGCACAATTGGATGTGTTTCTTTCTCCCTCAGTCTTTACAATGACTTCTGTTGTGATAGGAGACGTTTCAAAAATAGCTTTTTGTTGCATTCTCAAGGTCTGCATGTCTGAGGTAGGAGTGAAAAGTACAGTGAGTGTTTATACTTTTTTATTGTATTATGATGAAGGACACAGTGCCCATGGTCCCCCTCGAAACACCCGCCCTTCCTCCTCATCTGTGAGTCCTGCACTTCCTGAAACGCCTCGGGAAGCCCCATTTCATGAGTGTCTTTAGTTACACTGTCACGACTGCCTCAGAGTCCTAAACCTTGGGTGGTTATGTCAACTCTGGGGGAGAACAAGAAGTCGCCAGATCTGGTGAATAAGGTGGGTAAGGACAGCGTCCTGTTTGTATGAGCCCACCTTTCCATTAGGTGGCCCTCAGCAGCAGCCTTCACCGTGTTTGTGATCACACCTCATAAAGACACTCAGGAAAGAGGGCTTCCAGAACTGCTTAGGAAGCAGCAAGCACCGTGGGATACGTGTGCTTAAGTGAGCGAGAGCATTGGGAGCGGATGAGTGGCAAGCTGCTTGTTACAGTAATAACCTGTTTAATCTAAACGTGCACCGTGTCTAGAAAGAAACGAGAGGTCAGCAGGCAGAGGCTGGGAGCAACCTTCCCTCAGAGCTCAAGCCATCAATGTTTCATAAAAGCACAGAAGATTTCTACCCCCACTGCATCCACTTCTAGAAATTGCTCTGGCATTCAGAAAAGCCTTATGTTCACAAGTATGCAACTTTGAAAGGATATTACCTTTTTCCACTTAACAGCTTTATTGAGATATGAGCATGCACTGTACCCACTTTATGTACACAATACAGTGCTCTTTACTGTAATCACCAGCATCGGCTTAAAACATTTTTACCTCGAGATCCCCATCCCTGTTCTAGTTGTGCTCCGTCTCCTCCAGCCTTCCCGCCAGCCCTCAGCATCTCGACTTCCCACCTGCAGAGATTTGCCTGCTCCAGCACCCCTCGCATGTGGTGCTATGTTTATGCAGCATTGGTTTCAGGGCTAAGGCACACAGTAGCATGTGTTACCCCCTCATTGTTTTGAGAGCTGAATACTATTCCATCATATGGGCATACCAGGTTGTATCTATCCACACATCACTTCATGGCCATTTGGATTATTTCTACCTTTTGACTATTGTGACTAAAGCTGCCATGAATGTATAGATACTAGTTTTATGCGAGTATTACTTTTCATTTCCCTAAGTAGAGAGCTATGAGTGTTTGCTTTTTGAGAAACTGCCAAATTATTTCCAAAGTATGTATCTTTTTCTCTTCCCACCAGATGTGAAAGATAGCTCCAAGTTCTCCAAGCCTGGCTGATATTTTCGCATCTGTCTTTTGTATAATAGTCACACATCAAAAAACAAAAAGTGCTATCTCACTTAGTCCGACCTACCCTCCCTTTACACCTACAGATGTTGAGTGGCTTTTCGTACACTCACTGGTTGCTTTTATTTCTTCTTTAAAGAAGTATCTATTAATATCTTCCACCCACTTTTGATTGGGATTTTTTTATTATTGAGTTTTATGCATTTTTATTTGTCCCCAGATATAAATCCTTTATCAGAGCTAAGGTTTGCTGCTATTTTGTGTATTGTATTTTGTACACCATCTTTTGATTTTCTTGCTGGTGCCCCTTGAATCACGAAGGTTTTGAATTTTTGCTGAGGTCCAGTGTGTCCATCCTGCCTTATTACTGGAACTCTGTGCTATTTTGAAACTGAGACGTGTGACTCCTCGGGCTTTCTTTATCAAAACTGTTTTTGGCTTTTCTGGATCCCTCACATTTCCATGGAGTTTTAGAATCTACTTTTCAATTTTTCTAAGGAAGCAGCCTAGATTTTGAGAGAGATGGTGTAGCACCCAGACCAGGCTTCATTTAAAACCTTCCCACCCACAAACATGAGACACGCTCGCCCTTTTTTGGAGATTCTCTTCCTTTCTTTTCATAAATACAGTCTTAAGTATTTTATTGTCTTTCATCCTATTGTAAGTGGAACTGTTTTCAATTCATTTGTGAATTTTTCTGTATAGCTGTCAAACTGATTTTTTGTAGGCTGACCTTGAGTCCTGCAGCATTTCTAAATGAAATAACATCATTTTTAAGTGAAGATTAAAATATACTGTTAAGAAACAAAGAAATTATAATAAATGAGGTCAAATGCATTTTAAAAGGAAATCAGATGTGACATTTGAAAGAAGGGAGGCTGCGTTCCCACTCAGAGAAAGAAGAGGCAGCCGGGGATGGTGGTCTGTCGAGAGGTCATGGTGACTCATGGCTGGCGTACAAACACAGATGATGCTCCTGTTTGTGGACTGTAACTTCCAGAATATGTAGCACAGCAATTCTCTTTGCTTGGAGGAGTCTCACTTGCTTCGCCTCCCAACACTTGTCCTTGGCACCAGCATGACCTCGGTATGCTGGGCGTGAGGCCTCTTAACAAGCACAGGACAAGTTGGATGGACTTTGGCGAGTCATTGGCCATGCTTTCTTCTGTCCAAAAAACAAAATGGACCCCTCTAAAGGGACTCGCAGTGTCTGACCACACCCTGAGCTTGTCTGACTCGTGTGCTGTGACCAGCGAAGTCCCTCCTGCTTGACCAGTTGGTGTACTTACTTTGCACCGAATGTTTCATACTTAACACCTCAGTGTTAACAGGCCTGGTAACAAATGTCTGCAATCCCACCAGCCCCGTAGGAGGCTGAGGCAGGAGGACCATGAGTTTGAGCCCAAATTAGGTGACTTAGAAATTTACTGTGACCTTGTCTCAAAATAAAAAAAATAAACAGGAGATATTGCTCAGTGCTACAGCCCTGAGTACCAAAAACTAAAATATAATAATTCTAAAATCCTGGCACAAAAGTAAATGTTAATGACCTTCAGGCTCCCTTCACCCTCTGTCCTTCACCCCAAGCTGGCTGTAGGGAAGAGCTTGGAAACAGTGTCTCCTGTAGGAGATACTTGTCAATGTGCAGACAATGAGATGGCTGTGTCCCAGTCTCAGCAAGGGACACCAGCGGCATCTTGCCCACAGCTGAGGAGTGGTGGAGCTGACCAAAGGAAAGATCTCAACTTGCTGAACTCAGAAGAGTTAGAACAGCAAACAACATTACATTTTTGAAAGTTCTGCCTAATGGTATATAATATATAAATGTAATCAAGATTGCAAAGTGGCCTTTGAAGACACAGACACCCTTGGCTCCTGGGACAGCCACAGGGCACACATGCTGCAGACATTCTTGTCTAAGGCACCAACATAGACCCAAGGGTAAAAACCTGAAAGCTACTAAAATACCCATTCATAGAAAAATATTAGCTAAACTGTGAAGCATTTACCCCATGCCAAGCTATGCAACCACTAGAGAGTGGAGTTTGCTTAGTGAATTGACGTGAAAATATGCACGACAAATTATTCATTAAAATCCAAAATGTGGCTGGAGGCATAGTTCGGTGGTGGAGCACTTTTGCCTGACATGCATGTGAGGCCCTGAGTTCCACAGAAAAACCAAAGGCGGAATGAAACCTGAGCTTTGTGAATGGGGAGAGAAAGACGATTTGAAAGAAGGGGATGGGAATGGGCGGGGAGAGGAATCAGGATAGATCATGTACAAAAACAAATTCCCTGTAATGAATGTGGTCATTACATGTACCTAAATTGTATCAACAAACAAATTTTAAAAAATAAACAAAAGATGAAAAAAGAAATATATACCTTATACCTTTAAAAGTCATACACTAAACATAATTGTCTTCTAATACTGACATTCGTAGATGGAGGTAGAATAGGAAACAGATGGATAGCCCCTGAAGATGGCCATGCCTAACTGGGGCCTCTGTATATGAAGGATACCACTGGCATTAAGGTTGTGAATCAGCTGACCTTGAAGTAGACTGGGCTGGGCACTGCAGCAGCTCCTCGGGATGTTTGAGGCCAGCCTGGATTATACAGTAAGAAGTCACCCCCAGTCCCAGTCCTAAATAGGAAGATTATCTGGAATTACCTAACTGGGCTCTGGGTACACTCAGGGGCCTTCAAAGTGAGCCAGGGAGGCAGAAGAGTGGTATCAGAAGAGTGGTTTCAGCGCAGGATCAGTTCAGCAGGCCAATGAGAAGGGAGGAAGGGGCCACAAGCCAAGGACTGCAGCCACTTCAGAAGCTGGAAGAGGCTGGGAGGCAACTCCCTGCCCCCGCAGACTCCAAAGAACACCACATTGACTCCTTGATTTTAGTCTTGTGAGACAGATTTCATACTTTAAATCGCCAGTAACTCTCAGATAATACATTCGTGTTGTTTTAATCCAGTAAGCCTGTGATAATTTATTACAGCAGCACTAGGAAATGAGTGCAGATGCATAATACACTTGAATAAAGTTATCTCTAAAGGACTAGCATTAAGATGTAGAGAGGATACTTCGGTATTTCACGTGTACAGCCACTAGTTATGTTTTCTCTATGAGACAGTTTGTCTCTCGCAATTTAAAAGATTCCTCTAAATCTTTGAGTTTCCTGTTAAAAAAGAAAGAATACAAAGACAGCTCTGAGAGGGAAGCGGGCCCCGACTATGTGAAGTCACAGCCCGGGAAGGATGCTGAGAAGGGAGGAGACCGTGTTCCTCCGTTTGCATCATAGCAAGCTTCCCGGAGAAGCGAGACTCAATCTGTATCTTAGGGAGAAGCCAGAGTCCTGACTTGCAGAGGCAGCGGAGGAGATCAAAACTGGGGACGCACAGACAAAGGGACAAGCCAGACCTGCTGGAGGACAGGCAGCCTCGTGCGCCAAGCTCCGCACGGCCCCATGGTGTCCAGCATGAGCGAGTGTTTAGGTCCCAGTGGGCTCAGGTGGGTTCCTGTGGCTGGGCGCTTGATCTGTAGGTGATAGAAACCAGGAAGGTTTTGGAATTGGGAGAATAAGGACTGATTTCTTTGCTCTCTCACATTGGTCCTTTGAGGCAAACACAGAGCGGGACACAGGACAAAAGCATGCAGCAGGCTGTTCCGAGGTGAGGACAGAGGAGGAAGGCAATGCAGATGGACATGCGGGGGACATTGTAGGGACCACCTTGGACGGCTTGATCTTCACTGGCTGTCAGTGGCAAGGCAGGAGGGGGACCTCCATGTCTGGGCCGTGCAGGGCACCCAGTCAGTATCATACAAGCGGGGCGGTGGGAGCAGGTTGGGATATATGAGGTGTGGTGTGCATTTTGGTAAAAAGTTATTACAATAAAACACACACTGCCGTGGATCCCCTCAGCATCCTCCCGCCCCCTGAACACACCCACCCCACGGAGCTCGCCACTTCCTGCGGCAGCTCTGATTCCTGTCCTGAGTGTCTTTAGCTGTGCTGTCCTGGCTGCCTCAGTGTCCCAAACTGACCCAAAGCATTTCCCTTTCATGGTCATTTTACCTTTGGGGGAAAAGCCGGAAGTCACACAGTGCCCGATCCAGGGAATGAGGTGGACAAGGGTGCGCTGTCTGTGCTTACGAGCTGTATTTTTTGTGAGTTGTAGTCAGCTCACAAAGATGCTCAGGAAAGAGGACTCAGGGCTGTCTCGGAAGGTGGCAAGGATGGTGGGATAAGCATGTTTGGGCTGAGGGGGACAATTTTGAGGGGGATTCATGGCACTGTGTGTTCCACTGTAATAATTTTTTTTAATTTAAATACTTGCTGTGGTTCTGACCACTCCTTGCCCTGGGCTTAGATAACCTGATGTCCCATGAACCACGGACAGGAGTGGCTTGGTGAGGTTGTGGAGACAGCTCCCAAGGCCCCATCCCAGGTCCCCATAGCTGGAGCCCCTTCTGGGCTCCCTTCATCCACCCTGCTCACCAAGTACATCCCTGCCTCCCTCCCAGTGCATCTTGACTCTTGACTAACAATCTTTCGTGTTTCTTTCCCATGTCCATGCTTAGCCTTCCTGTCACAGAGCACTTGGCTCTGAAGGCTTCTGCTTTGGCACGGTCTGGGGGATGTGAGAGTCTGTCTCCGTGCAGGGCACCTCCTGTCCCTCTTCAGGAGCATTCTCTGGAGAGATCCCAGCTGCCCCAGAAACCTAAGCTCGTACCCACACCACTGAAAACCTGTGTTGCTCACCTAGAATCTTCCATCCAAAGTCTTTTCTTCCCTTTTCTCCTTGCTAAAATGAGAGGCACGACCTGCTTTTTATGTGCACAGGAGAAGGTAGCTAGCACCAGGCACTGATGTGCACAGTTCATTTGATCTCACAGATACAAGGCCTTTACCCAGAAATTCTTAAGGAGTAAGTCTCAGTAGCAGTAGGAAGAAGGGAGCAAAGCCAGAAGAAGGGACGTGAGAAGCCACTGCCTTTGGGAGCATCTCTGCTGCTTGGGCACCACAGCACACCCACATGGTAACAGCCCCTCCCAGGCTCTTACATTCCATTTCTGGCTGACCTTGCCTCTTAATAGCCAGGGAGCCAGGAGCCAATTATTATTGGTTTGATTGTTTCAATATCTGATAATATCCAAAGGCAAGACATATTTCTAGCCAGATCTTACTGAACTATTCAAACTTACTGCTCCAATGGAGCACTTTTGAGCATCAAAACAAACACCCCTGGAATGACATTTACATCCTTTTTGCCTTTTTCAGGAGGAGATGATTAGAACAAGATTGTATGGAAAAATTCAAGTTAAAAAGGGCTGAGAATTTCTTTGCTTTGCTTATTTCAGTATAGAATAATAACCATCGAGACTCTAAGAAATCTATTTTAAGGCACAAACTTGTGGAATCCGTCAATCCTGTCTCTTCAGTCCCAGTCCTCCTCCACCACCTCCAATTTTAGAAAACAATCTACACTTTCCTTTTGATTTCAGTATGTCCCCTTTGACAGACTCTCCAAATCAGTTACTTCGGACAGCACCGGCTGGTGTTGAAATGGCCCTTCCTTCCTGGGGACACATTTCAGCAAAGATGGGGTTCCTGGTCACCCACAAATATTTCTGAATTTCCCTCTGGACAAATTTGCATTGAAGTCCCTTCCCCTACCTGCTAAAACCACAGCCACATCTAGGAATGGATATCTAAAGGGAAAGCTTTGAATGCTCCTTGGAAACACACATTTTTTTTTAATATCTAGGACTTGAAAATCATTTTGTAAACATCCATATACATTTCCCAAGACTCCCCTGGAATCAGATTGTGAAGTGACAACTGTACTAATGTTCCATCATTTCCCCTTATCACACTAAGGCTTAGAGAAATAATTCGGGAAAGGGAAGCAGAGGCTGCACGGAGGAAGGTCTCCCTACTTGGTTCTGCCTGAGGGCAGGGCAGCCCCCGACATGGCCACAGTCCCTGGACAAGGAAGCTGGGACCCAGGCCTGTGCGAGCGTCCATCATGAGCTTGCCCTTCCTGGGCCTGTCCCCTGCAATGTGTTGAGGCCAGTTTAGCTGCGAGATAAAAACAGGAAAAGCTATTTACTTCCTGAAGATGCGTTTCCTTTGGGTTCTACAAACACAGATATTCCCCTCTTGATATTTGGAAATAATTTTCCCTGGCCAGCAGACAGCTCCTGGTGACCTTTCACGGCCAAAATCAACATTTCCTTTTAAATTAGCTGCAGGGTCTTGTCTAGATTCCTGGGCCTTCCATTCCTCTTCCAAACACTATTGCATTCCAGCCGCACTCTGTAGCTGGGAGCCGATGGCCCTGTGTAAGGGTCACACAAATCCCCGTTCTGTTCCCTCCTCTTGCCTCTATCTGATCACTGCCTGCTGATGCATCTTGCTAGATGAGGGTGGGGCACTCAGGAATCTGACCATTGAGGGTCCAGGATTCAACAAAATATATGATGAAATGAGTGACCATCCTGGTTTTCAGGGACACAGATTGGGCTGTGCCTCCTCCACTTCCCAGCCCTTGCTGGGTGAGCAGGTGTGTGCTGGCCCTTGGGGGTCACTTGCATCCTGAATTTAAATGCAAGCTCTTCTGTTAACTGTTTATGTGACTGTGAGCGGGTTAACGGACTTTAACCATCATCAATATATTAACCTATTCATCAATCTATTAACCTATTCATTTGGAATATAATAATACCTATCTCTTACATCATAATGAAACGATTCACATAGTAAACACTGACCACATTGTCTGATGTGTTGTAACTGTTGTTATATGTCATGGTAACCATTGTTGTCATAGTTGTACAAAATTAAATGTGCCCTTGCCCCTCTGTCTTCAGTGCTGTATAAAATAACACTGACCTCGCAGCACTGTTGTAAGAAGTGTATTTGATCCTATGAAAATGTCATGCCTAAAATAGGCAATACAGTATTAGTGACAGCAAATGTGTTAAAAGTTAAATCAGAACAGTGGGAGATCTCCTGTATTACTTTGGGAAAGTGTTTAACATTTACCTACTGAATTAGGCTCCATCGAGGAGGAGCCCCAGTCTCACAGAGGAGAGCCCTCCAGGAAAGTGGGGAGGTGGCCTGGTAGCAGAGCCCTTGCCTGGCATTCACGAGGCCTGGGATTCAATCCTCGAAGAAACTCACTGGGGACACCTTGGTAGATAAGAAGAGTAATTTTTCCAGCTCTACAGTTGCCAACAAGACTCTAGGAGTATTTGGTAAATCCAAGTTAGACAGTGGTTGGCTCATAGCACAGCATAGCACAGGGCATGGGCATGGATGGTGGGGTGGGTCCGCTGCCTGCCAAGCCCACTGGAGAACCCAGACCAGGTGAAAGTCATCCACATAGCCCGTGGTGCCGCAGCTAAGGGACACGGGGCGCACCTTTTGTAGCAAGCAGCAAGAAGTCAGTCTCTTTCCCTGTCAATGACGTGGTCATGCTGTGGCTGCCTTTGGCCTCCTTAGTATCCACATGACTGTCTGTAAGGCCTGCTCAGTACTGGGGGACCAGACATGCCTTGAAGTTAGACACACGTGGGAAGGACCCACAGATGGCCACTGGTAGCCCATCACACCCCAAGACCTGGGTAGTCTATCAGGGCATTGCACTCCCACCATGCACAGGAGAATCAGAATACATACAAAATTTTCCTTGAGACATTGATTTTAACAACCTCAAACTGGAAATATCCAAATGCCTGTCAACAACAGAATGAACAAATAAATGACAGCGTGTGTGTAGGAATGGGCAGAAAGGTGACACCTTTCCGCATCTGTCCTAAGGATCATGACTGATTGTGTTACAACAGAAGGCAGTTTGGTGAGAGAAAAGCCTAACAATGTATTTAATCCAAGTTTTGTGCAGCACTGGAACCTTCAGAAATGAAAACCTAAGACCCTGAGCAACTGTTTCTGGTCTCAGATACCCTAAAGAATGGGCCGCGGTGTCAGATGGGATTGGATTAAGGAATGCAGTCTAACAGTAATTCTGAGGCAAGGCTGGTCCTCAGGATTCTCCTGGCCTCTCTGTGCGACACCCCTTCCTCCCAGGGAAAGGGCAGGACCCCCCTGGAGCAAGCACTCTGAGCAGAAGGCAGGGAGTTCTCTAGAGTTTATGGATGGCGTTAGGAAAGAGGGGTTCTGGTTTTTGTGATCCACTTTGGGGAGGAGGATTTCTGGTTTCTAGGATTCAGTTCAGAAGAGAAAGACAGGGAGAAGACAGGAGAAAGGGGAAGTCAGAGGAAGACTCCTCCTGAGACCGTTAGACTGAAGCACTCCGCAAGCCAGAGCTCCAGCCAGTGATGAATCCTTTCTCAGCCCCAGCGCACACAAAGGAAACCTGCACCCTGAGCAACCCGCAAAGGCACTGTCATCCAAGGGACCCCCCCAGCGCCACACTGAGGGAAAGGAGGTCCATGCAATTGTCTTCTATGATCTCATTTATCTGAAATTCAAGCGCAGGCCAGACCAGCCTGGGGCAGTGGCAGCAGGCCTCTGCTGGGCGGCTTCGTCCTCTGTCTTCGCTGGAGTTCGTGCGTGAGCATCCCCACTGTGAGGCTCAGTCCAGCTGCGCACTGATGACTTGCACGTTCTCCTGCGTGGGCGTCATCTTTCAGGATAACAGTTTTTAAGACCCTTGGGACCTAAGACTAATTTTGTCTTCGGGATGCCTAAACATGTTTATTCTTTAGAATATTTCTATTGATAAATTATTAATTTTAATTTTATAAGTTTTGCTATATTAAACAGTGAGCACTTAAGAGAAAATGAACCAAAATAAAGTATTACATTTTTAATATGCACAGAGTGTTTATTAAAAAAAAGTATCAAGATTTTCAACATCGACTTTTTTGGTGTATTAACTCTAAAAAAAGAACAACACAAATAAATTTTTATGTGAACTACAGTTAAAATACCAAGAGGACTTTACAAAAAACTTTACCTCAATTATCACACCTGAGGCAGTGTACACACAACAGCACACTCTATGTACACATATTGCTCACCCTGACAGCACATTTGGTTTACTTTTCTGGCATTTTTTTGGAGACATTTTGGACATCTCAGTGGTCTTGTTATTTGGTCAGGAAGCTCTTATTATATTACACAGTGTGTAATTAATAGAAACATAAAATATCGAAACATAAGTTATTCTTCATATGTATTGTGCATTTAGAACAAACATCAACATTTTTATATTAGTTGTGTAGTTTCTTACAAAACCTAAAAGATAACAACAAAAATAAAACCTGCATGAACACAAATGAAAGTCTACCAGGGAAACAAGCTTTGCTTTAACCGTCACGCCCAAGGCAGTCTGCACACCTGACAATGCTCGTCCCGTGCACATGTCTCACTTACACGGACAGCATGTGTGTTTTGTTTTCCTGTACACTCTCAGAGGGCACCACTGACATCTTTTTGTCTTCCTGTTGTCCTAGTAGGTCTCTGTGACATGCCCCTGCCTGTTCTCCTGTCAGCTCACCGGTGTGCTCCACGATTTTTTTGGCATAGTTCGCTGGGCAGAAACACTTTGTTTTTCCTCTGCTGTAAATGATCTCTTATGAGCCCCACTCCCGGTCCTCTAAGAAAACTTCTCCGTGATAGTTTGTACTTGCTATTTTCTTTATAAGCTATCAAACTATACCACACATGTTTAGGATCAAATGAAACACAGCCATTGGCCAATGCTTTGTGTTTCAAGTGTCATCATATTTGCTGTATAACGATCAATATCTACTACCTAAGGTGGCTTTGGATTTGGTGTTGAAAGCTTCCATCTCAGGCTTCCATTTTGTCATGGTTTCCACATCAATGTTTCCATCATGGCGAGACGTTGACATCAGTAGTTCTGGTTTGTTTGTCTCTGCCATACTTGAGGCCAATGTTGTATCTTTCTGAAATACAAAGATTGTACAGTACAAGTCTCTGTTTTGGAATTGCAACATTTCATTTGGAATTTCTGCTTTTTTCCCACATGTCTTTCCTGCACCGGTCAACTTGTTCTCTGTTAGCAAATGTAACGCCAGTTGGAAACCAATAAACCAGTAGTCAAATGTCATATTCCAGTTAGTTTGGAAGATGGAACCAACAAGTCTGTTCACAACATCATTTGGTTTATTACTATGTGAATAAGGACCTGATGGCTGAGTTCCAGGATAAATGTCTAAATTGAAAGCATAATAAGTCTTTACATCTATAAGGACATAAATTTTTATGCCATTTTTTAGCCCACTATTTCTCTGTAAGTCTTTTACATTTCTGTGATCACCATGAGAAATCTGTGCTAGGTACAGCAGACTTATGAGTGCTTTCAGTTCAGCTCGACGTCATAATAAATACATTTTAATATGGCTGTTGGGGCATACAAAATATTTTACCTGCATCTCAGCCTTTGCATATTTCACAGCACCTTGTAGCATTTTATCTGTTACAATTTATCTGTTACACTGAATGGCAGTGCTGGCATTCTGTTCCAGTACATTTCATCCCTGATAAGACTCTCACTACCTTTTAGGACTTGTTTCTAACACTGGATCATTCTATTTGGTTGCATGGCCATTTTGCAACATTTCAGCTAATCAAATTTGTACTCACATTGCTGTTTTCTTCATCATCTCAATCAAGGAGATCTACACCCCTGGGTCTGTATCAGTCAATTCTTACTCCATTTCACTGTCACAGGAACTTTGGCTCACAGGGCCAGCGTCAAAGTCATCATCATGATCATCACCATCACGCTCACACCACTCTTCCATTGTGAAAGCTTGTATTTTACCACAATGGATCATCTTCATTATCCATGCATGAGTAATCTAATGATTCAGTTTTGACCGCTTGCAAAACTTGTAAAATCTGTATTCTCGTGTGCCATTGAACTGAACTGAGCTAGTCCTACCAGAAAAACTTTAAAAAGAAACCTTTTTTTTTTTAACAAATCCTGGAGTAGCGTGGGTCTACTGGACCCTCCATGATGCTCAGGTGGACATATGAGAAGCCAATTAGCCAGAGCAGAAGGTGGGTACAAACTGTTTTACCTCTTTGGTACACAGGCATACTCCTTGCCATTTGTCATACCAAGTGAGTAAACACATAGATTGCTTCCTGGCTTTTATAATGCTAAATTACAAATTCACAGCCTTAGGCCTGTCAGCATTAGGCCAAGAAGAACAAATGGAACGATTGGGCTCACTGTCACCATCCCCTGCAAAGGCCAGCAGCCTCTATTCTCAGGAGCCAGAGGCAAAGCAGCAGTCAGCAAGACCTGTCTGTCTCTCACCACTCCCTCCATCCAGCTTCCTGATGTGGAGCCTGTTTAGCATCAGGACAGAGACCCTGCTAAATGAGCATTAAAAGGGACGTCACCAGCACCCTGTCCAGTGATGGTGAACCTTTTAGAACTTCAGTGACAACAAACTACCAGCTGTGGACATGTGTCATGGGCTCACCACCATGGACCCCATCCATCAATGACATTCTAGATGATACTCATACCACAAATGACTTCCCAAAGGGCTGGCTTTCCAGATTCCAGCTGGCACAACTATCAATGCCTATCACATGTTCTTCCTGATGAATTATTTTGTCAGGAAGATGCTAAGGCTGTGGTACCTGGAAAACTTGAGCTATTGACCAAGCATTTCTGAAGACTTACACGGGAAATCTGAACTGCGTGTATCCTAGCAATCACGACAAAGAAAATTCTGGCATTGAGTTATTTCAACAGCTTAAGGATACTATCAGAACTCAGAACTTCCCTCAGACAGCTGCTGAAAAATATCTCTAACAAGTAGGAGGACAGAGAGAGTTGGCAGCTGCTGGGAGATGTTGGGGGAAGATCAGGCAAAGGCTGGTTCCTCAGCTTGGACTCCCAACTACAGAAAAGTGTATCTTAGTTCGTCCTGTTTCTCTTTCTTTCTTCCTTTCTTTTTGAAGTAAATGTCTTATTTTTTTATTTTCATTTCAAAGAGAAAAAATTAAAAACAGAAAAATCAAGAAGCAAACAAACCTAAAAAAATAACAAAAGCAAAACAACGACAAAAAAACCAATAGTTATATAGGTTTTCAGAACAAGATGGTAGGAATTTAACAATGGTTTTTATACTGCGTTTTGTTATCTTCAAAATAGCTGCTCAGGTTACCAGAAGAATAAAACAAAACAGTAAAGTGGAACAGAACATTGGATTTCAAAAACAAGACGGAAGGAAATTCCCCACAGCTGCCACAGTGCACACTGCCATCCTCCAAATAGACGCCCAGACCAGCAGCCCCGGGCCTGCGGAGTCAGTCAAACACCACAAGCACCGAGCTGTTCCCTTCACCTCAGGTGCTGTCCTCTCACCCTGCGTCCCCCGAAGCAGACAGTTGCTTACGGGGGGTGAGGTGGGGTGCTCTTCCCGTTCCCCAGCCCTTGTATCGGCTGCCTCACGGGAAGACATGGTTTAGCTTCGTGCTGTTTCTATTCCTACTTAATTTGGCAGCTTATAACCTCTAACATCTGGCTCTTGGGCACACAGAAATATTCCCTGCGAGCCTCAATTTATCCCCACTTACCCTCTGCGTGACCAGGCGCTGTACTCTTAGAACAGAATAAAGTCAGTTAGAAATAAATCACGCTTAGCAATCAGTTAAAAATGAATATGGCCAGATTTCTATCAGTGGGACAGAAGTTATTCAAGAAAACTGTGGTGAACTTGCCAAATTCTGATGGAAGGCATCTGGCCTTCAGTTCTAAAGGATTAATAGTTGTCTTGTCCAAAAACAAATTGAAAACCGGAAACCATCAATTCAAATGGTAGTACGAAACTGCACTAGAAACTCCATTTAACAGTAATCCTAATATTTACCCCTAATATTTTAATTGTCCATTATTTGTCTGGGTTTTCTAATGACTAGAGGCTTCTTCACCCAGAGATTTCTTTATAATCAGAAGATCTAACTCAATGCCTGGCACCCAGCTGGTACTCAATATATTTCATTAAGTGAACAAATCAAACTTGTTGGCTGCCAAGATGGAGAGAGAGAAAAGTACCATGTATTGATCCCATGTGACTGGGGTCCATTTATTGTCTGGTATGACGGTCACTACCTCCACATAGGATCCAAGTACAGTGGACTCAATTTCTCTCCAGATTTCCTCATCTTTTATTTTGAATAGATTTTAGATTTCAGTGTTAGCTTCAGCACAAAACTGAGCAAAAAATACACAGCATTCCCGTAAGTCCTTCACAATGCCCAGCTACACCCACTGTCAGTGTTTTCCACCACGATGGGACACTTGGTACAATCACTGAGGCTGTGCACACCCAGCATTATCAGCCAGAGTTCACAGTTTACACTGGGGTGCACACTTGATGTCCAGCACTGCGTAGATTTTGATGGACACAGACTGCGTGTCCCGGATTCATGAATGTAATTCTTCCTGATGATTCTGGCCACAGAATTCATTGCATGATAATAGTTGCAACCAAATTGCAAGCATGGGTGTAAGAAGTACCAGTGTATCTACCATTGCAGTACTGTGCGGAACACTCACTCTTTCACTGCCCTAAAATAATCTGCCTTCTACCCATGTGAATGCCTCTTTCCCCAGGCTTTATAATCACTGATCTTCTCACTGCCTCTGTAGTCTTATGCTCTCTGGACCAACATGTAGTAGAATCATGCAATACGGAACCTTTTCAGATTGGCTTCTTTCACTTACTGATAAGCGGTTCAGGTCCTTCCGTGTCTTCATGACTGGCTGGCTGGCTCCCTTTTTCATGCTTTCTGTATTCTTAACATGAGGCTTCTGGTTATTTCAACTAGTTCTTATTATTTGGGGGGAAAGTCACAAGTTCATTATCTCAATCATGATGACAAATAAAATCATCTGGAGAAGTTTTATAGCTACAGATGACCTGGAACATAACAAAGATTTAGAATCAAGTACTCTGGGATGGCATCTCCCCAGATGATAGGAAATCTCTCTCTCTCTCTCTCTCTCTCTCTCTCTCTCTCTCTCTCTCTCTCTCTCTTCTCTCTCTCTCTCTTCTCTCTCTCTCTCTCTCTCTCTCTCTCTCTCTCTCTCTCTCTCTCTCTCTCTCTCTCATGTTGGGAGTGTCACTGAGGGTCTTGTGCATGTCAGGACAAACACCCCACCAATGAGCTATACCCCCAGCCTATCAAATCTGCTTCACACAGGATAAACAGCCTAATAGGAGCTTCATTCCACAAATTCTGATTGGACAGCAGTATAATTTAGCAAATCTCTGAGAATTACCCTGGAAATGTGTGGAGAAATAAATGGATGCAGTATATGATTGTACGTGAGGAACAAGGTCATCAGAATGGCTCATCTGAAAATGTTTTTCCACCTAAACTCTTGCACTGATAATAGCAAGATATCAAGTACTTCAACTAATTAGGAAAATATCTTGTTCCAAAATGAAACAAGGTATGCTTGGTGTGTAAGCACTCTAAATATTGATCCCTGTTACTTCCAGGGAAGAGAATTAAACACCAGGTAAAACACTGCTTAAAGGCAAAATGAAACAAACACAAATAAGAAGATACAGTTTCTGCTAAAATGAGTTTATTCCCGATTGTCCCTGCCCCAGGTTGAGGTGAGTGTTAAGGTGCCTGGCTTAGGTCAGGGCTCAGGGAGTGAAGCACGGATCTCATCCAATTACAACGAGGCTGCTGCCTAGTGACCACTGTGAACGGACAGTGTCATCAGCTGCAAGTGTGTTTAGCTCCCTTAGCCTGTCGAGTGTCCCAGGTTGGCTCGCACTCTGCCATAGGACAGGGGCTGGTCCTCCTGTCACCTCAGGGCTGCCCAGGAGCTGCATCATGAGAAAGGATCCCATCATATGTCGCTGGTCCAGGAGGAGGTCAAAATTCAAAGTGGAGTTTCCCCCAGATGCGCATTGCTTTCACACCATCAAGAGCAAAACAGAGCATCGAATCAAGCAACCTTAAGTCAGAGATGGTCTGTGCTAGAACAGAGCCCGCAGCAGACACACCTGTGCCTTTATTAGCACCTACAGGCAGCGTATGCAAACTTCCTCTCCTTCAGACAGTGTCGACCAAGTGCCTTCCACATACAAATAAATAAGTAAAATCCCATCTTCGAACAAACAGGGAGCTCATCAAGAGCCCCTTCGCTCTCTTCTTCTTCCAGCCTGATTTTAACGTGCAAGCGTTCTGTTCTTTTAAATGGGAGATGCCACAGCTCATTACTGCAGGAACCCCAAGGCGAGGACCAGCCTGGGGGGGTGGGGAGGTAAGGCTAAGTGTGTAGCCGAGGTACACAGGTCCAGGGTTACTGTAACACGTGGGGTGCAGGGACACACACCTTACCAGCTGCCTCGCAGGTGCTTTAACATGTTTCTGCCTTGCATCGTGGGCAGTGATGCTTCGTTCAGAAGCTGTGAGGTTAAGAAGTCTGGAAACAGGGCTGTGGGCTGCATTTTCACACATGGGGCTGCAGCTGATCCAGGGCGCCCACCGTGAGGAGCTGGCTCCCTCGAACCCCAGCAGAGCCTACACAGTTCCGGAGAGGCCCAGAAATGGGGGGCGGAAGTAATAATAGAACTCTCCCCAGCAGTCACCTGAAGGTGTAACTCACCAGCAGAATCCTTGTTCCCAACTATATTAAAAGACAACAAGCAGATACAGTTAGAACAAAAAAAAAGCATATTAACTGTTCTGCCCACTAAAGCCTGTGCTTGATCAGGGCCAGCTGTCGCCATATAGTCCTGATTCTCGTTGTCACTGTGTACCGTGTTTCCCTCGTGACCTTCTCCACTTTCAGCTTCACAGAGATGGTGGCTCAGGGCGGGAGGCAGGAGGCCAGGAGCGGTCTTTTAGCGTCGCACGTGTACCTTCGGATTGGAAGCAGGCTGTGGCCATGGGGAGACTGTGTTTAAGAGCCCAGGCGGGTAGTTAGGCCAGCTCAGTTCCTGCTGCAGTGCTGCCCACTGTCTGGACGCACAGCTGCCCTGAGAACTCAGAGGGGAGGGTCACAGCAGTGCAGGACTCCTGCTACCACTTCATTCTTCTGTGAAGCCGCCAATGAGAGACATTTAAAAGCTCAGTGAAAGTGAAAGACACGGACCAGGTTTCCTAGAAGGAGCCCTTGATAACGCTCAGGAGAGGCAGCCTCCACTGCGCTCTGCGCATTCTTCGGTGTCGGCCGCCCCCTGCAGGCGCTCCGCGGATCTGCCGTCGCCTTGGTAACAGACTCCTCTGCATCCCTTGGACCACACCAGGGTCTCCAGCAGCTTCCACCGGGCACAGGAAGGACGGGGACAGCGCATAGGCGCCAATTAATAACAACTCGCAGAAGAGGGAGGTCCCTCGGGTTAGAAGAGGGGAAGACAGAAGAGATTCAGTCTTGCCTGTGAAGGGAACTTTGTGGATTTGTTACGTGTAATGCCTGAGTTTCACACACATTACTGACCGGAATCCTAGGGCTTTCCACAAAAGAGTGTGTGTGATCTATTCTACTGCTACCATACACAGTAAATTTTGACCAAAAAGCTTTTAGCCCTTTTTATATGTTAGTAAGTGATGGTTCAGCACCTCTTTGAGGAAAAGTTAAACTGTTTTCCAAAGGTGAATATTATCTTTCCATTCTCTTTCACCTATGGCATAAGAAATTTACCAAGCACAGAAATAAGGAAGTGGGCAGAAGCCATCTGTCCAGCACCTGAGCACACAGCTGGAAATGCGACAGAATGCCAACAGCACTAGTCACCACTGTCTTCACCCCTAATCGATTCCGTCACAGCATGTGCGGTCAGTCACATGCTCTTTGCTTCTCGGTGGGTCCACTGGCCATTTTCCATGTTGCTCCAAATACTTTAAAACATTTCCGCCTTGTGTTGTGGGCAATTATACTCCTGTTCAGAACCTGTGAAATGAAGGGGCCCTCACATTTTCAGGAAAGCCTTTTTTATGTTCACGTGAATGAGGGTCAGTTTCTCCAAGGCTAAGTTTCAGATTTCTGCAGTTAAAGATGATGTAACATAGAGTGAAGACATACGCACTCGTCCAAGGGTCAAAGCTGTGTTTTGAACACCTTCTCTAGGAGACCTCCAGTCTTTCTGTGCCACAATTAAGGCTGTAAGTGGCTTTTACAAGCTGTCGTGGCCAGTGGTGAGTGGTAAAAGCGAGAGAAATACTCGAGAACAGCCCGTCATTAAGATTTTCAGTTCTCTGAAGACTGAGAAGGGAAGGGGGAGCCCCAGGCTCTCCCTCTTCCTGTTTCTTTTCCTTCCCTCCCAACAACACGGACAGGAAAGTGGAATTTTCACCACTACACAGTAAAGCACAAACAAACCCCTGAGCCCACCAGCAGGGTCCATTCCCAAAGCATTCTGTGTCCCTGGCACACACAAAGATCTTACCTCCTGAGATTAGAAGTTCACAGACTTGGAGATTGACACAGTCCTACTTATGCTGAGGCATAAACTGAGTTTCAGTGTTCAGCTGCGGTCGAGATGATGGACCACGTTACTGGCTTCTTCCTACCTTCTAACACGTGTGTTTTCTACAGGAGGTATGATTGTCCTGCATTGTTTTCACCCTGAAATAATCGTAGAGTCACACAGGTGTACGAATAATGCAGAGAGGCCCTGGCTGCCCGTTTGCCCAGCTTCCTCCTTCCCATGGCATCATCTTGCAGAGTGTAGTAAGCTCAAAAAGAGAATATTGGTGCTGAGACCAACGAGCAGCGCTCCATCATGACAAGGACCGAACCTGTTGCCTTTCTCTAGTTGCCTTCTCGCCCTTCCACTCTGGCAGCCATAAATCTGTCCTTTATTTCTATAAATCTGTCATTTCCTGTAAATGGAACCTCATAATAAGTGAGCGTAGTTCTCTGGGGTTTCGCTCAAGGCCCTGCTGCGTAGTATTCCATGGTTAACCAGTCAGTTAACGTTTACTCACTAATTGAAAATTCTCTGGGTCGTTTCCAATTCAAGGCAATGACAAACAAAATTTCTCTGCATTGTTTTAAAAGTTTTTCAGTAAGCATAGGCTTCATTTCTGTAAGGAAAATCCCAGGAATGCACCCGCTGGATCATATACCAGTTGCATGTCTGATTCTTTTAAGAAACTGTCAAACTATTTCCCAGTATGTTTTACATTTTGCTTTGCCACCAGCCATATATGAATATGACCCTGTTTCCTAACAGCTTTGCAGATATGTGTGGTCATTTTCTGTTTTAACCATTTTTTTCTTCTTTTTCATTAGTACGTGTGGGTGAGACACAACAATGGGCTGATGGGCAAACAGTTGTTGCTGGTTTTATTTTCGTGTCCCCGACGGCATCCGCCCACACACTCCTCTGTGAAATGCCCCTTCGTGACTTTCCGTTCTCTAACTGAAATGTTGGGTGACTGTTACTGTTGGGGTTTCGGGGTACTTTACGTACACCAGATACCCGTCCTTTCTCAGATAAGTGGTTTTCAGGGCTCTCGTTCTCTAATGTGTGGTTCATTTTAACAGTTTTTCATAGAGCTAAAAGTTTCAATTTTTATTAAATCTAATTTACCACCTTTTTTAAAAAATCATTTTTAGGGTCAAATCTAAGAACATTTTGTCTAGTTTACATTCCCAAGGTTTTTCTGTATATGTTTCTCTATGTTTTATATGTAAGTCCTTGACGCATTCTGAGTTAATTTTTGTATGAGGGATAAAACTTGACCCAAAGTTTCGATGTTTGTATAATCACTCCATCGCTGCTTGTTTAAAAAGCCATCATTCCCTCTTCAAATCACCTTTGCACTTCCGCTACTAATCAGGTGGAGATACTTGAGGGGGTGCACTCCGAGGTTTTCCTTCCACTGCAGGGATCTGTGGGTCTTAATCACTAACACCGTGTAAGGACTTTTGTATCGTCATTCATAAAGTCTGGAGGGTTTTTCTGTACTATCTTTTTCTGGTTTTGGTATCAGAGTGATACTAGCTTCATAAAATTAATTGGAAAATATTTATTCTTGTGTTTTCTGGAAAGGATTTTGTATAACTTGGTTTTAACTCTTCTTTGAATGTTTGATAGGATTCTCCAGTAAAACTATCTGGACCCTGAGATTTCTTTGTTGGGTTGTTTTAAATTGAAGATTCAATATCCCTAAGAACTACAGATTTATAGTTTTTAAAATTGGATGAGTCATGGTAATTGATGTTTTTCAAAGAATGGGTCTGCTTTACTCTAGTTGTCAAATACCTATAGAGTTGCTTGTAGTATCCCTTGACTATTTTTTTGTCATTTGAAAAATCTATAGTGACATCTATTTCATTCTTGATGCTGGTAATCTGTGTGTTGTCTCTTTTATTCTTTGTTAGGTGTGCACAAGGTTTGTCAACTTTACAGATCTTCTCCCAAAAACCAGATCTATGTTTCGTTGATTTTCTCTATAGTTTTTCTTTCAATTTAATTGATTTCTGCTCTTATCTTTATTACCTCTTTCCTTCTGCTTTTGTTTGGAATCTATTCTGTTTTGGTTTGGTTTGGTTTGATTTTTGGTAATTTTGGTTTGGTTTTTGGTTTTGGTTTTGTTTTGCTCTGTTTTTGTTGTTGTTCCCAAGGAAAAAGCTTAGTTACTGACTTCAGACTTCTAACACATACATTTAGTGTTGCAAACTTTCTTACCCATACTACTTGAGCTCTGTCCCATAAATTTTATGTTGTGTTTTAATTTTCAATGTGTTTGTTTCCCTAGAAACTTTACCCTCTCACTCGTGGTTTATTTAGTTTTGCACTGGCTAACTTTCTCGCAGGAGTTTTGGGTGTTATCTTTCTGTCACAGATTGCTCGCAGGATCCCCATGCGGCTGGAGACTCATGTGTCATGTTTTAGGCAGTAAGTCTGCCGTTTTGCACACTGTGTTCTCTCTCTCATTTTCTATTTTCTTTTTTCTGCCTTCCTCTGTGATAACTTTGAGAATGCTATTTTTATCTACTTACAGTGTTTTTTAATGTGGTTCTTTGTATAGTACTATAATTTATTATAGTGTAACGATATCATCTTTCTACCAACTTGAGTTGGTAAAGTTAGAAAACTTAACTTTCTTACATTTCTTTACCCTCTTCCATACATAATTACCTCAAATATTTTCTTTATATCCAGTCAGGTATTTCAGACATCATTATAATTTTGCTTCAGCCATTAAATGTAATTTATAAAGAAACAAAAGAAGCTTACTATATTGACTTGTATATTATTTTTTGCTTGCCGTCTCCTCCCTCCTTACTGATATGCCAAGAGTCCTTCCATCATTAGCTTTGTATTTAGAGAGCACTGTTTAGGCATTCTTTCGTGATAGATTTGCTACTGACTCATTTCATTCACCTTCCTTATCCTGAGCATTTCTTTATTTCCTCTTCATCCTGAAGGATAATTTTGCTGGATATAAAATTATAGTTGAAGGTTATTTTCTTTTAGAACTTGAAAATTGCTGTTCCACTTCTTTCTCTGCTATGTGACTTGTGAGAAATTTTTGTCCCTCCCCTACAGATAAGTGTCTTTTGATTACATTAAAGATGGTTTCATTGTGTTTAGTTTTCAGAAGTTTAATTATGATTGTGCCAACATGAATTCCTCCAAGTGTCTCCTGTGTGACATTCACTCAGCTTTCTGATTCTGTCGCACTGTGCCTGTGAGTGAGTTGGGGAGTTTCAGACATTTATTCTTTGAATGCTGCTGTGTGCTGTCTGCTGTCTGCTCCCATATGTCAGATCTTTCATTACAATCCGTCCCTCTGCCCTGCTCCTTTTGTTTGCCTGATTCTTTGTTTGCTTTTTGCTGGTTTTCTCTTTGCTGTTCAGCTTGGAGGATTTCACTGTTCTGTGTTCCACTTTACTGATTCTTTTCTTTCCCTTTTTTCTGCCATTCAACCCAACCAGTAAGCTATTTGTTTCAGTTATTGCTTTTTTCAGTTCCAAAATTTCTGTTTGACATATTACCTTCTTTCTTTGCCAAGAGTTTCTAGTAAATTTGCAGAGACTTTATTCTTCCATCCATTTCAGTGTTTGCTCGTAACTGCTCGATGCCTTGCTGTGGTGACCACCGTGCAGCCTTTCCCAGTAGTTCTAACATTTCTGTTATCACTGTGTGATGATCGGTTGATGAGGGCCTTTTTTTAAAATCAATTTTAGATCTTTCTGAATCTTGGTATAACAACAGAAGCCTCGGCGTTTTGGTTGTTATAAAACTGTGTATGCAAGCATCAGTTTCAGATTGACGTTTTTTGTAAACCACTCGTCCTGCGAGGGAAGAAGGGCGCCACCTCATTTCTGGGGGTTCTCCTTTCAGACTCTGTAACGTAGGCGGGGCTGGCCTGGGGATTCGCATGGCTGCTGGTAGACGTAGAGGCGGGAGCTCCCGCTGTCCACGTGGTCACCTCACTGAAGCTGGCCTCATTACCGGGGAGCAGGGCTCATAATCCTGCTTCTTCTGGAGACCTTGTCTGAAGCCGCTTTGCTGGAGAGGGAGAGATATCTTGGGGCTGCCAAGCAGGGCAGGAGCCGGGAGCCCCCACGTGGTCTCCCCATTGGGAATGAAAATCCGGCTCCTTCCCAGCCTTCCCTGCCACCTCGGCAATGTGGGGTGCTGTGTCACAGCCCGGAGGGAGTCAGCCTCGTGCTCGGCCCTTGCCCTGGGTGGAGGCACTGCCACAGTCTTTCTGTGGTCTTCGGACGGGAGACAGTAATGTTTGTTTCAAAGTTTGCCGCTTCCCAAGCGTGCGTCTCTCCTGGCCCCCTGCCCGACCTCTGCACCTTCTGCTGGGGCTCTTTTTGGCTCTGTGGGTTGCGGTGCCAAGTGGGCGCCTTCTTCAGCCCCGCCACCAGGACACAAAAATTAAAAAGAAAAAGCAACCACCACAGCGCCCTCAGGTCCGAGGTCCTTAACTTGCTGCTTCCCCCACCTCTGTCATACACGTGTCTCCTACCTAACCTCCCGAGTTTTCATTTGTTCTTCACAGGAAACACAAGGAATTCTCTACTGGAATTATTTTTAACAATAAAAATTTTCTCTGATAAAAAATAACTGGAATATAGCTATGCTCCTAATTCATACTTTAAATTTTAAATAAAGGTGAATGTCATATTAGAGTTGGATGAAAGAAATACAAAATATGAAATATTTGATCAATACTTCCCGTTATACCTTTTTTAATTGAGGTAAATTGGATTTAATGCTGGGGAAGATGATTATTGCACACACAAAATCAAGGCTCTTGCTAGGTATGTTGGCCCACAACAGCAATCCCAGCACTTGGGAGGCTGGGCAGGAGGAGCACCAGGATTTCGAAGCCAACCTTGGTTACATCATGAGTTCAAGGCCAGGCTGAACTACATATCACCTGTCTCTAAATAAATAAATAAGTAAATAACAAGGGCCAATGATTGAGTCAAAGAGTTTAAAAATATATTTAACAAAAAAATCTTAAAATTTTAAAAAATGACAAAATAACAAACATAGTTTTACTGAGTGGGAGAATCAGTGATGACTTTTTCTATTTTTTTAATTCTCCATGTGTCTATTCCCCTGTGTGACTGCACACATGCGTGTGTGTTTGAACCCAAAGCCTCATGGGTGGTGGGCACCATCTCTACCACTGTGCTGTGCTCCTAGATTCTTTGTTACTCCTATAATAAGGCCATTTTCCATTTTTAAAAATATATTTAATGTATATATTACCTTTGTACTTAAGCAGTTAAATTACTTTACAATTGGACTGCATAACACCATCCACCATTTGTTAAGGTGTAATTCATACTCAATAAACTGCTTATAAAGCATACAAGGTAGGGAGCTCTGGTGGCTTCTTTTAATTTTAAATATTTAACAATGCCTTCAGCTCATTGTATATTCTTATTTATGTATTAGAGAATTAATAAACCTAAATGTCCAATCGAATGATTCTTTCAGTGCAAGAAAGTCCTTCGTGAGAGGAAATGAAAATTCTAAACAAGGCTTGGCCTAAAGAATGGCTCACACCAACACGGATAAATCATTTTCACCTACCTGGGCTCCAGGTCATTTCTGACACATAAATTTGTTGCCTAAGTATTGACACTTGATAATGTTAAAGAAAAGCTCAGGACAAAGCTTAAGACAAAATGTTCATGCAGAAAAAAGGCTCAGCTGGGGATTTAGCTCTGGCATAATCGCCTGCCTGGCAAGCGCGTGGTTGTAAGTTCGATCCCTGTGTCTTGGTTACTTTTTACTCGTTGCTGAGACAAAATACCTGAAGCCCAAAGTTGGGAAAGGAAAGGTTTATTTCTTACAGTTTTTGGAGGTTTCAGTCCACACTCAGTTGAGAGCAAGACACACCTTCTTCCTCCCATTACATCACATCCTGGCTCCACCCCTATGTAGGTGGGGCACTGACACCATTAATCTAAGCACTAGACAATGAACTAATCACAAATGAACAATTCAAAATCATGAAGTCTGGGGGACACAGACATAAACCATGACACCCCGGTACCAAAAAGAGAGGCTAACCGAGGACTAATTTACATCCAGAAGGTCCATAAAAGGGTGATACATAAGGGGTGTTAAAAACGGTGGATTCTCCTTTCTGTGGAAGAAACTGCAGAGGTAAAGAGAAGCTTCAGTGCTTTGCATAAATGAAAATGTTCCGACCCAGGTGTCAGCTAAATCCGTGCACATTCAGCACGAGCCTACTACTCCTTCTATGTTCCTGTGTTTGACTTAGGCTTTTCAAAGCTGTCCACAAGGCTGCTGTGCACGTGTCCAGCTCGCCCTGCGGCAGTGTGGTGTGTCTACAAGGGGCCACAGCACTGTGCATGAAAGCACGTGTGCGCAGAGGCCACGCCCCCGGGGCTTAGAGGGTGTGGTCCCCCCCCCCCCGTGTGACAGACACAACACACACAGCCAGGCACACTCACGAATGGGAGGCTGCACCCACCCAACCACTCGTGGTGTCCACCGAGGCGGCCTCTCTCATCCACTGTCTGCCTCGAGGGTCCTGATTATCATCTGCCCAGCTCCAGGCCTGACTCTGCTGATTTCATTTGCATGAGTCAACCTGGACCCAAAAGCAGAGAACTGTAAGAAAATAAGAGAGGGTCATACCGAGCTGTGAACACTGCTCTCCTCTTGAAGGAAATCAAATAAGATTATGCATATCATCACTGTTGGAGTATTTTAGGAATTGCCAGGAAAGTACTAGTAAAAAAAGTCAATGTCTTAATTTCTCAAAGAGAAGATTATAAAAACTGCAAATAGTTTGCATCACATGAGTCTTGGAAGATGCTAAATTGGATTTTCAAGCAGATGGTTGGTGATGATTTAGAGAACAGAGGCATCATAGCTTCGCTAGCAGAGCCTGTGAAACATTACTCTCTCCTTTAGTACGGTTGGGATGGACAAGTTGGGGGACCTGAGCTGCATTTAGAACAGCATTTGGAACAGTGGGTCACAAGAGGCTTGCAGGAAAAATCAGAAACACACAAAGCAGGGCTGGCTGACAGGAGTATGCTGTTAAGCAGTGTTCCAATAGGCTGTCTTATGTTCTAACAGTCCTTAATTGCGGTATGATCACTCAGACTCTGAAGGTAAGGTGCTTAACTTCATAGACCCTCACAGCGTTCCCTAAATTGGGGTTGGGTTATTTTTACCTTCATCAGCACATTTGCTGGTGACAATAAGGGGCAAGGTTGGTTTCATTTCAGCAGCAACCAAGGGTCCAAAATTGCAATGATCTGACATGACTTGACTTGGAGATCTAACCATTGTCCCCGGGAGCTACCAGGAGCTGATGGGGTGACACGGGCCACACTCTCTCAGGCCAGTCCCTGCTCTGCGTCACGCCCGTTGGAGAAGCCGAGCATGGTTCGGGCTGTGTGTCAGAGACCAATTAGCAAACAACACCTGGTTTAGAGAAGGATCAGGTTGTGAGGAGGCTGGGGAGGTTGGCATAAGAGTCACAGAGGGCACATTCACCTGGCAGGGACACGTAACGTGTCCGAAAAACCGAAAACTTGCCTGCCAGAGATGTCAGTCTTGAGACCTTTTGCCACTTCGGGGTGAGTTTAGATATGCAGCACCTGACAGTGGAGAATAGATGGAAACTGACATTGGAAAAGTGACTTAAGGATCTGCCTTCAGGTGCTTTCTTTCTTCCTGATGTGAGGTCAGAGTACAAAGCAAAGTATTTTTAAAAATTTATCAAAATACTTTACATAGGCTTTAACTGCTCCAGTGTATTGATGTCAGCTTCCATCTGTGTATGCCTAACTTATCTGAGCTGACATTAAATCTAAAAGAAACACTCTGTGCTCAGATCCAAATGGCATCTAGGTCACCAGTCCTAGCCTCTCCTATGAATTTGCACTGTGGCTCTACTACCTACTCATGAGAACAGTAATAGTATTTTCATAAACTGACATAACCATCCATGATCTCTTAGTGATCTCTAACTAGGAAAAGAAAGGAATTCTTTTTCTGCTTTGTTAATCATGGCTATACAATTCATTTTCAACAACATGGTCCCAAGTTTTAATCATTTTGCTGTTTTGCAATAAAGTGGTTATTTTACTGCCGGTACTGCATGTTTATTACGGTATCGTCATTCTTCTATATCCATAGGGTCAGCACCTACCAAGTCAACCAACTGCAAATAAAAAATATTCGAAAACAACCGTTGTCTGTACTGAACATGTGCAGATTTTTTGCTGTCTTTATCCCGAGGCAGCACAGTATGACAATCCCATGCCCAGCCCTTGTGCTGTAGTAGGTATTGTAAGTATCCAGAGAAGCTGTGAAGTACCTGGGAGATATGCACAGGTCATACACATATGCTGTACTGTGTGACAGTGAAGAGCCTTGAGCCTCCACAGATTTCCGGAACAAACCCTCTGCAGACACCGAGGGATAGTTTCTATTTTTAGGCACAGCAGTACTAGTCTCTGAAACACCACAGCATCGTTTGGCCTCCATAAAATATGCAATAAACAATCAATAAAATGTATGCTGGGGCGGGAGGAGTGATGGTATGCATTTTTGACATTGGTCCCCAGATTGGTTGGTAGCAAAAAAGAAAATCTTAAGAAATAAAATAGAAGCTAATACTTGTGATAAGAAAAGATTCCTTCTTCTAGGTATAGACTCAGAACAGCTGATGATCACACTTGGTGACGGTCCCCTGTAATTCCAGTGTTCTGGGGAGGCTGAGAGAAGAGAAACAGGCTCAAGCACAGCTGGCCAACATAATAAGACCCTGCCCCAGGCAGCTGTCCATCCACTCACGTTCCCACGCGTTATCTGCAGTGTAGCAGGCCAGCTGCACTTGAGTGTCTGGGACTGACTGGCTGAACTGGTGTGGTGGGCACCTCCACTAGGACGTGACTCAGCCCCCGGGGAAGGAAGTACTGCCATGGGCTGCAGCGTGAATGAATGTTAAGATATTGTCCTAAATCACAGAAGGGAAAATATTGGCTGATGTCACTTACATGAGATTCCTAGGGTGGTCAGAGTCACAGACAGGATGTAGAATGGTCAGTGCCATTGACCAGGGCCATCAGTGTCTAGCAGCATCAGTGGGACCAGCGTATTCAAAGTGGGGGGGGGGCAATATGTCTTTTACTATCGTAGAATTTTCAATTTAAATGTACTCCCTGTTTTTACCACATGTCATGTATCTTTTCCATAGTAACAGAGAGGCAGGTGCTTCTTGTGCAGTCAGTTCTCACAACTCTAGAAGTCAAGTACTGCTGCCTCTACTTTTAAGAAGGAAAGGAATATGGGGCCTTCCTAGTGCCGGGGACTCCTCTGAGCCTTGAGTCACTGGACCAGGGTTTATCAGGTTGCAGAGCAGAGTTCTCCGGAACAAAGCTGCTGCTGCAAAGAGACTTGTGTGGGAGCCAGTCACCCTCCCCGTTTCTCCCTGAATCATTTTCACCGATTTAGGCCTTGTTTGGTCCACAGTAAATCAAAGCAAATCAGCGACTTGCAGGCAATCCTCAAGACTGTTATAAAACTGGTCACCTCGGAGCAAAAGAAAGGCAGGGAAGGAGTCCATGCTGCAGAAGCTGAGATGCATCTGGGCAGTAACACCAGGTCCTCGCCCGTCCTGCCTGGGTAGTAAAAGCTTCCTGCAACCCAAAGTGCTGCGTGGGGTTCTCTAGACTAATTCCTCACCTCTTCCCTGCGCTGTCCTCAGCCACCAGCAGTAAAACTCCACTGGGCACATTTAAGTATTAAGAAAGGTTATTTCTGATTCCAAAGAGAGCAACGAATCCCCTTGGGCCTGACTCTGTTCCGTGTGTCGAGTACAAATGTCACCAGGAGATAGCTCACCCCTGCACAGACCAGTGTCCTGGATAGCTCTGGTGTCCACTGGCCATGCCCTCTGCTCTCCACAGTTCCTGGCTCTGACGTCCCTTCCTCCTGACTCGCTTTACCCTTTGGGGCCTGACTCCAAGCCACCTTCTCTGAAGACCTCTGATGCCTGCACTGCAGACGGGCCTCCCATTTTTCTGCCCTCTCTTTGCAGATTTCTTGAACATTTATTATAAGCTTGTCACAGATGCATGTCTGTCTCAACCCAGAGATGGGGACATTCTTGGAGGCAGGGATCTCGTGTTCCCCACAGCATTTAGCATAAGCAGTAGGAAGAGCTGGCACTTATATTGCTTTTAAATGCAGTGTCGCAGAGCATTAAAACCTGAAGAGGAAACCCTTGAATTGCAAGTATCACGAGGGTCTAAATGCCAGGTTCAGCGTACCTGGGAAGTTGAGAACTGGGTTTCCTATTGACAGCTTCTACACAGATGACCTCACTGTGGAAAGGCTGGAGCTTCAATGTGGGTGAGGCCCTTTACACCTAAAATAGGTGACCCCAGCTTCTGGTATTGCTGACTGAATCTGCAGCTCCCCAAGAGCGACCCCCGTGGAACAGTCAGAAATCCTCAACTAAACCCATGTCTCTGCAGAGCAAAGCTGATGGGACAAATGAAAAGCCATAGCATCAAACAGTTCTCCAGGATTATTCCCTCAGCTCCATTTCCTGGGAACTCTGGAGCCTCGAGGAGGCAGCAAGGTCTATGTCTCCCAGAAGTGCTGCTGCCGCATGTCCTCCACCTCACACAGCTGTGCAGGAGGAATAACCTAGGAGGCAGGGGGCAGCCTGCAGGGATTCGCTCCTTCCACTCGTATCCCAAGCTGCAGAAGTGGCCCGTGTGTATAAGCAATGCCCTTCCGATGGCGCAAGGCAGCCGAGGAAATGCCTCCCTTTCTAAAGCTATATCTCGCCAGAGCAGAAGGAAAAGTAGCTGTTGGGGGAACAATGTATTGTTGCAAAAAAGGAAAAGTCTGAAAAAGGCACTATGTGGCTGGCCAATCAATTTCAATGAAGGAAATAAAAAGTCAGATATCTTCAATCCTCCTGTGATCTGTAAGTGTTGGTTGATCAGTAATGCTCAGTATCACTAAGAAAATTAGCCAGGTGTGGTGGTGCACACCTAACTTCCCAGCACTCAGGAGGCTGAGGCAGGAGGATTGCCATGAGTTCCAAGCCAGCCTGGGTTAGATAGGGACATCCTGTCTCAAAACAAAACATGAAGAGAATACCATATGCTGAAGCCACCATTGCTATAGGGTAAAAACCTAGTGCCTCCTCAACAGATTAGAAAACTGAATCCTAAGAGTTCAAAGTTGTTTTTTTTTTTTTTCAGTCTCTCAGAGAGTTAACAACTAAGTCAAGACTTAACACCCAGTGCTGAGGTTTCACAGTCAGTTTTGAATGCGTCGGGCTTTTCCTTGTGTGAAGTTTCTTTCTTTTCTTGCCTGATTGCACTAGCCAGAAACCCCAGCAGTGGTGTTAGAGTGAAATCAGGAGCACAGTCCCCTTACTCGATGCACCCATCTTGCAGCAAAGTCTTCAGTCGCCCACCATTAAGCACAGTATTTCCTGCAGGTAGTTTGTAGGTGGCTTTTAATAAACTGCAAAGCTTCCCTTCTGTTCCCTGTTTACTTAGAGTCTCCATCATGAGTGACTGTTGATCTGGACGGATGTTTCGCATAACTCTGGAGAGACCATCCTATTATTTTTGTCCTTGATTCGATTCGGATGGTCAGAGACATTAATTTATAGTGACTGAATGTTAAACCAATCTTGCATTCCTGAGCTAACCCTGAATGGTTTATGCATAATCTCTTTTCTGTGTTGTTAATTTCAGTTTGCTGGTTTGGACTGAGGAGCTCTGTGTCTCTGAGAATGCCGGTTATCAGCTGGCATGACTTTCCTTCCTGGAAGGGCTTGTGTGTTGATGTCGTGGTGACCCCAGCCTCGTGGGTGGGTGTGGAAGTAGCTCTCCTCTTGTTTTCTGAGTGTGTGGGTTGGATCTGAGCCACCAGTGAAGTCATCTGGACCTCAGCTTTCATTTTATGCAAATTCAATTTATTTCCCTGTTACTGATCTATTCAGATTTTCTATTTCCTCTTGAGTCATTTTGGTTATTTTGTTTTTCTAGAAATTTCTCCATTTCACTTAAATTACTGAGTTTAGATTTGTGCTTTAATTTCTAACAAACCAATCTTGTTTCCTCATGCATTCGCAGTTCGGCCATGTGGTGCTTTCTATTTTTTTCTTGTTTAATCTGGCTAAAATGTTGGGTTGGTTTTTTTTTTGAAGAATCAACTTTTATTCAAAAACAAATTTCTTTCTGTTTTCTATTTCATTCATTTCCATTCCCAGTAACTATTGTATGCTTGATTGTGCCTGTACTGTATTTAAATTGCTCTTCTTTCTCAAGCATGCAAAAGTGGAAGGTTATATTATCGAGAGTCTTTCTTTCTAATGCTGGTATTAAAGCTATCAGTCATCCCAATTCCACTACTGTAAACACACCATCCATTTCGATGTGCTGGGCTAAAGTATTGTCTGATACTAGTACAGCCACAGTTCAAAGTATAATTTTATATTTTATAAAATAATTATAAGATTTATAATTTCTTTATAACACTTTCTTTAAAATGAAATGAATTATTTCAGTCTTCCTTTATCAGGGCATATATTGATCCATCACACACACAATGCTTTTTTTTTCTTTTAACAGAGTCTCACTGTGTAGTTCAGGCTGGCCTTGAACTCATTATATAATTCGGGTTGGCCCCAAACTCATGACAATTCTCCTGCTTTAGCTTCCCAAGTTTTGAGATTACAGCTGGGTGCCACAATGCCTGGCCCTCTCTTTTTTAAAATCATGGATTTTTTTAAAGTATTAATTTCCAAATAATTGTGAGATTTCAAAATTTCCTACTGTTAAACAAATCAGATCTCAGTGCAGTTCTGCTGTGATCAGAGCACATAATTTGTATAATTTGAATCCTTTTAAATTTATCCAGACTCTCATGACTAGGACATGGTCTGTCTTAGTGATGCTCCACATACCTCAGAGAGGATGTGTGCTCTGGTTTCATCCAGTGTTGTGCTCTCTAGATGCCTATCAGTATGGATGGTTAATAATGTGCAAATTTTCTATATCCTTGCTGATTTTCTGTCAAATTGTGTTATCCATTATTGACAATCATGTATTGACTCCCCAGTTACTATTGTTGAGTTACCCATTTCAACTTAAATTCTGTCAATTTTTGTTTCATTTATTTTGGGAATCTATTATGAGATGCATATATGTTTTAATTGTCACATTTTCCCTAATGGATTAATGCTTTTATTGTTATAAAATATCCCTAGGGCCAGGGCTATGGCTCAGTGACAGAGCACACATGAGTCTGTGGGTTCAAGTCTTAGCACAGAAATCATGTCCCTTGGCTCTCTAATAACATGTTTTGTCCTAAAGTATTGTCTGATACTAGTACAGCCACTGTAATTTTCTTTTGATTTTTGTTTGTATTCTATGTCTTTTATAGTCACTTTGCTTGCTACTTGTGTTTTGTAATCTGAAATATGTCTCCAATAGACAACATACAATCAAATCCTGTTTGTCTGATTTGTTTTTTCAATCCAGTCTGGCAATCTCTGTGTTTTGGTTAGGTTATTTAATCTAGTTACATTTAGTGTAATTATTTACATGATGGAATTTAGACTTTTCCATTTTGTGTATTGTTTTCTATGTATCTTTTGTTTGCACATCTTCTCTATTGCTCCATTATCATTTTCTTTTGTGTTAAGTACACACAGTGCAACTTTTTCCTAGGGTAACTTTTTTCTGAGATGAGATCTGTTGCTCGGGCTGGTTTTGAACTTGTGGGTTCATACAATTCTGCCTCAGCTCTGCAAGCAGCTGGAACTGTAGACACCGACCACCATACCTGGCTACTGTAAATGTTTAAATTATTTTCATAGTAGTTACTCTGGAGATTCCAGTCTATGCTGGTTAATCCTAATTCTTCACTTGCCTGGAGTAAGGGGTGCCTGCAGGGCTAATTGGATTAATCTGTTGTCTACAGCTGAATGTGCCATTAGGATGTGGAGCCCCGTGGAGAAGTGGTCACTGGGGCTGAGCCTTTGGAGGATGTGTCTCTTCTTAGAGTTCCTAAACTAATGAACGCACGCTTCCCTCGATATTCCGCTTCCTGGCCACCAGAAAGCAAAGGCCTTTGCTCCACACGCCCTTCTCTGTCATGTTCCTACTTTGGAATCAGCCAGCCCTGAACTGAAACTTCTGCAACTGTGAGCCCAAATTAACTTTTTCTCCCTTAAATTACGGGTGTCAAGAATTTTGTCCCAGAGCTGGAAAAGCTGACTGATACACAGTAGTTCAGACTGATAAGAATTTAGTTTCAAAAGTATATAGAACCTTGGCTCCACCACAGCTTCCTGCCCTCCTCTTCTGTGTGCATCTGTGGTTGTATGGATTTCCCCCTTTATGCTGACACAGACCATCAGTTTTAATTCAGTGCTTATGCATTTATTTCAGTAAGTTAGGAGAAAAGTTTCAAAACTAGGTGGTTACAGTTTTTTATGCTTCTCTGTATAATTATGGTTATTGTGATCTCTGTTTCCTTTCTGCTAACCTGCAGGACTCACTGTCATATTTAGTGCAGGACAGTTCTGCTGGTGATGAATCCTCTCCATCTCCATCGTCTGCTGAATATCTTGATTTCTTCTTGTTTTTCAAAAATACTTTTCCTAGTATAGACCTCTTGGCCGCAGGCTGTCTCTTTCAGCATCTTCAGTATTTCATCTCAGTGTCTTCTGGTTCTGTTGTTCATGGAAAGGCAGCTTTTGATCTTACCATGATCTCTCAGACAAAGTGAGTTATTTTTCTCTATTTTGTCTCAAGATTTCGTGTTTGACTTTCGAATCTTTGACTGGGATATGGCAAAGTGTTGAGCTCACTGAATTTATTACACTTAGTGTTGTTTGACTTGATGGATGTGTGGATTATGGTTTCCATCAAATTTGGGAAATTTTTGAGCATTACTTCTTTGATATATTTTTACCCTTTTTTCCTTGCTCTCTTCTTCTGGAGCTCCCACTACACACATGTTGGAGGGTTGGTTGGGGCCTTGTTTGTTCTCTTTGTTCTATTCTTTCTGTTCTTCAGACTCTATAATCTCTCTCTGCCAATCTTAAAGTTTACTGGTCTTCAGCCAGCTCAAATCTGCTTGTGAGTTCTTCAGTGAGCTTTTAATTTTAGTGATTTAGTTATTATTAAGGAGAATTTTTCAGATTGCAGTATGTATTTTTTATTATAATTATTCAGCTCATATCATAAAATTGTTATTATTATTTTTGAACTCCAGAATTAATGAAGACATTTTTATAGCTGCTTATTTGATGGCATTCTCTGTTTGGTAATACGTGGTTTTTATTACTTTCTTCTGAATCTTTGTCCGTAGTTTTCTTTAGTTCTTTAACAATATCTATGACATTTAAATTTTATTAAGTTCAATGTCTTAGACGCCCTCAATGTTTCTCTATTAGTCCTTTTCCCCTGGGTGTGACCCCACTTTTATTTCATGCTGCTGTTGAACATTGTGCATTTGAGATGACAGATTAGCTACTCTTGAATCAGAGAGCCCTCCATTGCTTTTGGTTTTTGACACCTTATAATTAAAAAAAAAAACATATACGGATGGTCACACAGAGAAAATATATGACTTAATTGATTATTGTAAGAGGAACCTTCTTGAAACTGGCACACAGCTCAAAATCGGGCTTCCCCAGCTACTCCCGTCTTCTTCTATTTTTTTTTAAACACAGCCGTTTTTTTATTGGTATTGGGGATCGAACTCATGACCATGTGCTTGCAAGGCAGGCACTTATGCTGCTGAGCTAAATCCCCAGCTTCTTGCTGTGCCTGTCTTCTTCTAAAAAGAAGCTGCTATCCTGATATTTATGACAATCACCCCCTCACATCTATTTGTCACCCATTTTCTAGACACCATTCCTCACCCTGCCTATTTCTTTATTTTGACATACATTTTGAGCTTCTTACTCTACATATTTCACTCTCCACGTTTCTTTTCATCATTGAGACAGTTTTAGTTTGGTTGACTTTTCACCCTGCCACTTCTTTTTTTTTTTCAAGACTTTCCTGAACTGATTCTCTAGATTCAGTACCCCCAGGGATGTGCTGCCACCAGCATCTCTACTTTCTCTTTTTTATTTATTTTTTATTCTTGCTTTTATTTTAAAGTCTGGATTCTTTAGATTTGCCCTGGGGTCACCATAGTTCAGAGATCAACCCTTGATTGGTCAGCATGTACCTGCAGCCAGTAAATCCTCCTTTTGCCAAGGACATCTGCATCCCAAGACAGGCATTCAAATCTCAAAAAGCAACAGATCCGCCCAGGTTTTACTTCCTGCCTACTCAGGCAGTCACTGAGCCCCTTCCCTGTCTGGTGGCTCCCAGGCCTGCACTCCTCCTGTGAGAGCAGGATGCCTCTTCAGCCCTCTGCAAGATGTAAAGATTTAACATCCTCCACTGCCGTCAGAATTGCCGGGTCGCTCTTAAATTCTGGGCCAGAATTGTGCTTGCCCCAAACTACAGGCTCAGGTAGCTATGATGTTAATAAATTTAATGAAGAGCTACTATTTTCTATAACAACAAATAATAGGAAGCAGGGAGACAGATCTTTTGCTAAGGAAGGGAAACCAGGAGGGAGGGAGAGGAGATGAAAAAGAATGAAGACGCTGTGTGCATGGACCGGCTCCCCACGCGAGTACCGTCATTGTGCACCACAGACACGGACTAATCAAAAGCGAAGGAAACCCGGGGAGTGGGGTTTTCCCACCCGTGAGCTTGCGGACAGATCACCTGGCACCAGGGCCCAGAAGAGGAGCTGTGAGAACAGTAAACTATTGACTGTTGTCCGCTGGCCTCCAGAAAGACACATCACCTCTGTGCTTGTGGGGCTGCCATCTGTCAACAGCTATTGTGCCAGAGCTTGGGGAGCTGCAAAACGGGAGGACCCCCCAAGTCAAAGTGCCACAGACCCCGCTGTGTTTACCTACACTCAGTATTTTTTTTTTTCTGGGATGACTTTGTTTGTTCTCTACTTTTGGTTTCCTAAGTTCAGGAATGGTTGACCTGGGTAGTTTTGCCAACACAGTCACTGAATTGTACCCTGCCTTTCCAAAGGTCCCATCCCGATGTAAATTTTCTTGCTATTTTCCCTTGAATATTATCTTCTATAAAGCTTTTAAATGCAAACACAAAATTATGTACCTGATTGTGCATCAGCAGCATAGTCAAAATACACAAATAAGGGTAAGTGAAGCCAATGTCCCTCAGCAGGTGAGAGGACATACTGTGGTGTGTGCCCATATGGTGGAATGCTACTCGCCATACAAACGAATCAAGTATCAGCAGGTGCTGCAACCTGGGTGGGTCCTGAGAAACAACATGTGGCGTGAAAGAAGGCAGATGCAAAAAGCCGCGGATGCAGTGCACAGAACAGGCGCGGTGTAGAGAGGACAGGTAGATAGACGAGTGGTCTCCTTACGAGTTAGGGTAGGGAGATGTAATGACTAAGTACAAGATGGCTTGGGGGAGGATTGGATCATGAAAAAGGCCTAACGTAGATCATAGTTATGGTTACAAAATTCCACGAATACACTAGAAACTATAGGAGACACCTCCAGTGTCTCCCCTTGAATGCAAAGCAATTACTGCAACTTTGATTCTTTGGAGACTTACTTTGTTATGCTGATATGTAGAGAGCTGGCGATGATATTACCTTCTCTCTTCAATTGGCTCTAAGCATTGTAAATAAGGCTAGCCAGGCCCTGGTATATAATCCCTAAAGTCATCAGACAGTCTCCTGTTTCCTACCATGGTGTGTTCTCCGTAAAGAATACGAGTACAGCCAGCGGAATGTTAGAGCTAATAGCTCTGGGAATGTCAACTGGGGAGGAGCCTCAAAGTGAAGAGTCTAGGACTCCCCAGGGCACAAGAGTTTGCATATCAGAAACCAAGCCACAGCCTCCCAAAACAATTCAGTTGCTACCTTGATTGGATTATGTGAATTGATCCTTCTGCATATCTTTTTCTCTGCAATTTGCAGAGATGCTTTTCTTCCCACCTGACCAGCCAGCTCAAGTTACTCATGCAGTTCCCGCCATCCTCACTGTCACTCATCCCTGAGCCTCCCCCCTTCTTCACAAGATAATAAATTCTGGGAGAGGCCTAGGACCAGGGCCTTTGTCCACCCATCCTCACAGGGATGGATTTAGGACCCCTTGGCTGCCCTTGATTTGGAATAGGTCTTTACTCTCACTGTGGGTTGCATGGTGATGGTAGATTGGAATTAACTTGCTGGGATTCCAGTAACATCTCAATGGGATTACAAATATAACTTTTTGTGTTGTGAGGGAAACTGGAAAAGGGATTACAGTACTTGGATAACTACACTCAATATTTAGGATTACAACAGAAGCTACTGAAGGGCACACTGTAAAAAGATGGATTTTTATGGCATGTAAATTAAGTCACAACAAAGCTTTATAAAAATCTTTTTGGAGATCTATAAGTGAAAAGAGAAAAAAACTGAATACAACCTATCTCAGGTCTAGAACAACGATCACATGAATTACCTTCCTTATTCACTGAATCCACGTGTCATGGAGATTATTCAAGTACAGTGCCTGGTGTAAAAGAAACACTTGACCAAATGCTGTCTTTTATAATTAGTCATTTGAAAGAATTCCGTGTCAGTGTCTCCTCTGTATCAAAATAAGTGCAACGCTGCATTCTAAGGGTTTAAAAGTCTAAAGACTACACAAACATTTTTAAAAATAACTACAGCCATGGGGAGAGGCTAATGTCCTCCACAGAGCTCACACAGAGCGGAGCCGATTCCTGGCAGGAGCCACGGAGGGCTGCTAAAGAGAAATGGTCCGGCTGTGTCCTGACGCCTAGCGACCTGTGAAAAGAGTGAGAGTTCCGTGGGTGGAAAGTGGAGCATGCAGAGTAACTCAAGCAACTGTGAAGAGGAGGGGCCGGCACAGCACACAGCACACAGCACACAGCGCACAGCACACAGGCACGTCGCAGGCAGGACAGTGGAGCAGAGGAGACCTTCCCGGCAGGTTCAGGTGATTCCGGAGAGTTCTAAAGAGAGCACCAAATACCTGGTGGGAAAACAAGTGCCTCATGAGACCATAACATTAGGGGAAATAAATCAGACACGCAGCTTAAGTATCAAGTGGTTTCATGTATGGGAGAACCAAAAAGTATAAATGAATTTAAGAGAAAAAAAATAGAGGGCAGAATCAGGGAGACGGATCTTTTACAAAGAGAAGGAGAAGAAGAAATGGAGGAAGGGAAAGGGAGAGGGAGGGGAAGGGGACGGAGAAAGGGTTAGGATGTGCTCTATGCGTGACCAGCTCCCCACGAGGAGCAAGTTCATGCGGTACTGCAAACAGCAAATTTAAAAAAGAAAAGAAATAATATCTACAGGGAGGAGACGGATGCATTTGAGGCTGCAGGATGGAGGGAGGAGTCTGGCTAGGAAAAGCAAGATGAAGGCTGGACTGAGGAAGTAGTGGGGCCTAAAATGCCCCGGGAAAGCGGAGGCCAAATAGAAGTGTGTACAGAAAGCCAGAATGAGCAGGTGCAACGAGCCCCTGCATTAGGACCATTTACAGGAAGAGACAGAGCAGTCGCATGGATTTCAGACCAGATGGACTGGGGAGATTTGATGCTGTTCACCTCGATGTGGAATACAAGAGCACATAATGTTAAGGAGGAGGACATATATTCACTTGGGATCATGATGAGTTTGAGGTACCTGTGGAATGTTTCAGGTAGAAATTTCATTCTGAGGTTAGCTTTGGATTTCAGGAGAGAGCTATGGGCCCCAGAGAGATGTGACATTAGTGTAAAGTCAATAATCAGAGGCACTGAGTGGATGAGACTGTCCAAGGAAGAGATATAAAGAAAGAAGAAAAACCACTGTGGCATCTTAGGGAGGAAAATCATGGCAGGGCAAGGCAGAGAAAGAGGGACCCAAAGGAGCGTCCAGGTGAGATTTCCCAAGAAATAAAATATGGAAGAGAATGGAAGCAAAGTCTGAAGGCAAAGGTTCCCTTTAAATCACCTTCTAAACCAGATGTGGTGGCGCACACCTATAATCTCAGCACTGAGAAGGCTGAGGCAGGAGGAGCACTGCAAGATCGAAGCCAGCCTGGACTATAAAGTGAGCTCAAGGCCAGCCTGCACCACACAGTGAAACTTTGTCTCAAAAAAGCCAAAAAATAAAGTAAAAAATAGATCACTTTCTCAGAGAAGAAGGGAGTCAGGGAGGGAGAGGGCAGGGTCAGGAAGGGAGCACCGAGGGGTGGGAGATGTCTGCACGTGTTGTTCACATAGCCAGATCTGCCAAGGCGAAACCCATCATTCCATGGAACTAGCATGCATTAACAAAAACATAACCTTCAATAATACATAGATTTTTGAAGCCATGCTTTCTTTATCTGTAGAGAGATATGAACAATTGCAAGATGTTTAATAAATGTCCAGGATCATCATAAGCCAGAAATAACTCAAGAGGCACCATTCAAATAAACAGCTTTAACAGAAGTCACTGTTTTGTAAGAGCTATAAAGACATTACACAGAAAGCCGCTGAGACTTGAGTTGGACTCAGTTTACCAAAGCAGATGGATGAATGAAACACTCTGTGTTTGCGTCTCTGAAGCCAGTAGGTACACACTGCCATCACTCAGTGCTGCTCTCCGCACCCCAGCACAAAGCCGCTGGGTTAAACCATGAACCGAGGACGAGCACCAAGACAGCAGAGTGGAAGAGGCAGAAAGCCTCTCTGAGCATTGCGGTTCAGATGCCAAAATATAGCAATGGGAGGAAGACAAGGAGGGAAGTGGGTCCCCTGGACCCAGGAAGGATCTGAAGTGAGAACTGAAGCCCACAGAGAGAGTGAAGAGAGAAACTTCAATGAAGAAGGTGGGGGTAACCAGCAGTGCCTTCCCCCTGAGATGGGACTCACTGTGCAAGAGGAGTGCTTTGCCCTTGCAGACACATGGTGGCTGCTGGTGACCCCAGAGTCCTCCACAGAGAGAAGCAGCAGTGGAGGGGAACAGTGGACATAGAAGACTGCACCAGCTGGACATGAGTGCTGAGGGCTCAGTGGGAAAGAGCTCGGCCAGGAGCTATCCAGGAGATGGGCCGGCCGAAATCAGGACTCCGAGTGGCTGCTGGCTCCATCTAGCGGCTCCCAGATGGGCTCAGGCCCACAGAAGGTGTGCAGATGTCTGCACAGAGCAGAATGCTTCTGCTCTCAGTCAGCAGGTGCCCGCTCACTGTGATTATCCATTGCCCCGCCAAACACCTCCTGCTGACTTGCTGGGACAGACAGACACAGCCTGGGACTCTGTCTGCACACATGGTCTACTAGGGACAGCAGAGACAAACCTGAAAGTAGACTTTTTCTTCTTTCTCTCATTGTTTTTGAGGGAGAGGGGATTCTGATTTTGTTTTTGGTTTTTTGTTGTTGTTGTTGTAATTTTTTGGGGTGGCAGGGGATTCTCCATCATTCGATCATGTTTGTATATGAGTGTGAATGTGGTTTCTAGCCTCTGTGTGGTTGCAGTTCGGTTCTGTTCCTCTTTTTATCTCTTCCTTCTCTCTTTCCCTCCAGTCTTCTGCACCACTTTCCCAAAGTTACCAGGATCCCTCTTTGTCCTCCAGCCTTACTTCTAACCTCTTTCTCTTCTTCTACTTCTGTATATTTGCCCTAACTCCTTTTAAGTTTTAACCCCGAGGGAAAAAATTGACATATTAAGGACTCATATACCACATATAATTTTCTTATTTGTTTTAGATTTTGTTATGTAGCCAAAAATCTAGTTCATTTGATTAAAGATAGCAAAGTAATGGTTATCAGACCATAGTGTAGTGAAAAAGGCAAAAGAAGCCACTAGAACTTCACAAACACTTGGAAATTAAATAGCACCCTCCTGAAAAACCAATAGATCACAACTGGAATTAAAGAACAAATTAGACACTTCCTAGAATTAAATGGCAATGACTACAGCATACCAGAACCAAAAAGCCATGATGAAAGCAGTCCTAAGAGGGAAATATATGACAATAAGTACCCATATCAGGAAAAGAGAGAAATCACAAATAAACAACTTAATGGTGAGCCTCTTTCTAGACTGCTGGGAAAAAAGAACTGGCTAAACCAAAGGTTCATACAAGGGAGGAAATTATAAAGATCAGAGCAGAAAGCAATGCACTGGAGACTAAGAAAACAGTACAAAGAATCAATGAATTTAAGAGTTGGTTCTTTGAAAGATTAAATAAAATCAACAAACCCTTAACCAAACTTATCCAAAAAATGAAAGAAAAGACTCAAATCCATGCAATTAGGAATGAAAAGTGTAAAATCACAACTGACTCTGCAGGCCTCCAGAAGATCATCTATACCTACTTTGAAAACATGTATTCTAATAAAGTAGAAAATGTAGAAAAAATAGGTGAGTCCAAGATCCATATGAACTACCAAAATTGAATCAAAAAGATATAAAAACCCTAAATAAACATATCAATCAATGAAATTGAATATATAATTAAAAACTTACCAAAAAGTAAAGCGCAAGCCCTGACAGATTCACTGCTGAATTCTACAAGAATTTAGAGAAGACCTAACACCACTACTTTTCAAACTCTTTAATGAAGTTGAAAGGGAACTAATACTCCCCAAATTCATTCCTGGAAGCAAATATGCCCCCAAAACTGGAGAAGGATCCAACTAAGAAAGAGAACTACAGGTCAATCTCATAATGAACATACATGAAAAAAATCCTCAATAAGATACTGGCCAGTAGAATGCAGCAAATCATCAAGAAGGTTATACACCATGACCAACTTGGACTCATCCCAGGGATGTAGGGATGGTTCAACATATATAAATCAACAAATGTAATATACCTTATTAACAGAACCAAGGACAAAAACTATATGACCAGCTCAATAGATGCAGAATAAAACCTTTGACAAAGTCCAGCACCCATTCATGATAAAAACCCTACTGAAAATTGTAATGGATGGTCTTTATCTCAGTCTGATAAAAGCCACCTATGACAGACTAATAGTCAACATCATACTAAATGGACAAAAACTGAAATCTTTCACTGTAAAATCAGGAACAAGACAAGGATGTCCACTATCACCACTCCCATTCAGTACAGTCCTGGAAACTTTAGCCAAGCAATTAGACAAGAAAGAAAAATAAAAGGAATGATAGGCAATGAAGAAGTTAAACTATCATTATTCACAGATGACAGGTTACTTTATACAGAAGACCCCAAAAACTGCACCAAAAAACTGCTAGATTTAATAAACAAATTCAGTAGCATAGCTGGATACAAAGTCAATGCTCAAAAGCAATAGCCTTCCTGTACACAAATAGCAAATTTACTGAGAGAGAAATTGGGGAAACACCTAGGAATCAATCTAATGAAGGATGTAAAAGACCTCTACATTGATCCTTTGCTCTTGAATAGAACGATCCAACACAGTGAAAATGCCCATACTTTCAAAACTTTTATACAGATTTAATGCAACTCCAATCAAAATTCTAACAGCATATCTCACAGAATTACAGAAACAATCCTAAAGTTCATTTGGAAGCAGAAGAGACCTAGAATAACAACGACAATTCTGAGCAACAAAGGCATGACAAGGACATCACAATCCCTGACTCAGAAGGATTCTACAAAGCTACTGCGATAAAAACAGTGTGGCACTGGCAAAAAACAGGCCCAAAGATCAATGGAACAGATTAGAAGATGCAGAAACAACTCCTGACATACTCAGCCTCCTTACTTTGACAAAGGGTCCAAATACATTTACTGGAAGGAAGATAACCTCTTTAATAACTAGAGCTGGGAAGGCTGACTCTGCACATGACAAAGATTAAAACTAGACTCATATCTTTCACCATGCATTATATTAAATTTGAAATGGATCAGCGATCTAAATATTAAAACAGAAATATCAAACCTGCTGGAGGATACAATAGGTAAAACTCTTGAAAACATTGGTATAGGCAAAGACTTTATGAATAAAACCCTAATCATAAAGGAACTATCACAAAGAATCAACAACTGAGACCTCATCTTTTTAAAAAAGCTTTTGCACAGTAAGAGAAACCATCAACAGAGTGAAAAGACAACCCACAGTGTTAAAAAAATTTTTGCCACCTGTCATGGTTTATGTCTGTGTCCCCAGGCCTCACGAGTTTGAATTGTGCATTTGTTATTCGTTCATTGTCTAGTGCTTGGATTGATGGTGTCAGTGCTCCACCCACAAAGGGGTGGAGCCAGGATGTGATGTAATGGCAGGAAGAAAGTGTGTCTTGCTCTTTGCTGGTTCCAGCTTGCTGTTTGCAGCCACCATGAACTGCGGTCCAGCCATGCCCGCCTTTCTTGGAGCCACCTGAGTGTGGACTGAAACCTCCAAAAACTGTAAGAAATAAACCATTCCTTTCCCAACTTGGGCTTCAGATATTTTGTCTCAGCGATGAGCAAAAAGTAACTAAGACACCACCTGTTCCTCAGACAAAAGATTACTATAATTAGCATGATTGGTAAAAGTGTTATGACAAAAACCAAATATGTGCCTTTCCAAAATGGAGCCAAGTTACACAGATAAAGTGTTTCACCCAAGTGCTGTGGAGAAACCTCACATTTGATACAATTTATAAGTCAGAGCCAGGACAGTGGAAAAGAACAAAAATCAGGGTACAGATCATCAGTATCACGGTCCATTAGTGCCACGGACTCTCCTTTCTGCACCAGTGACCTGAAATCACAGAGCATTTCCTTCTCTGGGGAAAAAAATAACCGACCATCGGAAATCACATTTTTAGTCATACAAAAAGGGATCATTTTCTCTTTCGAGACACTTGTGGCTGAAGTGTTACTGCATTTTCTCTTCCTTGCAGAAGCAGCCTCATAATCACCTTGGGGCGTCCATCAGCCCACGTGGCAGTGCATGCACCTAAGGCCAGCACTCTGCAGGCTGAGGCTGGAGAATCACAGTGAGCTGGAGGCCAGCCTGGGATACTTCCTGAGTTCAAAGCCAGCCTGAACTACATAGAGAGACCCTGTCAAAAGAAGGAAAGAAAGAAAGAAAGAAAGAAAGAAAGAAAGAAAGAAAGAAAGAAAGAAAGAAAGAAAGAAAGAAAGAAAGAAAGAAAAAAAGAAAGAAAGAAAGAAAGAAAGAAAGAAAGGATCATGAAAGGGGACTCAGTGGGCTAAAAAGATCAAAGATCTCACTTTTGTTTGAAAGAACCAGAAAAAGTTATAACTTTTATAAGTCATTGAGGAAAAAGAGTAGAATAGATGGGCATTGTCTTACTAGGCCAACTGGGAAAAGGATCCATCACCAAGCCAACACTTCCTCGCTCTAGCAAACCCCCTTTCTGTGAGGGTACAGGCAGGGTGCCCAGCACCCTGGTCTGTGTTTGCTGATGGCTAAGGGGCTAAGCTAAGAGTCAGTTTCCTCAGACTCAGTGCGTTGTTAAAGTAGGCTTTGTTTCACCAGGAAAGACTCACCAAGAGAGAGAGCTCTTTGATGTCTTCTGAAGTACTCCGCACTGTGAAACTTTGGAATTACGCCTATTTCATAACAAGTCATGGGATGACTGCTTGTCCAATCACACCTCATTTCCCCATTTCAGCCAGCACACACTTTATTTTTCAAAACAGCAGACTTTCACTTCTTCTTTAGAAGATACCAACTTGCAAAACAGCCGCCCTGCTAGCCACTAGGAGTAGCATCATTATTTATGCTGGCAACAGGCTCACTCCGGGCCAGGCTGCACAACGGCCAGGGAAATACATTTGTCATCTAGCTTTTCCGGACTGAGAGGAAGTGAGCTTCACGTTAGGGATGCCTCAAACTAGAGCTCTCTTTTTCCAAAAACCATCTGTAAGAGAAAGTGCATTTTTCAGTTTGTTGGTTGGAATTTTTTGACACAGGCATTTCTAAAGGGACCCAGCATGAACCACCTTAAATAATAAGCACATAACACTTAGGAATACCTGCATGGCTTGGCAGCGGTAGATTCATGTTCAAGAGCGATGTGAAAATGCATGAGGCACTGAGCAATTTCTTGTTTGTAACAGTAAAAGGCACAAGAGATTTGCCTTGGATCTTGCATCCTACATCTATTTTAATTTGGTTCTTTGCTCTGCAAATGAAAATTAAGCAGTAGCTGCTAATCAAATTCTCAGGTTTTAGTACTTGTGAGGCTATCTTTCTCAGCCATGGAGAAATTCCATACCCGCTCTAAGAAGGGATAGAAGCATACAATGCTACCAAGAGGCGACTTGGACTCTGTTCCATTTGAGGATGGGGACATGGGTGTGATGCCTAAATGTTATTTATAACCAAATTTCTCTAATTACGAATGAGATCAAGCATCCTGCTCTGTGTATGGTAGCAAGTAATTCTATTTTCCTGTGGATTTATGTATTTAATTTCCTGTGGCTATTTCTTTACAGCCTTTGCTTGTTTTTATTAATCACATTACAGTAAGTCCACTTTGGAGACTATGACATAGTCTCTTTTTGTTGTGCTGCGTACTGTAGCATGTATGTTTATAAGTCTATTTTTTAACAAACACTGTTTGTAAGAAAACAGTGTTGACAGTGTTTCTGGCTGAACAAAAGTTTAAAGTTTTGGGGCTGGGGATTTAGCTCAGTGGCATAAACACCTGCCTGGTAAGTGTAAGGTGGTGAGTTCGATCCCCAGTACCAAAAAAAATTTTTCTGTGTTCTTTCACATATCAGTCATCCCCTCATGGCTTATAGATTTAACATATGCTTCTAAAATCTTTCTTTGTGATACTCCTTTGCCTATGGTTTTATAGCATGTATTTTTATAATACTCTGGTAACTTTTTAAGCTCTTAGATATAGAAATTAAGATTATGGTGCCATGCTGTTTTCATATGTGCAGAGTTGAGAGCTGCTGAAAGCCATTCCCTGTAGACCAGGTGGACAGCTCTCCTTGAAAGCAGAACTATTACCTCTGCACTACTTAAACCAGGCGCTGGCTCCATGCACAGAGCAGGCTGTGCTATTTCCGTCTCCTTTCAATTGGCTCTAAGAGATGCAAATAAGGCCAGCTAAGGTGCTGATATGTGATCTTTAAGGCCAATGGACAATTTTCTGTTTCCTTGCATTGCGTTCCCTGTCAAAGAGTTGAACGCAGAAGGATGGCAGAGCTAGTCAGCTCCAGGAATGTCAGCTGAGTAGAGCCTCAATAGTTTATTAGAGGCTCTGACTTCCTGGGGTACAAAAGTTTACATATCAGAAACTGAAGCAGCAGCCTCCTAAATTCATTCATATGCTGTCCCAATCGAGTTACCCAGGCTGGTCTTCCTGCATATCTTTCTCCCTGCATACTGCAGAGTTGTCTGCTCTCCAGCAGGCCAGCTCAGCTCACCTTGCTCACGTAATTCCCGCCATCCTCACTGCGACTCATCCTCAAGCCACCCCCTTCTTCATGAGATAATGAATTCTGGGAGACACCTAGGATCATCTTGCCTGTATGTCCTCACTTGGAACAGACTTAGGACCCTTGGCTGCCCATAACTTTGAATGTGTATTAGTGTCTTTACTCTAGCCATGGGTTGTATTGGAAGTAGTAGATTAAAATTAACCTGCGGGATTCCAATAATGTCTTGATGGGATTACAAATACAACTTTCCAGATTGTGAGGAGGACTAAAAAAGGGATTACAATATTTGGATTATAACAGTCAATATCTGGATTACAGTACTCACCTTGCTTCCTTATCTCTTTTAATCATTTTTGGTTTGAAGTTCACATTGTCTGCAAACAGTACAGCTACCCTGCTTTTTTCTGGGTTCCTGTTACATGGAATACTGTTTTCCATCCTTTGACTTTTGGTCTATGCATTTCTTTTTGAGCTAAATGTGTTTCTCACATACAGCATATTGTGGGATCTTGTTTCCTGATCCATTCTGCAAGTCTGTTTCTTTTAATTGGTGAATCGAGGCCATTTACATTTATGGTAATACCCGATATGTATTGGCTTGTCTTTGTCGTGTTATTTCCCTGCCCTTGGTTCCCTGCTTTCCCCTTCAGTTTAACTGTTTGCCCTGCTTTGTGATTTCTTTCTGTTGCATTCTTGGAATTGTGGTCATTTTTGTCACTTTCTAGACTATTTTTCAATACCGGTCATAGTGTTGGTTTGGTGTTCATGAATTTCTTTGGTTGTCCTTTGCCGTGGAAGTATCTCATTTCCCCATTAATTCTGAAAAATAGTTTTGCAGTCTGTGTTAAAAGATGTTTTCTTTTAGACCTTAAAGTACTTCATGCCAAGTACTTCTTACCTTGAGAGTCTGTGCTGAGAAGTCTGCAGTGGTTCTTATGGGCTTTCCCTTATAGTGATCTGTTTCTTTTCTCTAACAGCTTTTAATATTCAGTTCTTGTGCTGAATTTATGAGATCTTGATCATTATATGTCTTGGTGTAGATTTATTTTATTTATGGCTAATTGGGATTCCATATGCCTCACTTAAGTGCATGTCAGATTATTTTTGCATGCTAGGTAAATTTTCTGCTGTTATTTCTGCAAATGGTTTTTTAATGTCATTCGTTTTGGTTCCTGGTTTGCCACTGACATCATTTTTTTTTGTACCAGGGGATCAAACTCATGACCTTGTGCTTACCAGGCAAGCACTTGAGCCACTGAGCTAAGTCCCCAACCTGACACCAATTATTCTTATATTATTTTTCTTTGCATCATCTTGTAGCTGTTGAATTGTTTTTTCCTGGTATTTTGTTATTTTCTTTTTTAAAATTTTTATTTAAGGAGAAAAAGAGAAAAAAAAGCAGAAAATGGGTACATCACTAGTTAATGGATTACATATTGTCATCTTAGAAATATTTGTTCAAGTTACAAAATTAAAGTATATAAAGTGGACATTCAAACAGTGAGTCTGCAAACAGTTCTGTTCAATGATCCAACAAAACTCAGTAATATCATTGTCTATCTTATACACTTAAATATACATGCAGTTATATCATTTAGAGCACTTTCTTTGCCTCTCTTTTGTACAATGACTATTACACATTTTGGGTTTTATTATTCCCACAGTTCTTGTTACTTTTTTGGAAGAGAGTAAAACCAAATGTGACGTAACAGAACAGAGTCGGTCAAATCAAAAGGGTGGACATAATAGATAATGTAAAAACATAATACAAGGTGATCAACAATGGTTACCATAATGCCTCCCGCTATCTCAAATAGAATTGCCTATATCATCAGTTATAATAAAATTGAACAAAACAATAAAGAACAAAACCAAAACATTGGAGACATTACAGGTCTTCAAAAGTAGATAATAGTCAACCAGAATGGGCGTCATAATGAATCCCACTATCTTCACAGCTGTTGCCTAAACTTTCAAACCTGATACTATTATGACGTCGTTTTCTCCAAAATAGCTGTTCTTATCATCCAATCTTCTCTGCCTCATTTCTGTTGAGCTCTTTTTCTGTCATTAGTTGTCAGTTTGTCTTCTTCATTTTGTTTTCTGCTCCATTCATTGTGGCCTCTCTGCCAGTATTTCTGGATTCTTCGTATTTTTCTTTTTTAGAATATCCTGCAGTATTCTCTGTAAAGTTGAATTGGTGGCTGCAAATTCCCCTAGTTCCTCTTTATCCTGGAAGCACCTTGTTTTTTCATCAATTTCCAGGGATAGTTGTGCAGGATATATCAATCTTGGCTGGAGGTTATTATCTTTCAAAGCTTGAATTATTTCCCCCCACGCTCTTCGTGATTTGATGGTTTGTGCTGAGAAGTCTGCTGTAATTCTGATGGGTGTTCCCTTGTAAGTGATCTGTTTCTTGTCTCTGACGGCTTTTAATATTCTGTTCTTATATTGGATTTCTGGTATTTTGATTATTATATGCCTGGGTGTAGCTTTGTTTGGGTTGTAGGTGGCTGGGGTCCTGTATTCCTCATACATCTGAGTATCTTTACCTTTTGTTAAATTAGGAAAATTTTCCTGGATTATTTCTGTGAGTAGCTTTTGTCGTTCATTTGTTTGTGTCCCTACCTCTTCTTTTATGTTCTTAATTCTTAAGTTATAGATCCTCTTATCACTTTCTAGTCTTTGTATTATTGCTGTTTGTTTCTTTGTTATTTTTAAGAAGTTTTTCATTTCATGCTCCCATATTACAAACCTGCCCTCAAGTTCAGATAATCTATCCTTAGTTTCTTTCAAGCTATTATGCCAGTTTTCGATAGAGTTTTTAGTTTCCTGGTAATCTCTTTGAACCTGCTTCACGTATTCTATGTTTTCTCTGTTTTCTCCATCAAACAATTCTCCCCTTTTTTTCTGTTCTTCCATTCCACCATGTTTTTTCTTGGGTGGTGCTTAGCATTTCTCTAACTATTCTGCTTATGTCTTGCTTCAGGTCATTAATAACTTCATTCCTGAACTCGTCTATGAGGCTCTGGAGATAGCGCTTTATGTCTATTGGTGCCGTGCCTGCTATTGCCTGTTTCTCAGGATTGGGGGCTGAGGGGCCTTTCTTGTTGCTCCCTTTTCCCATATTCTTTGTTCCTTATATACAAGCGTATATAGGAGGCCCAGCTTCCTTCCCTTGTCGGCCACAGTCTGGTTCGGTATTTTGTTATTTTCAAGAGGTCTTCCTTTCATGGTCACTAGCCATGATGCTGTCTTCAAGGTCTGAAAGTCCTTGAAGTTTCATTCAGTTTCATTCAAGTTGTTTTGCCAGCTTTTGATGGAGTTTTTGATTTCCTGATGTCTGTTTGAATGTTTCATTCATTCTGTTTGTTTCCTATATTGATCATTCATGATTTCCATCCTCTTCCTGTCATCATCTATTTTCTTGTCTATCTCCACTCTAGATGTGCTGAGCATTTCACTTATAAATATTGACTTTATCGGGAACCCAGCCAAGAGTCCTGATTGTCAGTCTGGAGAATGCAGCAAGAAAAATTAAAAACAGAGCCAAGTATCGTATTCCAACTATGACTGGGAAGTCAGTGTCTCTGGATCCAAGCTCTTCACTCCCAAAGCAGCCACTGTTTATTAGATGTATATGGTGATATGTGGAGCTAGCAAAGGACTACAGTTCATGGAAGACTCTGCCTCTAGAGGGCGCAGATAATCTTATGTTTAGAAGTACCTTGACAAGAGTGTAATCCTGTGACGATTTAAGGCACAGATCATCTTATGCTTAGAAGAGTCAGTGGGAAATCTCAGATGAATGGTACCAATAATCCCAATTCTTCCTTTGATCCCATAGGGAATATGCAAAACCAGTCGCTGTGAATGTGTGGTCCCCAACAGACACTTCTTTTTTAACCTTAGAGAGTATTTCTGATCTGATTTCCTCCCTAGCCTCGTAGATTTGGTTCCTTACTTCCATTGCTATCATTTCAGACATTTCAGGGGTGTGTCTCCCTTCTTCTTCTGTGTTGGTGACTCCTGGACTTGTTCTGGGTGGGCTGGAAGTGTGAGATTGCATTATGCTTCTTTGTTTTGTTATTTTCTGGGTTTCTGGCAAAAGCAAAAAGGCACTGGGAATTCATTGCAGTAAAGTCTATGGGGATTTTTGATGCAACATTATTAACTTTATAGATAAATTTGCAAATTAAATTTTTTTACAAAATTGGGTATTTCTATCAGAAAAACTGTTAAATTCCTTTTTTTCTTTTGCATTTATTCAGACCTTGTTCATTACTTTCCGTGATGTTTTACCAGTTTCTTCATAAAATTCTGGAGCTTCTCATTTTTTATCTCTATTGACTTTACATTTTGTCCAATTGAATGGAATTTTACAATTAAAATTTCTACTTAGCATAGGTAGATGACAGATGGATGAGTGGTTCATGGATAGACAGATATAAATAGATACAGAGCTACTGGCTGCAACTAGAGAAGCCAAAATCAAAAAGAGAGCCACAGGAGAGAAACATATACAAAGAAAACCTTAATACGATACAGAATTCTGGGGCAAGACAATCACTGCTGTTATCTCTTTCCCTAAGATGTTTAGAAAAATGTGAATGGGGAGATTATTTTATGGTCAAAGGGAATTCTAATTGCTCTAATGTCATCAGATCCGGATGGTTTCTCGTCAAAACAGTTCCTTCTGTAAAGAAAGAGGAAACTTTATACATTGGTGATGGGAATGTAAATTAGTACAGGCACTATGGAAAACAGTATAGAGGTCTCTAAAAGCCTAGCCACACTACCTTAGCATTCAGCCATCCTTCTACAAGATATCTTGCAAAGGAAATGAAATTGGCATGTTAGGGAGACTCTTATGTCCCCTTTTTACTCTGGCCCCTTTCCCAGTAGCAAACACGTGGAGTCAAGTTAAATGTCCAGCAGTGGACAGGTGGACAAAGAAAACACAGTGTGTGTATACAGTGGAATATTACTCAGCCATAAAAAGGGAAATTTTGTCACGTGTGACAACACGACTAGAACTGAATAGCATTACATTATGAGAAGTAAACCAGGCCCAGAAAGACAAGTACTGAATGTTCCCACCTAAATGTAGAAGCCTTAAATGGTTAATTTCACAGAAGTGGAGAATAGAACATCAGCAGAGTCTGGGAAGGTTGAGAGGGACAGAGATGGATAGAGGACAGTTAATAGGTGGGAGCTGAGCCAGGACTGCTGAGGTACAGGAGGTGACTATGGCTGAGAGCAGTTGTGTTTCAGAAGAGCTGACAGAGAGGCGTCTGAGCGTTCTGTACAGAGTTGTGCAGGTGTCCGAGTGACGGGGTATACCAGTTACCCCACCGGGACACTGCACACTGTCCACCTGCAGTGATACCCCACTGTCCCCCATAAACACACGTGATTAGTGTTAGCAGTTAGAATTTTTTTATAAGAACCCAAAGTTAAGTAAAGAGCAAAATAAAAGAGAGAGAATAGGAAACAGGCAGGGAGATCTTCCTCAAATGAGAAGGGGACAGAGAGGGGGAGATAAAAAGGATGGGGACGCCCTGCGTCCACGTGCCGACCCCCCCCCCCACCATAGGCCTCATCCTTCTGTATGGCAAATGTGTACTCGTAAAAATAAGTAACAGAATACTTTTCAAAATAATAAAATTTTTAAAAAGAAAGCAAACATGTCGAACTAAAGAGAAAAGTTTCCTGAGGCCACACCGCTGGGAGTCTGGCCATCTGGGCAGCAGCTGTGCTGTTTTCTGGGCGCTTCAGGTGCTGCACAGACCACGGCGGTCTTGTTGCTGCCCGTGTGTGGGACGTGGCTAACCGCATCCCTCGCTGTGCCCTCCAGGATCTCCAATGAGCACTCGCCCAAGCTCCAGATCCGCAGTCACAGCTACCTGAGGGCGGTGAGTGAAGTCTCCATCAACCGGAGCCTGGACAGCCTGGACCCCGCGGGCCTGCTCACGTCGCCCAAGTTCCGCTCCAGGAACGAGAGCTACATGCGCGCCATGAGCACCATCAGCCAGGTGAGCACGAGATCCGGGCAGAGCTGGGGACAGCTGAGTGGAGGGACGTGGGGGCCACTGAGGGTCCAGACCAGAGGCCAGGCAGGTGCCCTCAACAGCTGGCTCCTGGTGTCCTGGTCCAGGAGAGATGGCCCACTGCAGGTGACCAGGCCCAGGAGGGCCCTTGGGAACCCACCAGCACTCAGGCAGGGTCTTGGTGTCCGGAAGGGGCTGGCGCCAAGGTCAGGGTTGTTACATGGACAAAAGACACACACAGGCTGGATCCATCAGCCAGGCCAAGGAAGGGCTAATCATAGGGCACTAGAGCTGGACACAGACCCTCCAGACGGAACTCCGGCTCAGGAAACAGAGGACCCTTTGTGCCCTTCAGCTGGCCCGAGGGAATACTGTGTCCAGCGCTGAACTCCAACCCACCCCTAAGAACCAGCACGGAGCGAGGTCGAAGACTCCATCCAGTGCCCAGCTGTGACACTGCAGGCTGTCCCATGCAAGGGGGCAGAGTGACCTGGGGAGGGGTGGGTGGTAAAGCCATGCTTAGCATGCGTTGGTCCTGGGCTTCCCCATGCAAAACATCAGGGGGTCCTGAGCTCAGGGGCAATGAACCTGGGACCCTTGGAGGAACTGATCCTTAGCTTTCAGAGGCCACCAAAAGACAGAAGGGAAATCCTTCAGAGAGGACACCAGGAAGGATAGCTCTGCCAGGCATGGTGGCTCACACATATAATCCCAGCACTCTGGAGGCTGAAACAGGAGGATCACAAATTCAAGCCCAGCGTAAGCAAATTAGCAATTTACCAAGACCCTGCCTCAAAGCAAAAAATAAAAATAGGGCTGGGAACATAGTGCAGGGTGAAGAACCATAATCCCTGGTATTACCAGAAAAGAGTATTTTTCAAATGAAATGATGTTGGAGGTTCTAAATTTAAATTTACATCATGAGCTTAAAAAATAAGTACTATCCCAACTAATATTAATTAAGCAAAACACTGAGCAAGATTTTCTTTCTTTTTTTTTTTTTTTTTTTTTTTTTGGTACCAGAGATCAAACTCATGACCTCATACTTACTTACTAGGCAGGCGCTTATGCTGCTGAGCTAAGTCCCAGCACTGGGCCAGATTTTTCAAGTAATGCCATTATGAGTATACATAATACCTGTCCCCAAAAGGTTTAGAGTCTCAGAGAGGACTTATGAGAAACAAAAAAATTCTTTCACTAACTTTATCTTTTTACTACCACAAAAACTCTTGGAATTAACCATCAGAGTCTCTGTGCTTAGGAACTTATCTGGTTAACTTTCCAGTTGCTTTATGTCCACATATGACTCCTATAAACACCTGTAAGATATGTAAGTAACCAGATCTTAAATGGGACTTTCCCTGTAACTATATAATTACGAATAAGATCCCAATGTGAAGCACAAAAAGATGATACATTCCCAAGACTTTAAAGAGAAAGCTTCTAGGAATCAGATCTCAGAATGCAAATTTTAACAAATATTCCAAGGACTCTGATAAAAAAGCATTTAATTTAAAGTTTGGAAAATGCCAGCCTAAAGCACGTTCAAAGAATAACAAGTGCTCTGGTTGTATTTTACTGTGCCTAATGAAGTGCGTGCTTTTATAGAGTAGGTTTTGAAAAGAATTATAGAAGATCAGATTTTTAAAAACTATTTCATGTTGTAATTATCATTTCAAATTAATTTATGTCTTAATTTATTTCAAGTACAAATCCTAAGATTCTTCATCTGAAGTTGCAAACTAGAAGCCGATATTTTACCTGGTCAGCTACAGGACTACATCTTTCTTTCTTTCTTTTTTTAAAATTTTTTCCTGTAGTGAGGACTGAGCACAGGCCCTCACACTGAGCTATGGCCCCAGCCTGTCTTTATTTTCAGATGGATCTTGCTAAGCTGCCCGCAATGAATTCAAAGTTCAGCATGCTCCTGCCTCAGCCCACCAGAATGCTGGGATTTCAGGCATGCCCCACCCTGCCTGGAAGTGTCTGAAAAGTAATGTAACTAGGCAGTTTTGGGGCTCAGTAGTAAAAGCAGCAGCTTTCCTGTGACTTTTGACTTAGTACAGCCTTTCACTGTGGGGTGTTTGAGTGTGTGTCTGTGTGTGTGTGTGTGTGTGTGTGTGTGTGTGCACAGTGTGTGTGGGGTGTGTGTGTGTAGAAATAAGTGATGGCTGGATTAAATGTCTGTGTATACAGCTAGCCAGTGACAGACCCAAAAGACCCCAGGATTGCCTACCCATTTAATTGCTCCATGCCTCCTGGTATTGGTGGCAAAATTGGGTTGCTATTAAGGAAGCCTTTTAAGACTATGAAACTTAGGTCCAAGAAAGACTCAAGGCTGAACTGAGAGGCGCTTGCTGGCCAAAGATGACACGAATTAGTTTACAAGAATAACAAACTCCATTTAAAGTTATCGCATTAGTCATCTTTCCATGGCCGTGGTCTTTTTAAAACCTAAAAAAAGCACAGGTTTATTTCTGCTCACTGTCATAGAGTCTGCTGCCTTGGGGACTGAAGTGAGGCAAAATCATAGCCAGGGGGCTGGGGATTTAGCTCAGCAGCATAAGCATTTGCCTTGCAAGCAGGCAGTCTTGAGTTCGATCCCCAGCACCGATAAAAAAAAAAAAAAAAAAAAAAAAATCACAGCCAGGAGTGTGCAGGAGACCTGCAATGCCTATGGAAGGGGCAGAAGTCCTCACAGCTCTTTTGAGGCCACGCCCCCAATGACCTCACTTCTGCCCTGTAGGCCCCGCCTCCTACAAGTCTACCACCTCCCAGCGGGTAGAGAGATGCCTTTGGAAGACCCTTACCACACTATAACAACTAGCAAATATTTTTTGATCTGTAATCTAGTTTGACTTTTTTTGGTTTTTGTTGTTTTGATTTGGTTTGGTATAGTTTTTGTTGTTGACAATCCTGAGAATTTAACTCAGGGCCTTCACACTAAGATACACCTCAACTACTTTTTCATTTTTATTCATTTATTTTTTATTTTTATTCATTTATTTTTTATTTTTATAAGTCACTCGACTGCCCAGGGGAGCTCAAACTTGCAGTCCTCCTGCCAGAGTGCTGGGATTACAGGCATTCACCACTATGCCTGCAATGTTGATCTTTTTAAAATTTATCTCATCACCTCTGGAAGACAAGAGGGAAAGTATTATTTGCTCAAAGGAAGAGGAAGAAATCAAGCATTTGTTTTTCCACCTCCATATTAACTAAGCCATTAAGTAGCCCAATAATATAAGACATAATTAAAATTCTCCAACCAGGAGTTATAAACATAAGGATAGAATTAGAATACTGCCATTTCGCAGCCCTGATGAGTTGGTGGATCTAGGCATTGAGCATAAAATGATTTCTGACGACATAAAGAGAGAGCTGGCCCTGACCCAGTGTGCCTTTCCATGAACAAGCACCTGCCTGCTAGCCAGGCTCTGGGGACAGTGAGCAATCTTCAAAAAAACACAAAAGCCAGGAGGACGTACCCAAAGCATCAGGAACATGCATGCAGCACAATCTACACTGAAAAGCTCCTTTGGTCAAATGATACACACTCTTCAATAAAAAACCGTAATCAAAAGAAACATGTACTAAGTATATCAAGAATAACAAAGTACTTAAACTACTGTGTTAGCTTTCCATTATTGTGACAATTAAATAAGTCAGATAGACAGACAGATATGCTTAACTCAGTCCATTATATAAAAAAAAGCAAACAAGTCAGAGAATTATATTTATTTTATGATTCAAATTAGATTAAAAAATTGATGGGGGAGCATAACTTGCTAAGTCAGGCATCCAAGTTTAATGGTTGTTACCCTGACATGATGTTTACTGTATCTTTCTGATGTTTATTATGCCATTCATAAGAGATATATCAAAAAATTATTATAGCGAGAGATGTAAACACGTGCATGCTATAGTTGGCTTTACTGTCTACTTGAAAACCATTTCAAACTTACAAGAATCACAGTGTCGGACAAAGACTTCTGTCTACCTATGACCCAGACTCTGATCCATTGGTCAGTACGAACAGACCACGCTGGTCCACTGTTTCTTTCCTTCATTCCACCCAACAGTCACGGGTATTGCATTCCTCCACCTCTAAATATACCCAGGAATTTCCCAAAGGGCAAAGATTTATCTGTAAAGACAAATATGTAATCTTAACATGAGTGCATGCAGTCATTTGCCTTGAAAATATGCAGACATTTTTTGTCAAATTAGGTAAAAGATATTCAAATACTACTTTTAAGCTATGAATATTTCTTATTAAGAAATGCAAGTCTCTTTCCAGTAAAATACCAGAAGGTACATGGCCTTTCTTCTCTGAGGCTTTAAGAAATTAAACATCTTCAGATAACACAAAAACAGATAACAATTTTAACAATATTTGATAAGTGTTCTAAGCCTAATTAAATTCCCCATTGCTCATGAGTTCGATGTTAGGAAAAACAGAAGCAAAAAGTCCTGGAACACAACAGAAATTGCTTCCAAATCTTCCGGCGGTCATCCACACAGTGAGATACTGACTGGAACGTCTAGCTATGCGTAACTTTTTTAATAAACTGTACTCGAGTTCAATAAGAGTTCTACACAGAGGGATATAAATTATAAAAACTGACCTCTCAAAAAAATAAACAAGAGAGCTAATACTATCTAATAAAAAAACAGAGAACACATCATTTCACAGTTTTGGGGGGGTTTGGGTTGGTTTTGGGGTTTTTGTATTTGTTTTTTGTGGGGGTTGTTTTGGTCTTTTTTTGAGGCAGGGTTTCACTGTATGGTTCAGGCTGGCCTTGAACTCACTTTTGTAGCCCAGGTTGGCCTCAAACTCACAGGGATCCCTCTGCCTCTACCTCCCGAGTGCTGGGATTACAGGTATGCACCACCACGCCGGCTTCAAAGACTTTTTCCAGGTGCTTTTAAGCAAGCTGGGTACCACGTCAGCTGTCTATAAAGAAGAGTCAAACTTGTGTCTGGTTTGAGAGTCTTGACGGTGCTTTTCCAGACTGCGCAGTCTGAGTTTCGTCTGTTTTTGCGCAGGACTGTAAAGCAGGTTTCGGAACGCTCCCCTTAACGAGGCCTTAGCCAAGCCCGAGCGGTCTGCCCCGCTGTCACCTGAACCGCCAGTGAAAACACTTGCTCCTACCGTGTTCGCGCTGCAGAGCTCCGCGGGGAGATTCGAGCTCTCCAGATTCGCAGCGCAGCCAACCCAGGAGAGGCCGGGGCTGGGGCTGGGGCTCGCCTGGCTCGCAGGAGGCCCGGGGCTGGAAGCCAAGCCTTCCTGCGGGGCTGACAGAGACCACGCAGCAGGGAATGCATGCACAAAGCTTCTTGAAATCGGCGCCTTGGAGGCGCAGGGCGCGCAGGGCACTGACGCGGGTGCTGTCCGCAGGTGAGCGAGATGGAGGTGAACGGGCAGTTCGAGTCCGTGTGCGAGTCGGTGTTCAGTGAGCTGGAGTCCCAGGCGGTGGAGGCGCTGGACCTGCCGGTGCCCGGCTGCTTCCGCATGCGGAGCCACAGCTACGTGCGCGCCATCGAGAAGGGCTGCTCGCAGGACGACGAGTGCGTGTCGCTGCGCTCGGCCTCGCCGCCGCGCACGGCCACCACGGTGCGCACCATCCAGAGCAGCACGGGTGAGTGTGGCCCTGCGCCCCGGTGTCACAGATTTGTGCTTACTTTCCTATTCCCTGGAGATCCGAAGCGTGGCCCCGAGGTCCCGGAACGTCCATGAGACCCCGAGGACTGCAGGCCCTGTCAGCCCGACTGGGCAGCTTGTCAGTTTCCTTTTATCGCAACAGAAAGCAGATTTAGTTCCTCCGTTTCAAACCTTCCGTCCGTCATAGCCGGGTGTGGTAGCGCACGCCTGTAATCCCAGCACTGGGAGGCTGAGGCAGGAGGATCCTTGCAAGTTCAAGACCAGCCTGGGTTACAAAGTGAGCCCAAGGTCAGCCTGAACCGCATAGTGAGACCCTGCCTCAAAAAGACAAACAAAACTTCCATTATTATAAGTACCACCGCCTTTTCCCACTAAATGACGTTTAGCTATTGGGGTTCAACTATATTTTTACCAGTGGATTTTTAGGCACAAAGGCACAGAAAGGTAAAAAGTAGTTTCCATGCCCCCCAGAAACTGCCTAGTTGTAGAGCCCATGGGTCACCAGGGCCCAGGATAAAACCCCTCCACCCTATCAGAGTTTAAACTTGGGGTGGAATGCAGCATAATTCTAGTAGAGTCATTCTGCCAGGAGAGCTCCAAATCTAAGGCAGGATAAATGATGAATAAATCAGAAAGAAGGTCCCGGGCTGGAACCCTGTAGTTCCAGGAACATCAAAGGACAGTAAGTATCACTAAGTATCACTTAGCCCAGCACTGGGGCAGGCTTGACGGGTAAACCCTCCAGCTGGAGCTTAAAATCCCTCTCCCTGAGACCTGGAATTGATGGGGGATTCTAAGCCAAGAGGTTAGGCAGGAGCATGTGATTGGGCACTGCAAGCTGTGGACATTCCCCCAGGCCAGAGCAGCACAGTGCCTGACCACCGACTCCTGCCTGGCTGGCCTCAGCCCTCAGATGGTGGTTCCGATATTGCCTACTAGGAAACACGCTGGACAGCCACAGGCAAAAGAGTTGAGTTCAGTGAGACAGATCGACAAGGAGGGCAAGTGTGTTTTCAGACAGTCACCATGGGCGTGTGCACATTGTGTGTTTGCCTCTGTGCCATGACTGCAGCTTTGCAGGTCTGCTATGAGCCAATGCCCGTCACTGTGTCTTTCTGTGTCCCCTGCTGCCTGTCCTCAGTGTCTGCCCCCCTCCTCTCTACAGTGAGCTCACTGCCACCACTGCCAGCTGAAATCACGCCTGACCGGAGGGCTCTGGGCTCACTCCTCCCATGGGGAACTGGGCGAGGGATACTGGGCTAGGTGAAGCTTTAGTGGGATTAAAGACACTCCAGGTGCCCTGCTCCTCTCCCCAAGGATTCTGTGGTTTTTTTCATCTTTAAGAGACAACTTCTTGCTGGCTGTTGTGGTGCATGCCTATAATGCCAGCACTTGGGAGGCTGAGGCAGGAGGATCACGGTAAGTTTGAGGCCACTCTGGGCTGTGTGAATTCAAGGCCGGCCTGAACTGCAAAGGGAGACTTTGTCTCAAAAAATAAAACAGGATAATTTACTGGTACTCCCTGTCTAGTTCTTCCCACACTCTAAGGTCTGACCTTCCCACCCCCTCCCAGGTGCCTCGGGGACCCCCAGAGTCAGACAGTAGTCGGGGTCATCCGGGAATAACTGAGTTTCAGGAAAAGGGCGAGTAGTTTTGCAATGTGCCTGTACCCCAAATGCCGAGTGGGAACTGCTCACGCTGCATGCTTCCCGGAGCGCGCATGGGCTTTGCAGAACCCCAACGGCCAGCCCCGCGCAGAAGGGGACGGAGGGCCTGGGACCTGTGTTGCTCCGTTTCTGATCCGACTTGAATCTGAGGGGCCTCAGCTGGAGCCCCAAACCAGGAGAAGGGGCGCACGCGCACCGAGGAGCCCGCTCCTGTCCTTTCCGGGCTCCGCACCGGGCTCTCTGGGTGGGCAGGTCCGGGCTCCGCGGCCCCTCCACACTCGGGGACAGGGAGCAGTGGCTTGGCGTGGGCGTGGGCATGCCAAAGGCCTTGGCCAGGCAGCTCCTGGCTTCCTGAACGTCTGCTCCCTGCGGCACTGTCAGGGAGCACAGGAGCTCAGGAGGAACCAGCCCCGCCGAGCCTCAGTGACCCCGCAGGTGTTTAGGCTGCGACTTTCAGCTCAGGCGCGCCCCCTGCGGGCTCGCTGTACCATAGACTTTTCCTTTTTAAAAATCTGATTTTACACTCAGTGAGCTTCTCTTGATCATTGTGTCCCTCCTCGCCACTCCTCCCTGTCTCTGTCTCTGTCTTTGTCTCTCTCCCTTTTCTCTCCCCATGTTCTCAGTACTGTAATTTTCTTTTTCTATTAGTTTCTCTCTTACATTGAATCAAATACTATTTCCTATAGAAAACCTATCTTCTCGCAGGACTTAATTTTGAAAGAATCCGCTCCTCAGGGACAGCTTTGCTCTTGTATTCATGACTTTCCCTGTGGAGCAGGCCAGAGGTACGTGTGGGCTTCAGAGGCCCTGGGGAGATGTCTCTCCCCTGCTGGGAGCCCTGGTGGAGATTCCCGCCCTTTCTTCCCCTTACCTGAGCCTCCCCAGCCTGTGGCCGGCAGAGGTGACTCCTCCCTCCAGCATCCACATTCAAAGGCTTTTTGCATCAGCTCGCTTTTCAATTGTTCAAACTTTCCACGGAGTATTCTTTTAAGCCTTTCTTTTCTGTCCTTGTGCTTTCCTCTTATTTGCACCAGGCAGTCACAGGTGAGAGTCCCCCGGAGGATCTGATGCCACAGACACGTCCCTGTGGATGGCTCAGGTCTGGGCGGCCCTGGGGGTCTTGGCCCTACTTCTCAGGGGTCAGGGTGAGCAGAGGCATTTCTGCCCTCAGAGCCGAGGAGAGGCAGAGTGACCGCTGTTACGCCTCCTCTGATTGTTGGCTCTTACAGCCCCTCAATCTGTGAGCTCTTTCAGTCGCTGGGTCTCCTTCTGTCTAACAAAGTTTAACATGTTTTTCAGTAAGCTTCAGCTTAATAGGCGCATCACTATCGTATGTGTGGTGGGGTGTGGTGTAAAGTTTCCTGATGTGTAGAAGTTGCACGGTGATCACTTTTAGGTCCCAAAGGGAGTCTTTGCAGGTGCTTGGTGTCCTGAACAAAGAATTGGACAAGATACCCTGAAAAGGTAGCAAGGACTTATGGTTATTGAAGAAGAAAAAGAAAGTGGCTCTCCAGGGTGACTGCAGGTGAAAGGCTCACGCAGCCACCAGGATAGTGGCAGGGGTCTTTTGTTTCTTGAGTCCCTAGATTGCTTTTTTCATATGCAGATAAAGTATTCCCAGTGGCTGTCATATCAGAAAGTTACTTGGCCTGACATCAGATCTAAACCATCCAATCAAATGCCCTGTGGTTTTCACACCTAATGTACATGAAGGACTGAAGGTAGCACTTTCTGATTGGTCCAGCCAGTCCCGGGCCAGGGTTTGGGAGCATGCACAGACGTCCTGGATTCTGGGTCTGCACATATGTCCTAGGTCTCCAAGGCTGACAGGTGATGACCACATCTTTAACAAGTTTTACTTCACCCTAGTCACCAATCTCAAATCTCACCTCCAGCATTTATCATTTCTCTGTAATGAGAAGATTCAGAATCCTGTCTCCTAGCTATTTGAAACCTCTCACTCGTTGTCTTTAACCTGCTAGCACCCTGCTGTGTAACAGGACACAGAATTTGTTCCTCCCTGAGATGTTGAGTGAAATAAGCCAGGCTTGCTGAGAGACAAGCATCACCTGACCTCACCCGTGTGCGGCCTCCAACACGGCTGACCTCACAAGTGGAAAGCCAGCCAGTGGAGGAAGGGGCTGGGAGACGGGAAGAGAGAGGCACAGAGTGTCACAGGGTTTTATGCAGAGCACTGTCTGCAAGATTAGAGCCACCGCAGAAAAGCAGAATAAAAGGCGAGGGAGTCATCTTCATGGCCTGGAAAACAAGCACCCCGGCCTCAGTCCTCTCAGTATTGTAGATGAGAGTAGAACTAGGTCCCCAAAGAACCTAGACTCCAAGTTACAGTACTGAGTTCAGTCTGCCTCTTAGGAAATATATCGAGGCACTCGGGTACATTTTAGCATGAGCTACGAGAACTTTACTAGACATTTTCTGGGTTTAGCAAAAGCAGTGACACACTGAATTTCAGCAGCCCTAAAAAGTGGGAACAATGTGTCCTAAGTGGTTGGAAACCCAGAAAGATATAGGCACACACTTGTGAGTGTATAGAAAAATAAACATCAGAAAGGACAGAAAATAAATTCACAGTGGTTTCTTAATGTGAATAGATGAGGAAGACCTGGCTTTAAAAAAAAAAAAGTAGATATTGTCTTTTATGATTTAAATAAAAGAATACTCTTTAAATAAAAAGAATACTGTCTCACATACATGGGCAACGCATCATGATATATGATTCACTCATCTTTTATGAAAATTACTTTTGAAGTACAGAGTTTTCCAAGAAGCTTAATGTAGCAATAACAAATTCTAAAAGCATGACTACAGTCAGCCTACGTGATAGTGCACACCTATAATCCCGGCAGTCTGGGAGGCTGAGGCAGGAGAGTCAAAAGTTCAGGCCCAATCTGTGCAATTTAGTGACTTAGTGAAACCTTATCTCAAAATTTTAACGTTTTAAAAAGCCTGGAGCTGCAGCTCACTGTGAAGCCCCGAACCACCAAAAACTAAATGAGCAGGCTCACTTGCCACTCTCTTTTCTCGGAGTTTGGACTGTGTTTGGACTCTGTTTCTAGCTAGGGGAATCCCCTCCAAGCAGCCCTGAGGAAGGGGCGTGAGGAAGAACCCAGGATACAGCGCCACCACGAAAGAGTGGGCCAGGTCGGCCACACTCTGCCCTCCTGGTGTGGCTTGGGACCCCAATCACAGCAGTACAGGCGACCTGAGCTTCTGACAGGAGGAGAGATTTTCTTCTCAGAAAAGACGCGCTCCTCCCTCTCCCTGCCCCACAAACCTCCCTCTCTGGCACTCTGACTTGGAACTCAAATCACATTACACACAAAAGCTGCCCGTCTTTTGCTCACCGGAGGTCAGAGGTCTTCGCTGCCCATGTTTGACCCAGCAGGGTCCCACACTGCCCTACTTGTACACCCTGCACCCCGTGTCATACGCTGCCCCCACCCCACTGCCACACCCAAACCCAGCACTGAAGGCTTCAAGCAGAATTAAGTGAAGACAATCACTGATCTCGGTGGTACCCATCTGAGGCAGTCAGTCATAAACGAAGGAAGGAAAGAGAAGCAAGCAGGAAAATTCTTAAACACTCCACAGGCTGCACAACCAGCAACCTGGGATAATCAAGGGGTTTCCCCACAGAAAGAGCACAGCAAGACGAGAGGAGACGCGTAAGGCAGTCATTTGGGGGAGAAATCAGCCAGACGCACGGGCTTAAACAGCGTGGCTTCTCTCACAGGCAAAACCCAGAGCATAAATAAATAAGTTACAGGGCAAAATAAAAGATAGGTCATAGGAAGCAGGCAGACAGGCCTTTTGCAAATAGGAAGGGGGCCAAGTGACGGGTGGAGGGAGAGGGAAGAAAGAGAAAGAGCATAAAACAACTAAGACATGTCACATGCGTGTGCCAGCTACCTGTGATAGATGGATGTAATCACTGTGCACCACAAACATGCACTGGTAAAGGTAAAAATTAAAACAGTGGGGCTGGAGATTTAGCTCAGCGGCATAAGCACCTGCCTTGCAAGCAGGCGGTCGTGAGTTCGATCCCCAGTACCAATAAAAAAAAATTAAAACAATAAAATAATGGCAGTGAAGGGCAAGTTGAATCATAAAATATTAGCCAGCGGAGAAAGTTCTCCAGCATCTAGTCAGGGGTCTGTAATCCATGCAGCCCGTGCCTTTTTTATCAATAAAGTTTTACTGGCACATTTGTTTACATTCCGTGGCTGCCCTCAGAGGGAACTTGCCTCACAAGGCTGAAACCATTTGTCACCTGGCCCCTTATAGAAAGTTTGCTGCATCTGTCTGGTCCATCGAACCCAGTGGAAAGTGTGGAAACTAAGCATGTGTGAGGTTGAGTGTTCAGCTCCCAGGAGGAGGAGGAAGGAGAGGAGGAGGAAGAGCAGGTGGGAGGGGGAGATTGCACCCCCTTCTGGAGACATCAGTGAAAGCCAAGTCCCCAGCAAACAGCCCTGTGCTTCTTTGGGTCCCTGCTCCACAAATTACTGCATGATTATACATTTAACCTGAACCTTAATTTCTTTGCATATAAAATGAGATTATAGTGTTGCTTCTCTTCCCGGCCTCACTGACCATTTTGTGAGAATTCGTAGCATGCAAGGGACACTCCTTTCATTCTGCTGGGCACTGAGTTCCTGGCCAGGTCCTTCTAATAAAACAGCAAGGGGAAGGTTCAGAAGAGCCAGGGCAGATTCCAACCTGAAGCCCTGTGAACAAAGCACCTCTGTTTTCTGTCCAAGATAAAATCAAGTGAAAAATGTTTGGATGTCACCTGGTCCGGTGCCCGGTCCCTCTGCTATTAGGGTTTTCCTTTGAATCACCCCAAAAAGTACTGGAGACCTCGATTCCCCCACCCTGGGAAACTCAGCCTTCTCCCCTTGTGTGGCCATTTGTCCTCATCTGTTTTTGTACCTGAGGAAAGTGAGTGATAATCTATGGAAGGTGTTTGCTTCCTTCTTCCATCCCTTTAAATACAACAGAGTCATGGAAATGCAGAAGTGTTGCCGGCTGGGCAAGGGTTAAAATCCCAAGAGCTGCTTTCACCAGCTCCTGATTGTCACAGTGACAGCCATGAGCAATAGGTTAAAGGGGTCCCCGAAAATTTCTGCTACCAGAGCTTTAGAGTTGCTGGGACATTTAGATGGGATAACTAACATGAAAGCCGCATGCAGGCTACAGATTAGAAGGCCTCTGCCTTTGCTTTGATTGTAGTCTCTCTGTGTGGTCAGTTTACCAATGACGCTAACAGCCAACCTGGGAGCTCTCACCAGTTGACAAGCCAGCTCCATAGAGTAGCAAGCTCAGGCCACCCTAACGAATTCTGGGTGACACAAGTGTGTTGTTATCTTCATCAGGCAGAAAAACAATAATACTTAAATAAATACTTAATAATAAATACTTAAGGACTTTGCACAACTTCCCCAAGTGCCACAGCTACTAAGCAACAGAAAGGGTCTTAAATTATTTCCATAACTATCACTAAATGTTCTGCAAAGCATGGCTCACTCTGAAATTATTTACTGCAAATCTGTTTCTGGAATGAGGCTGAAAGCTTTTTTTATATAAATATTCTTTCCTCTCTCAAATGTTCATTTAGCTCCTGCTGTGTTTCATGACTGTGTTTTCCTTAATGATTTCCAAAAGCCACACTTTTATAAAGAAAATAGTTTTGGTTATATATTATTGGCATAGGTCTCTTATGTTGTTTTACCTGTGAAATACCTGCTTAAAACCAAATTTAAAATATAAAGTGTAGAGATTTGAATAAATAAAAGTCTAGGGCTGGGCATGGTGGTGCATACCTGTAATCTTAGCACTTGGAAAATTGAGGCAGGAGAATAAAAGAAAAAGGGACTATAAAAGAAAGAAAAACTCTATAAAAAGAAAATACTCTAAGAGTTTAAAATTTCATATCATACCTTGTCATTTAGACATTATGATGGATTTAAAAGATCAAAGATCAAATCCCTTGATCTAGCCGGGGTATTGTCAAACAGCACTCAGTGGAAAAAGGAGGTTTTGACCACTCATGTGTAAACTAACTAGGTAGTGAATTCTATTTTGTGGCTGCCGAAATGGCCAGCGGTCTCTGCCCTTGGGTTACATGTAAAAAATATATCCCACATTAATTTAATCCTCCCTGACAGGTCTATTTATTGAACTATAAAGTAAAGACATGAATGCCCTGATTAGAAAGGTCCCCAATCAGAAAATGCAAGTAGCGATCAGGCTCCCGAGAAGGGACTATTACCATGTGGCAGGTTTCCAAGAAATAATTAATGACAACAAGCCGGGGCCCACAATTCCACTTTTCCACATTTCTGATGCCTGCATGAACATCGTTTCCTCGTGGAGAAACTGCCACTTCTTAAGTGCACCACTGTCTGGTCCAGTTCACACTGAGCTTTAAGGAATACAGCAAAGCAATCGCAGAGATCGCACACAAGGTCAACGCTGGCCCGTGGAAGGTGTCCAGAGCAATACTGCTTAGCTCCAGCTAGCAGACGCAAGACTGAGGTTTTTATTCCTCCTGCTCGGACTTTCCTCACACTTTCAGGGCAAAGCTTTACTGTTCCAAACATCCCTGATGAAAACCAGAACTGAGCAAAATGAACAGCACCGCAACCTCACTCCATTCGCTTGAGATACACTTTTACTTGTTTTAAATGGCAAATCAGTGACTGCGAAATTATTAACATTCTGGAAGCTTCCTTTGCCATCTGCCAGTGTCCTCCTGGCATGGACATTCCATCTCCATGTAAAACTTCACCTTTTTTTTCATCATTTTCTGCCAGTTTTCAATATTATGGAGAATACTAATTTGAACAAATTCTAGTTTAACTTATTGGAAGAAAAAAAGTAGTTCAGGTTATCTCTTAAAATATGACACACTGTCAAAATTTAATTATTTTTTTATCCCTAGAATACATTTTGGCTTTAAGAAGATGTACATGTAATATTAAAATTAATATTGCTTAACCAGTGTCACACTTCAGAACTGTGTCAGGTCTGATCGACACAGAAGCTCATCTTGAATTTCAGTCTCCTGTCTCTTCAAAACAAACCTGGAATTCCTTTTTTCCTCTAATATTCTTTTTTTTAAATTTTATTTAAAGAAAGACTAAACAAAACAAAAAATGGGTAGAAATAATACATACATTCAGAGAAAAAATAAACAGTAAGAAATCACTAGTTGATGTTTACATACTGTCCTTTTACAAATAGTTGTTCAAGATACAAAAGTGCAACATATAAAGTGGGAATTCAGACAGTGAGACTGCAAACAGTTCTGTTCAACTATCCAACAAAAACTTAGTAACATGGTTGTCAATCCTAATACTTAAACATACATGCAGTTACCATATCTTCATTTATGTTGAGATTGAACAAACAAAAGCAGGCTAAAATCATTCTGAACAAAAAATAATACTGCTGGATTTCACATAGTGACACTCTGGGATCAGCACTGGGTACTGTAGTGGGTTTTTTTTAACTTTATTTAAAAAAAGACTAAACAAAAGAAAACGGGTAGAAATAATACATGCTTTCAAAGAAAAAAATAAACAGTAAGAAACACTAGTTGATGATTACAGATTGTCCTCTTACAAATAGTTATTCAAGATTCTAAAGTGGAGCATATAAAGTGGGGATTCAAACAGTGAGATTGCAACCAGTTCTGTTCAACTATCCAACAAAAACTTAGAAATATAGTTATCAATCCTATACACTTAAACATACATGCAGTTATCCATATCTTCATTTATGTTGAGATTGAACAAACCTAAGCAGGCTAATATCACTCTGAACAAAGGATAATATTATTGCTGGGTTTCACATTATGACACTCCAGGATCAGCACTGAATATTTTAGTGTCTCTTCAAAGTATTTGTTCATGTGTCATAATATCAGTTCTCATAAACTGTTTATAGATTCTACACATGCATGAGTCTTAACATGTATTTCTATCCTTTCTATATTAGAGGGTGAAACAAAACAAAGTAAGACAAAACAAAACATACTCCTATAAACACATGAAATGAAAAAGACTTATAAGACCCTTGTACAAGTTCTACCATAGTTCCTGTGTTGTCTTTTGTTATCTTCAATAGAATTGGCTATATCATCAGACATTGTATAATTGAATATATCAGTACATAACAGTATTAATAAACATAACTTTGTATATAGTATAAAAGTTCAAAAACAGGCAGTTATCAAACCAGAATGTGTATCATAGTGAGTCTTGTCATCTTCAGTGTAGTTGCCTATACTTTCAGACTTGATACTATCAGTCATATCAGTTTTGAATAAAATCTGTCAATACCAAGCAGCAATCAAACAAACCAGATTTAGCTGAGATCAGTCATGATAAAACAGTATAAGTCATCCAGGTTAAGTTAATAGGAAATTAAAGATTATTGTACTACATCCTGATGTTTTGGGGATAGCTGTCTGTGCCCTCAAATCTAAAGAAAGTAGACAAACTGGGACAGAATAAAATCTATCTAAGCAGAGTGGTGCAAGTAGTGTGGGTTTTAAATCCTGGTACACTATTAACAATATCTTCTGCCATCTTTTTTTAAGACTTTCCCTCCCCTTTCACTTCCCCAGAGTACACTGTGCACTTTGGGGTCTGACCAAGACCCTTGGTTTTAAATTGGAAGTGGGAAGGGGGCAACCTGCTATTTACCTAAGTGGTTCTGAACCTTCTTTCTCCTGGACTTGATCTCTAATTGTATTCCTTTACCTATTAAAGCCTGTCTTTCCAACCTATCCACAAAGACTAGTCTAGTTGCCCCTATTACTCTGGTTCTCTGTCACATAGAGCATTGTTTTCTCATATTTGATTTTCAGTCCATGTTTTTTCATGTTAATTATATTTCCTATAAATAGCATCTCGGTGGACCCTACCTCCTGATCTACTCTATGTGTGGTTTTCTTTTGTTTAGTTTAGTGTATCAAGGCCATCTATATTAGAGATTATAACCAACCTTCTCTGCCTCATTTCTGTTATGCTCTTTTTTGCCATCAGTTGTCTGCTTGTCTTCTTCATTCTACTTTCTGCTCCATTCATTGAGGCCTCTCTGCCACTGTTCCTGGAATCCTAGTACTTTTCTCTTTCTCTCTAGAATGCCCTGCAGTATTCTCTATAGAGTTGCATTGGTGGTTGTGAATTTCCAAAGTTCCTCTTTGTCTTGGAAGCATCTTGTTTCTCCATTAATTTATAGAGACAGTTTAGCAGGGCATATCAATCTGGGATGGAGGTTGTTTTCTTTCAGGGCTTGGAATATTTCACTCCAAGCTCTTCTTGACTTGATGGTTTGTGTCGAGAAGTCTGCCATTATTCTGATGGGCTTTCCTTTATAGGTTATCTGTTTCTTGTCTCCAACAGCTTTTAATATACTGTTCTTATATTGAATTTCTGGGATCTTGATTATTATATGCCTGGGTGTAGCTCTCTTTTGGTTGTAGGTGGCTGGAGTTCTGTATGCCTCATACATCTGAATATCATTCCCTTTTCCTATATTTGGGAAGTTTTCCTTAATTATTTCTGTGAATAGCCTTTGTAGTTCCTTTGTTTGTACCCCTGCTTCTTCATTCACATTCTTTATTCTCAAGTTATAGATCCTCTTGTCATCTTCTAGCCTTTGTATTGTTACTGCTTATTTCCTTGCTATTTTTAAAAAGTTTTTCCTTTCATAATCCCACATTGCAAAACTGTCCTCCAGTTTGAATAATCTATCTTTAGTTTCTTTCAAGCTAATTTGCTATCTTTACATAGAGATTTTAATTTCCTGGTGATCTCTTTGAATCTGCTTCATGTATTCTATATTTTCTTTATATTCTTCACCAACTGGTTCTCTCCTGTGTTTGAGTTCCTCCCTTCTTCTGTCTGTGTCTTCTTGAGGGGTGCTTTGCATCTCTTTTATTAATCTTCTTATATCTTGCTTTACTTGGCTAAATATTTCACTTTTGAACTCATCTATGAGGTCCCGAATATATCTCTTTATGTCCACTGGTGCCGTGTCTGATATTGCATGTTTGCTGTTCTCCTTCTCCTTTATATTTACCTGTCCTGGGTCAATGTTCTCAGGGTTGGGACCTGGGGAGTTTTTGTTGTTGCTTCTTCTTCCCATCTTTTTTGCTTCTTCCAGGAGACCTCAGTTTCTTTCTTCGTTGGTTACAATTCTGAAGCACACTGGCTAGGTGACCCTTCCCACTGCAGTGTGCTAGTGAGTTGCAAACAGGGGGCAGCATATGCTGGCCCCTCCCCTCCAGATTAGTCAAGCTGCTGTGGCCTGCACTGTATTAACTATGCACTGCCTCCCCTCCAGGTCAGTCAAACTTCTGAGGCTTCACTGCATTAGTGTGCTCCGCCGCTGTAGGGAATTGATTTCGGATAACCTATTCGGATAACCTGGTTTCAGCCAGGTCACATGACCCAGGCCTAGCTCACTCCACAATCCCATTTGGGAAGGGAACAACTGACTGAAGTCACTGCTGCCCCTTGTACTTGCCAGTCCTGCCCAGTCCCAGAATGTCGTCCACCCGAGCCCCGCTTTGAGGCTCCACTCCTGTCACTCACCACAGATCGATGCAGGCTCCCTGCCAGCTCAGCTGTCCATTTGGCTCGCCAACCCCGATCTCAGTGTGACTGCACCTGCAGTGAGTCGAAGCAGCAGGACCTTGGATGTCTCGGCAAGTCGCCCTCTGCGGCACCAACATTGAACCTTTAGCTGTTCCAATACTCACACTGGGACTGTATGTTTGGTTGGTTCTTCTCACCTTAGTTTCTTCTTGGGATGAGAGAATTCATCTCCCTATGTTCAGGGCTCCCCATGCTGTATTATGTTGAATTCTAAGTTGACTATCTCAGGGAGCTTCTGTAGCCAGCTGTTATCTATCTGCCATCTTTGCTCCACCCTCCTCTAACATTCTTATTCCATCCTGTGTTTTTCTTCCACAATGAAAATTTAAAGAAAAAAATGTTTTTCTGTCTTCTAAATTAGGCCAGAAAATCACAATGAGACTTTAATGTTCCTCTTATCATCGTCAGGGAACTTCTTTCCACCTTTTAACTTTTTATTTCAAAGGACCTGTGGATTCCAGGAGAGAGAGTACTGATAGGGCCCTGGTAATTTCAACCTAGTTTCCTCCACCGGTGGCATCCTGCACACTTCTAATACGATACTAAAGAAGACAACAACACAAGGCAGCTGCCTCATTCCTATTTCAGCCCTGTGTAGATTCTGTAACCACCTGTGGCAGCAGGGAGTCACGAATTTGTGGCCCAGGAAGTTTGAGGGTCAGATTTGCACCAGCCTGACTTGGTGCCAGGTTGGAGCTGAGCGTCTCAAAGCAGAATCTTGGGGTGGGCTTGGACCAAGGATGTTCTCCTAGTGCACTCAAGGCTATCTGTATGTAACACTCTTTTCCAGGGGAAAAGTTTCTTCTGTGAGGAACAGCATGTAGCCGAACCCCTCAGTGAACCCCTGTATTTTGCTGAGTCTCACTACTTTAAGCCTTTTTCTGACACCCCCACTGCAGTCAAGATATAGAACTACCTCATTACCACCAAGATCAACTCAGTGTCATTTTGCCAGATTTTAACGAAGTTGGTAGAGCACATGCTTGGTATGCACAAGCAAAATTCAAGCCCCAGCACCCAAAAAAGAAGCCAAATTTACTTCCCCTCAATTTTCTTTGCTCTCTCTCTCTCATTCTCTCTCTCTCTCTCTCTCTCTCTCTCTCTCTCTCTCTCTCATCTTGTTATATGTTTGCTTCAAGTGTCTATACAATGGGTGATCAAAATAAAAGAATGATTAGATTTTAAAATACATCACAATAAGAGACACATTGCCATCTGTCTCCTTCAAAATGCCCTGCTCACCTTAAACACACTTATCCCACAGTCCTTGCCACCTTCTGAAGCAGTTCTGCAAGCTCCCTTTCTCACATGCCTTCACAAGGTGTGGTCAACAAGACAGGGAAGGCTGCTGCTCAGTGCCGCCCAGCAGAAAGGCGGCTCCTAGAAACACGGCCCGCGTCCTCATCTGTCTTATCCAGCAGACCCGGCACTAGGCAGCTCCCAGCTCTTCCCAAACCAGAATGGCCAGGGAGGGAAGCATTTCAGACTGACTCGGGACACCGAGGCAGCAGTAACAGCACAGCTAGTGACACAAAGGAGGCTAAAGTCTATGTGTTTTTTAATATTCAATTACTACAGCACATAGCAAAACAAAAATTCAGCAATCTCAGGTGTCAGATTCCGGGGACAGTGGGGGCCACCTCCAGCACTCTTGCCCCAGAAGGTCATGTCATTGAAAGCTCTAAAATGTTTGCTATCAACAGCTCTAGGACCACTTCAGAGGCATGTTAAAGCCCTGAGCTGAGCTCTGACAGAATCCAACTTCTCTTTCATACCAGACGCTGGCTCTTTACAGTTTATGATGAAATTGCCTTGGGTTTGTTAGATTCACATAGCAACTACATCAGTGTCTTTTCTGGCTTCACTAACAGCACATCTGCCACATCCCTTTACATAACAAGGATGTGGACATAAACCCAGGTAAAACTCACATAAATTAAAGCAACTTCACCCCGGGGATTTAGCTCCGTAGCATAAGCGCCCGCCTGGCAAGCACAAGGTCATGAGTTTGATCCCTGGTACCAAAAAAACAAGCAGGAAAAAAAACAACAAAATTAAAGCAACTTCAATTTAAAAGCTAATTACCTGAAACAGAAAGGCTGTCCTCAGACAGAGGAAACAAAATCCATAACACTTTCTAAATTACTTAAATGAAGGGAATGAAAACATCTACCTTGCCCAAGAGTAGTCTTGAAGACTTTTGTTTTCTTTTGGTTTGAGGTACTTACTTTTCATTTTGAGACAGGATCTCACTAAAATTGTTCAAGCGGGCCTCAAACTTTCTATTCTCCTGCCTCAGCCTCCCAAGTAGGTGGGATTACAGGTATGCACTGGCAGTTTTGAAGTCTTGAGTGAGTTCTCTGTTACTTCCCTGTGACCCTCAGCAGGCTGAGTTTGGACACTGTTTAATTGATAGCTTTGCAGCAACCCAGCTACTAACCGTGGAAACTACTCGTGTGCATAGATTTGGCCACACTGCAATTTTCGGGGGTGACTCCAACCTCTCTACAGAAATAGAATGTTCATTCCTTTTCTCACATGCACCCAAAAAATAAAATCTCTTAGTTTCAGAGTAGGACAGTCACATTCACCCCCCAACCATTTCAAAGGACAAAGTTTCAATAATTTCTTACTTGAAGGAAAACAGAATTGGGGGATATTAAGAATCAAGGAGGCCAGGGACCTGTGATCCCAGTTACTAGAGAGGCTGAGGCAGGAGGACCCTGAGTTGCACTGTCCTTGCTGCCTCCATCCCTTGAATGGATTCAAAATATTTCCCTTTCATGGCCAGTCTGACTTTTCAGAAGAGCCCAGAGTCAGTGTCATACCAGGGAATAAAGTGGATGGTGACAACAGACCATGTCTTTACTCAACAGAAGTTCCCATGCCAGAGGCAATGTGTGAGCCTGGGCCTTGACATAACAAAGGATGCCATTTGTCTCTTTGTAAGTGCATCAGAGGGCTCCACGGCATAAACTCAGATCGAACAATTCCATCAGTGTTGACAAACACAGTCAGCACCACCTTGCTGTTGGATCCAGATCGATGTACTTTTTCTGTATGGGGAAAACTGGATCAGAACTCTGAGCTTTGCCCAATTCCCATCTCCTGAGATGATGCCTCATAAAAAGCCAGAAGCAGAAGTGGCCTGATCATGCATCTCTGATGAAATGTGTTGTCCCTGATCCATGATTTCCGGCACCTTGTAAAACACACTTTCTCTTAACTGTAGCTCACAACCAATGGCAGTAAGCAAGGTGAAATTTGTCACAGGCTGCTACAGAGGTTTGGTGCTCTGCTTCTGGCCTGCCTTTCTATTAGATGTTTCATATTCCATTTTTCTTCATGTATTTCTTTCCCCTCACAAATTACAGTGTCATAAAGAGCCTGGAAAAGTGAAGCTTAGCTGTAAGCCCCGCTGAATCTCCATTGAAAACAAAAACCAAAGCAGGGAGTGTATCTCAGTAGTTGGAGCCCTTGCTGGCAGAGGGCCCTGGGTTGGATCCCTTGCACCACAAAAACAAAGAACAAAACTCCCACTCATGCATGGTAGAAGCTACAATGCAAATCACACATTGAACCTGGAAAACCTTTTAAATGTTCACTACTTTTTACCTGTAATTCCCTTCTATGACCGTGTTCTCCAGAAATAATCCAAAACAAAGGAAAAAAATTATAGACAATGAAGTCCACCCCAGTACTATCTGTGATGGTAAAAGATTTGAACAACCTTGGAATAAGAAGTTAGGTCCATTATGGAGCATCTACTTCCATGGCCTATAAAGGCAGCTGTAAAAAGTTTATAATAATATTCAGGGGTTTCGGGTAGTAAATCTCAGCTAGACACCTATGGGACATTGAAGCAGGTACTAAGAGTATAGATTGGTACACACACACTTCAGAATGTCTCTAGGAACTTCCCAGGATGCACTAGAATATTACAGAGCAGTTATCTTTGATATTGAAAAAAATTTTTATTCATTTTCCATACATGCTTTACTTTTGAAAAGAACCCTTGTTTTTAATAAAGAAACCATGAGCAGTTTAGATCCTGTTTGGAAGCAATGACACAGCTCAGGTCTGTGACCCTGCAGTCGTCCCTTCTTCCTCCCCTTCCCCTTGGCTTTTCTGATGGAACGAGGTCTCTTCCATTCAGGGGTTGAACAGTAAGTGCAGATCTCTGCAAGATACTGCTTGGTTATTGTTATTTACCCAAGTATGTGAACTCTCCTTCTAGGAAAGAATTATAAAAATTTTAGAATATGAAAAATTTCAAAAGCTCCTTTCCTTTGTTCTTTCTGACTCTCAGTGTGGTGGAGTTGAGGGTTTTGAGGATCGTGGAGTTTTATTTCCCTATGGATGTGAAAAGCAGTTAATTCACAAAGACAGTTGCAGGTGCTTTTGGGAAGGGAGCTAAGGACAGAGAAAGCTGCATGGAGCCAGCTCGGGCATCTTAGCAACATAAACCTGGGCCTTGGTGGCTCTTGCTGCGACAAAAGCTTAGCTCACAGAGGCACGTGCTCAGCTTGTCATGCATTTCATCCAGCAGCGCTAACCAGGCAGCCATACCGGGAGAAAGACTCCGGTCACACCTCTGGGCTTAAACACTAGTGTGGGCCACCGGTGTGCTCAGGACAAGGACCAGTTTCAAAATAGAAAAAGTGCTGAGTGGCATTGTGGAAAGATGCGGCAAACTGTCACCAACATTATTCCCTGAGAAAGTGACGGGGACAAAGTGCCCTGGAAGGAAACCGTGCTCCCTGGAGTATGCCGAAGTGATAAAACCCAGGGCCCGCGTCCCAGACACCTGAAACCTCAGGGTCACACTCTGCTGCTCCTGGATTAACTGGCCACATCCAACCCTCTTTCTTGGCCCCGTTTTCCAGCACTGAGGATTGAATCCAGGCCTTCACACTGAGCTACATCCCAGCCCTTTTGTATGTTTTATTTTGAGACAGGCCTGCCCAAGTGGCTCAGGCTGGGCTCCAACCTGCAATCCTCCTGCTTCAGCCTCCCATAGTGCTGGGATTACAGGCGTGTGCTCCTGGGCCTGGCTTCCTTTCTTGACTCTTTTGCTGTCCCTTTTCCTTATTTTTTTTTCCAGAAAGAACTCAAAGGCACTCAGCCATTTCTCACCCATTCCTACAGCTCTGGGGCGAGTTTTAGGAAAAGCAAAAATAGCCATGTTCACCAATTTGGTCTTTTCTAATGTATATTCTTCTGGAACTTTCTGAAAGGAGGTGGCTCAAATGAGATGCCACTCAGCACTGAGTGTCCCTCTTGGGGCCACTCTGTAGTGAACAAGACTCCTGTAGGCTGAGTATCTCAATGTGTAGGGCAAGGTCTTTCAGAAAGATTGTGACACCTTCATCTAAGAAAAGAAACGGGAAAGCTGCCTTGCGTGCTGGGTGCATAACCCACATGTTGTGCATCAGTTCTTGATTGAAACCCGTTGCTACATCTACCACATTTGAGCGCAGTGTGTTTGCAGGAGGGTTTCAGGCCAACTTCTTCCCAGCCTTGTGCTTAGGGTTCTGCCAGTAACTCCAGGGCCAGCTGCATGTGTTAATCTGGATCCTTCTTTCTGGGGAGCACTTCCACAAAAGGGGCTCAGCTCAGGGTGACCAGCAAGCAAAAAGCTAGACAAGAAAGGCTCAGGGTCCCAGTGTCCCCCTAGTGACCTCACTTCCGCCTTCTAAGCCCCCCCACTTCCAGAGATCTCCACCTACTCCCCATGGCAGCACAGGGCTATGGTAGCCTGTAGGGACGTTTCAGAGGCAAATGACAGCACCTCCCTTGCCCACAGCTCCCCAGGTTTGTCAGCCCAGGTTATCAGCTCCTCAGACCTGAACTGCCAATTGCTTCTCCCACTTGCCCTCATGCTGCCTGTGTATACTCTGGACTAAGAGCATCTTCTTTCTTTTCTTTTTCCAGCACTGGGGGTTGAGCTAAGGGCCTTCACACCAAACTACACACCCAGCCCTTCTTAAATATTTTTGACAGTGTTGTTCTAAGTCACCAAGTTGCCCAGGCTGGGCTCAAATTTATGATCTTCCTGCTTCAGCCTCCCAAAGTGCTGGAATTACAGGCAGGTGTCTCCACAGCCACCTAAGGAAGGTCCTATTTACACCCAAGGCCTTGCCAGCCCTGCCACCCCTGTCTCCCCGACCTCTGCCGCATCCGCACCAGCCTTCTTGCTGTCCTTTGCCCACGGCACTTCCAAGGTTTCCTGTCACGCCTGCCCCAGCCTGACCCTCCCCGACTGCTGGGTCCCCTCCAGCTGCCCCTCGGGGTCTCGGTGCACCCCACGTCACTTCCTGCCCCTGCTATGCTTTCTTCCTCTTCACGGCTTTTACTTCAACCTGAAACCAAATCTTCACTTGGTCGCTCTCGCTTCCATTCTGTCCAGGGGATTGTTCTGCCCTGCTTCTGAGTCCTTGGCTCAAGAAACATGACACGCACACCAGACGTGAAATGCATCAGGGTGAACCGCAGAGCGGGTGGGCCTTCCCTCCACCCGATGGGGGCTCCCTGGGCACAGGAAGGGGACCTTTGGCACAGCATCTGCGACCTTTCCAACCCACTTCCTCTTTCAATAAAGGAAAACCAAACAAAGCGAAAGGTCCAGGGCTGGGCTGCAATGGAATAGAGAAACACACACACACACACACACACACACACAGCCCTCAGATACCAAGCTACCACATTAGCACCTCCTCCTGCGCACATCCCCCATGTAGGCCCCATCACCTCCAGATCACTCTTGACACCAGTGCAGTGGCTGTAGTTGCTACCCAGAATCATTGAGGAAACAATGATAAGAAAAACACAGAAGCTCTGCTTTTTCTTGCATCTTTTTGGTCCGGCTGGTTGAATCAGTGGGTGTGGGACCTTTTCTGTGCCAAACCTCGAGTTCAGGGGCTGGGAACCCCCAACATGGTAAGAAGCATGCCTCCCTGGGAGGGCTGACCCATGCAGTTAGCATGCAATTACTGCCCCCCTGCCAGTGTGCTAGAAGTAAGAGCTCGGTCACTGGGCAAGGGGAAGAGATGGCTCTTACAGGGCGTCGAGCTGAGTCCTCCCTGGACTCAGCCAGGGAGGTCCCTGGTCGCTAACTGCACCCCCGGGTGCAGCCCAGCATGAAGCACAGCTATGCAGCAGTTTCCTAGTTTTGTTTAGGGCCAGAACTTGGACTTGAAAGTAGTTGTGCATCGGTTTCCTTTACAGCCGTCAACATCATTTGAAATATGTTCTCTTTGAACACTTTGGACTAGTTTGTTTTTTATTGCCTACCTGGGGCCTGGCATCAAAGTGCCTGCTAGGTGTTTGTTGACTAATCACTAAACAAATAGATTTCATCAGGCTTTTGAGTCTCGTTCTCTTTGGAGATTGGACTCAATTCACAGCTCTCCGCAGAGCTTAAGGCATCTCAGCAGCAGGCCGAGCTTGTTTCTCTCTCCTCCTTCCTCTCCCAGTAAAGGCGAGTCAGTTCTCTTCTTGAGACTCTTGCCAGACCTGCCAGGCACACTCCTGAGGTTCCTTTTCTCCCAGGGAGAGCAAATTTGGGGCCTTCCTTTTGCAAATATCCACTCCCCTGTAGTTACATTTGCTGAACCTTGGCACAGGCAGCAAAATCCAGTGGCATTTAGGTCTAGGATGCCCCTCACCCTGGACCCTTGCTGGAGAGGGGGAGGGTGCCAGAAGTGGAGTGAAAATGAAATGTTTTGTTCACATTGTCTCGGGCAGAGGCCTGGCCAGGAGTCGGAATCCTGGGTGCTGGGGTTACCGGTGTCTCACACACACTCACGCGCGTGCACACACACACATGCAATTTTCAGGCAAAGTGAATAAAGACCACCTCCAGCGAGGTGCCTGCTCAGCTGTGAGGGCAGTGACACTGTGTGACAACACCCTGCCTGCATTCACTCTCAGGTAGGACACACAGAAGGTGGTAGGTAAGGTTTCTGCCATCTTCCCAGCGAAGAAGCAATGTCACTGTGAATTTCAAAAGAGGGTGCAGCCCTGGTCAAGGACAGCAGCCTTGCATTGGCACTCTCAGTCCCAAAGACCGGGTCCCACAGTGGCCCAGCCTGGGCTCCTTGGAAGGGCTTTATTCCTCTATTTACTGTGACTCCAGGTTTTGCCCTTCTCCCAGGGACAGAATTCCTACCTGGTTCCAGAGATACAGCAGCCCGTGCAGGCCAGCAGACAGGCACATCACATTGTCAGCATGATAAGAAAGGGGTGACAAGGTGACCAAGGCCCATTTTCCTCTGCCTCCATCAAAAGCATGTGAGATGTCCCCTTCCACAAGTGGACACTTCAGACTAGTCTTCATCCCTTGCTTTTCTCCAGCTGACACACAGTTACTGGGAGGTACCTGCAGTCATAAAATGCTTCAGATATAAACTAAATTGAGATAAGCAGGTCCGGCTGGGTAAAAAAGGATAAGGAACACCGGTTAATTCCTCAGGCCCTTCACACCCCATTTCTCCTCTTTCACTCCCACGTAACCCACACCTTCATCTCTGATACCCAAGTGACATTCAGTTGTCCCTGGGTAGACTCTTCTCTGAAATTCGTATCAAAAGCCCCTCTATCCCCACCCAAATTCAATGGTAACGACTCACTTAGCTGCAGGTGTTCATGATAGACCCCTCTACCCAGCCTTCCCTGGGGGACCTCTTTTCTATGAAGGCAGAGTAGCTGCTCCCACCAAGCCACAGGGGACAGGTTCACACATACAAACATACAAAAAACATTTCTAAATGAGGCACAGTAAGACACAAGCAGTAACTAATAAATAAAATAATTATGATAACTTACTGTAGTCATTTATTTAAAACTTAAGAACTGTTTCTTTCTAGAACTTTCCAGGCAATATGTTCAGACTTGGTGGATGGCACAAAAGAAAGACTAGTGACTACTTTAGTGTGCTGTGCTCTCCCAGCGTTCCTCGCTTCATCAGCCCTGGTGATTGAACACATCCTCTGACAGGAGTCCTTGCTCTGTCACCTGTATCAAATCGTCCTCTCAGTGCCTCAGTTTGCTCTGCATCCAGAGCTCTGTGCCAGTGGCTGACGTCACTTCTGAGTCCCACCTGCACAAGTCCTATAGTCCTAGCACTCAGTAGGCTGAGGCAGGAGGATCATTAGGAGTTCAAAGCTATCTTGAATTACATAGTGAGACCCTGTCTCAAAAAACCAAAAACAAAAGACACAAAGATAAGATATCCAACGACATTAAATACTGGTACCAATAAAACCTGAAAGTGTTTATTCTGCTTCTATTTTGTTTTTGTTTTGTTTTTGGCCCCGGAAATCAAACTCAGGACCTCACACTTGCCAGACAGGCACTGAGCCACTGAGCTACATTCCTGGCCCTCAGTCTGCTTCTAACTGTGCATGCCAGCTGGTCTCCATAACATCAGCTCAGGAACTGATAAATCCCAGCTTAAAAATAGTTCCCCACCAGAAAGCTATTTTACCTCCGCGGGCCACTCTGCCAGCTATTATAATTCAAAATGGTTTGAAGAACGTCTAAAAGAAAATTTAGCCCAAGTGGACTCCTAAAATGACCATGTCGCTTTCCATCACAAAATGTCCTTTTTCTTTAACTTGGGACACAGAATTGTTCCCTACCTTCTCCCGGAAGCCTGGTGTGCGGGCAAAGCCACCTTAGGGACCTCGGGGTCCCCGCCTGCAGGACCCAGCCCTTGCAGCTCTGCAGCGCTTCCTCCTCCTCCTCGCCTGCTGCGTGTGTTTGTGTTTGTGAAAATATCTACTCAAGTGTTTACGATTGTGCAAAGCCGTCCTAATGTCCCCAACGATAAAACTGTCCACATAGAGCTTGCCATGGCTCTGGGCCCCATCCTGGAGGGGGCTCAAGAGGACTGAATGTCGCTTAGGTAGTGATTGCAGGTCCCCAGGGATGCAGCCCAGCTGACGCCTGCGCGCAGCATCTCCCCCTGGCGGTGGCCCGGGAAATTGCGAGCCACGCGGTAGCAGCCTCTGACCTGAGGCCGCGAGGGGCTCCCAGGTGGCAGTCCTGGGCCCATGGTGCACTAAGTTCCTCACTCGCCAGCACCGTGTGGCTGTGTGGTCCACCAGCTGGCCGGGACTGTGAAGTGTTGAGTCTTTGTTGAAAGGCAAAAAAAAAAAAAAAACCAGCATTATTTTATGTTTAATTTATATTTCTTCAGTACTGTCAAGTTGAGCCCAGGAGTGTTAGCAACTTGTATTGTTTCTTTTGTGAATGACCTTATTTCTCAAGACAAGGCGCTTTGTTGCTTTTTTTGTTTAATGGTTTTTGAGACCAAAGTACTACTTGTACAGTCAAAATGTTTATATGGTAGTGAATTTTTTTTATCTTCCTGAGAAAGCTGTTATTAAAGCCGGTGATGTATAAAAAGGAAGGAAAATGAGGACAAGGCCTCATGAAGTGACCTTTCAAATATACTTCCATCCCCACGGGGTGCCAGGTGACAGCAGCGCCCGTGTCCCCTCTGAACACCTGACCTGATCAGCACCTTCATCCGGGCAGCGTCAGCACTGTCTCGCACTCTAAGCAGGTCTGGTGACTTCTCTCCTCCGTGTCCTCTTTCTTCCTTCTCTGCCAGTCTCACTGACTTGTCTTTTCCATAGCTCTGTAATTCTCCTGCCTCCCTGCCCTTCCAGTACTTTCTCCACCCTTCCTACATCCAGGCGGCCCATAGCTGCCCCCCCATCACTGTGATGAAATCCAGAATACATGAATCAAAGTCTCCGTACATCAGGATGACGTCAAACTTCCCTCCCAGGACCAGTGACTCCAGGTGATCTGAGCACAGCCTGCTGCCTTTGCACCAATGCTGGGTCCCATCCTCCCTGCAGTCCTCCTGCACCCGATGGTCATCCGGCACCACTGGACTTCCACCTTTCCAAGCTCTGCTTCCTTGTGGCTCCTCATAATCGAGGGCATCCAGGGGCCCTGGCTTGCCTTTGTGTGAGCCAGAAAGTTTCCTGCTTGTTTCCAAGGCCAGGCTGCCCACCTTGTACTCCGTCCAGGACTTGGGTTCTTGCCCTGTCTCTTATTGCCAAGTGCCAGCTGCCTTCCTCCCTGCCTGCTCTTCCCCTTGGCCCTGGAGGCAGGGCTGTGATGGTGACCTGTCTTGCTCCTCATTCTGCCCCATCCCTGCCCTGCAGCTGCGTCCTGCAGGTGTGAGTGCTGGCTGCTCTGGAGCCTAACTTGTACCTTTCCTGCGTGAGACTTGCCACGACATCATTGGTAGTCAAATCGCAAACAGTTGCTTGCAGGATGATGTATATAGGTCCCACAGCCTCTCTGGTTCATCAGTTCCTAGTGCAGGGAAGCATCCAGGGAGAAGCCAGGATCTCAGACACCTCCCCAGAAGACATCCATACCACCAGGCTCTGCCCCAGGGCTCCATGGTCGTCTCTCGTGGGAGCTCTTCTTTTTTGGTCTCACAGGAATGCCAATGTATTCCCTTTGGTTTTCACCTCTAGGGTAAACTTCCCCAACCTTGTTCATCCCAGGAAGTATACACAAGCCTGCACCATAAAATGATCATACTGCATTACCCTTTCTATGTCCACCTGCCAGCACCTGGCTGGCCTCCCTGAGTTTACTCTAGCAGAGTAGAACCTATTTGCTGTGGGCCTCAACTGTACCCACATGACTCCTGGTAGCATCTCATCTCCTCTTCATCACCTAGAGTCCAAATTTTCTCCTGGGCTCAGCTCCCAGAGCTTCTCTCACCCACTTCTCCCCTGCTCCAGGCCCTTGAGGCCTCCTGGGATATTTTCCAGATTCCTCACCTGAGACCCCTAGTTTTCCACAGCTCCCCACCTTGGTAACTGGCTCTGAGCTCTCCCATGAGCACGACTTAATCCTCTTCCGGGCCTGCTCTTTTCTTTAATTCTGCAACTCCATCATCCTCCATTAGGTGGAGTCATAAGAATGCTCCTAGATTTTCATTAGAGAGCAGAGTCCCAGCCATTTGTGGCGAGGGACATGACCTGAGACCCTACCACAAGGAAGCAATTCACCACTTCACCATCAACCAGAATGACACACACACATGATGGAGTAACAAGTAACCGAGGACTCCGGTCGCCCCTGGTGAGCACCGTCCATTCACTTCTTCCCGTGGACGTGAGTCTTGCTGCTCCGATAAGGTCAGTCAGTTGCTGCACTGAAAACCAGAATGAGCCAGATGTGGTGGTACACGTCTGTATTCCCAGTGTATTAGTTACTTTTCTCGTTGCTGAGACAAAATACCCAACACAAGAAGTTAAAGGAAGAAAGATTCATTCAGCTCACCGTTTGTAGGGCTTTCAGTCCATAGTGGCTGACTACAAGGCAGGGTGGCTGGACAGAGAACAGTTCATGGTGCCTACAAGGCAGCAAACAAAGCAACAAGGGAGGAAAGACAAGCCTCCTTCTGTCCCTTATATTACATGCAGGCTGCCCGCCCTCGGGCAGGTAAAGCACTCACACCCTTAGCCCTAGCCAGAACGGTGCCAAACCAATCAGGGACTGATTCACTAATCACACTCCCTTAATCCCAGCACTACACTATCTATATCCAGCCACTTCTGAAAAAGCCCCATGACAAAATGAGGCTTTGGGGGACAACTAGACGCAAACCGTAACACCAGCACTCAGGGAGGCTGCATGCAAGAAAAAAATTGTAAGAGGGGTGGGATATTGCTCAGTACAAAGGCATTGGGCTCAATCCCCAGTACAAAAAAAAAAAAATAATAATAACACGAAATAAACTAATAAACCACTAGCTGTTTCAGAAGCTGATGCGGCAGTCACCTCGCCAGACACCACTCATGCCCCTGAGATGCAAAGACTGAACACACCCCTGGCAACTGCCTCCCCCAAAGGGATCCCCTTGGGTCCTCTTCAATAAACAAACTTCCAGTAAACAAACTGACTCTTAAATGTGTTGGGGCACTTTGACTTCATCTGTGAAATCCCGAGGAATTGTGCCCCTGAGTGCAATTACACAGCAGGTTACCCCAGCCAGTTCCCCCGGGGAGTCTGAGTTCCCTCTTCTCCTGTTTAATCATCTTTGGTGGGAAGCTGAGCCACTGAGCTGACTGGCTTCACAGCTGTTTGCTGGCAAGTTTCTGCCTGGGCACAGCCTGATTCCATAGTTCCCATCTTTCAACATGCAGATGAGAATGTGTGGGCAAAGGAAAGTACCGAGTGGCCTTGAAACACCAAGTCCAGCAAGGCCCAGCCCCACCTCAGTCACCAGAAGTCTGTGAGTTCCAGGGACTCCGCTTTGCCACTTACTAACAAGGAGAAAAGCTAAAAACGGAGGTCGGTCCCCCTCCCAGCAGGCTTTTGGGAACCGGAACAGGAGGGGGCTTAGGAAAGTGCCAAGGGCCGGACACAGCTGGCCCTGAGCCTGTGTAACCCGCAGACACACACTCGTGCAAGCAGCTTGGCACACCTGGGCCAATCCCTCCAGCGTGACTAAGGGGGAAAGGTATCCGGCAACAGGAAGGAGCCACTGGCTTCCCGCTGGGCCGTGTGGTGGGATAAAGGCAAGGCTAGGGCTCTGAATTCAAGTGAGTCACAGAACTGCATGTGAACTCTAGAGACCCCGAGAACTTTATAATTGAAGCTTACAATGCGTTTTGGATGCATATACACAACTATTAATGGTTTGTAGGAGCGCAACATCCATTTCATTTTGTACTAACAATAAAAACACTGGAAAAAGTACACATAATGGAAATGATTACTTCTCTCCTCTCTAACAGGCACTTAACCTTTGATCTCTAATCTAAATCACATTGCCAAAGGCGCTTTCTTTATATCCTCTGACATCTGCCAAAGTCATTAGTAAACTTTTCTTCGCAGTTCCCCTGAAATAGCTTCTTAGAGATTGAGATGAACGGAGGAAAACTTTAATGTGGACTGACACCACGTTAAGTACCTTCTTTCAATCACTCCTCCTCCTTCCTTGTGTAAAATATTAGGTGAACTGATTCAAAATGTGGGCGTGTGGTGGAATTAGAGAAGACTTTTTTCTTTGAGGCCAGCATTCATCTTCACCTTGCTACAATATAAATGCAAATACAGGCCAATAAAGTTAAAGATTAAAAAAAAGTTATGCATGTTAATTTAACCTAGCTATGTAACTGGTTCACCTGGTTCATGCTTTTTCAGATTAGCCTGTGTATTCTGGCCTGAAAACAATATAGTTCCTTGTGTCAGCATTGTTTGTTGTTTTCTGTTTTTTTTTTTTTTTTTTTTTTGGTGTTTGTTTTGTTTCGTTTGAACCAGGGTCTTGCTATGTAGTTCAGGCTGGCCCTGCACCCGCAGGGATCCCCCTGGCTCAGACATTCCAGGTGGGAACGGTCTCTGTGTAAATGGGTCTCAGTCTATCTTCCACTGTTACCATGCGGTGCCACAAACTGGTAATTTCTAAAGGACAGCAGATGCTTGGCTCCAGTTCTGGAGGCTGGAGGTCCTCGATCAAGGGCCACCCCTAGTGAGGATCTTCTCGACACACTGCACCACGGCAGAAGAATCACACGGCAGGGCAGAGTCGCCCTTCACAAGGTGCTGCAGCTAACGGATCCTTATCAGAGCTGGTGGCCCTCACCCAGGGGAGGGCCCCTGCGCTCCGGACCTCTGCAGCCCTCCCAGGCCCTGCCTCTCAGCACAGCCACACTGCAGACCCAGTTTCCTACACAAGCTGACTGAAGCCCAGCTGGGTGCTCTTGAGTGTCCCCCTAATCCAGACCCACAGCCATGTCTCAGATCTGCACCAGTGCTGGGCTGTCTTCTTCCTCGTGGAATCGGGAGGCAGCCCCCTGATCCACCAGAGTCGCTGTGTCTTGGCCGAGGTGAATAGCCACGCAAGATGTAGGGCCTAGGTGTGGTGGCAAAACCTCACAAACATGAGAACTGAAAAGAGCAGTGTAAGGAAATGCCTCTTAAGGATATACTAGAGGAAGAAACGGGAGACACAAAGATCAGTCACTCCTTCTTCGTTCCTTCCCCAGCCCCTCTCCTCTAAACGTGCCCACACCTCCCTGGGCCTCTTCCGGCGTGCTGGCCAATTGGCTGGACCAGCCAGCCGCTCAGGCCATGCAAGGAGAGGGCCGGGGTGCTTCAGAACCAACCAAGGGCCCCAGGTCACCGTGGAATCCGCAGATGTTTATCCAAGAGCAAAACGGAAACCAGGTACCTCTCTCTTCCCCGACAGTGTTCCCTGGACCCTGGTGTGGACCTCAGTGGCCCACAGTTTGGGAATTCTCATCAATGCTTACGAATCATACCCCCATACACACAAAAAACCCACTTTTTTAATGGAGTGGCAAAGGAGGGCTTCTCAACATTTCTCAAACCGTATTCCAAGATTTCATGGAGTATTCTAGAAAAAAAGTTAAAAACAAATTTTTAAAAATCTCTTACCCTAGTTATGTGTTAAGACAGTCAAGGTGCTCATCCCTATGTTGAAGATGCTAAAACACCTCAGCACAAAGAAACCTCCTGAATTCTTCAAGAATTTTCCAAACTGCTTTAACCACAGTATAAAAAAAAATCTAATTTTTCCCCTCTAACACATATTTTTAAACCCTCTGATCTGGTCATCCAGTTGGGAAGGAAATGCTTGAAGAATCACCAGGCTTCTCAGCATCTGTCAGCTTCTCGAGAAAACGGTTCATTGTTTCCCTTCTTAATCACAGTGTGTAGAGGAGGAAAAAGATCAGTGCCCTAAGAAAGGACACACGATACTTGTTGTCTCATCTACACAAGGACACAGATTATTTTTCAGACACTCTCAGCACCAGCCAAGGAGGGCGACCTGACCTGGTGCGGCCAGCGGAAGTCTCGGGTTACACTTCTGAAACCGCCAACGGTCCTCGAGGAGGGGCTGGCAGGAGACTGGGCTCTGGGCTGGCTGATCTGGCTGCTGAAAAGGCCTGCTGTTTGAGGATGTCGGTTACGGTCTGAGGTCTGGGAGTGATTTAGATTTATCTTGAGCAGGGAGATCAAGGAGGTGAAATTCTCCCAGTGCCATAGACCTTGCTTTGCCAACAGCACGGCAGTAAACAGCACCAGGAACCTTCTTCGAAGATTCTGTTCCAGTTCAGCAGACATTTGTTCAGTGCTGTCACCTCCCAAAACATTGTGCTCCAAGGGGAGAGGACCTGGGACGGACGTATCAGAGAGTGGGAAAAGAAACCAGGGAAAGCAGGCGCCTGCTACGGCCACGCTGGGTGGCAGTGAACTAAACCCGGATCCAGATGCCAGCACCTGGATGTGAAGATGTTTGTGATTAGCACCGGCAGAGCCAGAGCCGTGGCAAAGGGCTTTGGGATGGCGGGAGCACGGAAGGAGGCCTGGGCCCCCCCTCGCAGGGTTAGGGTCCAGGCAAAGGGAAGGGGGGCACGGGAGGTAGAGTGGGGTGAATGTGGCCACGTGCCTCCTGATTGTCATCTTCAAGGACAAATTTTTTCATATACAGAATAAAGTACCTTAAGTTGATGGGAGAAAAGCAAATATTATCAACAGGGACATTCTGAAGCTTGTTCTGAGGACTTGCAGGACCCTTATATGACAACCTCGTGTCCATCCTCCATCCCTCTCTCCTTCCTCCAAGACTTTCAGTGTCGCGTTGACGTTTCCCTGGAGATCACCCAGCTTTCCTGGCACATCCATCCCATCCCCGGGTCCCCTCTGTCTCCTTCCTTTTACAAGTAGACTTCTCCCTTGCATCACACATCTTTCTCTGCTTTTAGGTCACACAGACTCTTCCATATGAATCAAGAAACATAGATTTTGCTTATATTTTTGGTGTTAAGTTCTCAGGTTGCCTGTAAAAGTATCACATATGCTTCACCCAGTCCTTTTTTAAAGTATCTAGCTACATGGCCAACACTCAGACTGTGTCAACAGGCAATTTTCCAATTCGATGTTCTTTTTTTTCCTCCTCCCCTCTTTGAGATGGAGTCTAACTACAAGGCCCAGACTGGCCTCAAACAGCCTGTGCTCCTGCCTCACCTCTGGAGCAGCCTTCCTCGTTCTTGGTCGTTTCACACTGGGAGCCAGCGCCTGCCAGCTCCGCTCCCATGGGCACTGACTTTGACCCACACCATAGTCAGAGAGGAGCCGGGCCGCAGCAAGGCGACTTCCCAGGGTGTCACCCCCAATCTTCACACTGCCGTGACCTTCGTCCCTTTAAACCTCTGTCCCCTGTGTGAGACTGATTCAGAGAAAACCCTGCTACTCAGGCAGTGTGCTTCGACGTGAAAGGGGTCCCCAGGCCTGCGAGAGGAGACACTGCTGGTTCCCTTGCTGCTGTGGCCTGTCATTTCCAAGGACCCCTGGGATGACCTTGGGCTCAGCACAGGAAAGCAGGACCATCTCTCATCTCAGAATTACCTCTCAAGTCCCTTTGGCCACACAAGATGGTAGTGACAGGCTCCAGGGGCTAGGACTTGGACACCTTTGGGGCCCTTATTCTGCCAGCATAGTTCCTCTGACACACACTATAAGGGAAGATCTCGTCTCCACACACGTGGGGTAGAAGGTGTACCCTACTCTGTACAATTTAAAAGTAAATTTAGAGCCCAAGTGTGGTGGCCCATGCCTGTGATCCCAGTACTCAGGAGGCTGAGGCAAGAGGATCACCAACCTGGGCCCCGTAGTGAGTTCCAGATCAGTCTGGACTACACAGTGAGACCCTGTCTGAAAAACACAAAACAAAACCTTGAGGTCACCTTGAAATTGACCTCCAATTTCTTTGATGGGAGCTGGGTCTCTTCTCTTCGTGAGCAGTTCATCTCTGGTTCAGTGCTGAAGGCTTGTGCATGCAGAGGGGAAACTTTGCACAAAAGCCTCCCCTGCTAGCCATGGCATGAGCATAAGGGGCTGCATTTGCCCGCAATGTATCAGGGCTGCTCACAGTCAGAAGCAGCAGTGCTGGGACAGCGCCGCTGGGATACCAAGCAGTGAGCTTTGCTGCCATTTTCTAGACAGCCAGGGTATCACAGGCCTCCTCCTTGATGGCTTGGCTCCTGGTGATTTGGGAAAGATCCTGTTTGGCCATGATGATCACCTTCCCAAGAGAAGCTCTTGCCCCGCACCCCCATCCACTGGCTGAGCCTGGTGGTGACATTGCTTCAGGTCGGCAGGGCCCTAGGGCAGCGGTAGGGGGCGCTCTGGGTGTCCGGCATCTTCTCTAGGGGAAGAGACGCATTCTTATTGCTTCATGTGTTTAGAGGGAATCCGTGCTTTATAAACAATGCCAAACATCGTGCCGTAGCTTCCAAGAGAAAATCCTGAAACAAGACTGCTCTGCAGGGGGGGCTCTCTCACTGCGCTGCTCCTTAGAAGCTTCGCTCTGTATTCAAACCCTTGCCTTACTTGATCAAATAAATTGGCCAACTCTGTTGGTCTTTCTCCTTAAGACAGGTGACTTACTTACTTTTCTCTCATTACTGAGACAAAGCACCTCACGCTCAAAGTTAGACAGGGAAAGGTTTACTTAGCTCACAGTTAGTGGAGGTTTCAGTTCATAATCAGCTGACTCCAAGGCGAAGTGGTTCCTGGCACAGGGGCAACAGTCCATGGAGGAAGAAGACAGCAAAAGCAAGCAAGAGAAAGAGGACAAGCCTCTTTCTGTCCCTTATATTGGGTCCAGCCTACCAAGATTAAGGCAGTGCCAATCCAATGAGTGGACTGATCAGCAATCACCCACCCTTAATCCCAGCAGTCTTAATCCCAGCGTTAGACCAGGAATCAATCACAAACTCCAGATTCAGCCACCTCTGGACCAAAAAACCCCTCTGACCACATGAGGCTTGGGGAGACATCTAGACACAGCCAGATCAGGACTGCAAGGCTGACAGCCAGAGGTAACCGTGTGCCTATAGACCCTGTCTAAGTGACGTGTTCTTTGGTTTTGCTTTTGCTTTGCCTCTTATCAGAAGTCAGCACCTTTTCTCCTGCTAAGAAAGACCAGGTTTTGCGTGGTGTAAAGCAAATGCTCCCCACTGCCGTACAGGGAGTCTCCACCCTGCCATTCATCCTCCGCCTAGGTCTCCCCCAGCTTGAGTTGGGGTCGCAGGGGAACTGCACCTCACACACAAACAAAGGGTCACTGTGGCTTCCACGAACAGACCTGGCTTGACTATATTCCAGCCACACGGAATTTTAATAGGTTGCTTCCCTTTTAGAGTATGTTTTCAGGCCAGTGATAGAACAGCTGGACCAAGCACCACCCGTTTCTTTTTGTTTGTTTGTTTGTTTGTTTGTTTGTTTAAAGAGGGTACAGTTGAACACAACAGAACAGAACATAAGAAAGCAATGTAAGAGACATAAATTTCAAAGCAAGACAATCAGAGATCTTCAATATCTATCATACTGTCTATTTTCTTCCGAATAGTTGACTATATCTTCACATAGAGGAGAATTCACACATGAAACAACATAGTATGGAACTGATCTGAACAAGATGAGGAAGGCGTTTAGGTCTTCAAGATCAGACAACAGGCTGATCATTGTGTCCCTCATTCTCTTCAAAACAGCTGTCCATACCTTCATGTATGTTAAAAGTAAACAAAGCAAAACAGGCTAAAATCACTCCGAACAAAGAACGATAGAATTGCTGAATTTCACATCATGATGCTACGGAATCAGCACTAGGTCTGAGTAGTGTGTAGTAGTATGTCTTTTTCTTCAAAGTAGTTGTTCATTTCATCATGCATTATATGATCAGTTCTCATAAACTGTTTATAGGTTCTACGCATGCATGAGTTTCTACATATATTTCTATCCTTTCTGTATTAGAGTGAGAAACAAAACAAGCAAGACAAAATAAAACATATTCCTATAAAAACATGAAGTGAAAAAGTCATATAAAACCACAGTACAAGATGATCTACAATGGTTACTACAATGGTTACAACACATCTACAATGTGTTGTCTTTTGTTATCTTCAATAGAATTGTCTATATCATCAGGCATAGTATAATTGAATATAGCAGTACACAACAGTATTAATAAAAACAAAACATTGGACATAGTGTAAAACTTCAAAAGCAGGTAATAATCAAACCAGAATGGGTATCATAGTGAATCTTGTCATCTTCAGTGTAATTGCTTATAGTCTCAGACTTGATACTATCAATCATAACAGATTTGAACAAAATCTGTCAATACCAAACAGCAACAAACCAGATTCAACTAAGATCAATCATGGTAAAACAGTATAAATCATACAGGGCTTCAGATTAAGTTAATAAGAAAGTAAGGATGATTACGATACTATATCCTGTTATTTTGGGGATAGCTGTCTGTGCCCTCAAATCTACAAGTAGACAAACTGGAACAGAATATAATCTATCTAAACAGAGCAGTGTGAGTAATGTGGGTTTTAAATCCTGATACACTATTAACAGTATCCTCTGCCTTCTTCTGCACAGGTCCCAGAGTATACCAACTCCCTCAGTTTTTAGATTTGGGGTGCAGGGCAACCTGTTATTTACCTAAGTGGTTCAGAACCTTCTCACTCCTGGACTTGATCTCAAGTTGTATCCTTTTACCTACAAAAGCCTGCCTTTCCAACCTGTCTGCAGGTGCTGGTCAAGTTGCCCCTATTTCTCTCTAGTTCCCTGTCACAAACAGCATTGTTTTCTCATATTTGACTTTCGGTCCATAAACCCTTTTTTAGGTTAATTATACTTCCTACACAGAGCATCTCAGTTGACGCTACCTCCTGATCTACTCTGCCTGTGTTTCTTTTTTTTCTTAGTGTATCAAGGCCATCTATATTAGAGATTTAGCTAACCTTCTCTGCCTTATCTCTGCTATGCTATTTTCCTGCCATTGGTTGTCTACTTTTCTCCTGTCTGCTCTATTCATTGAGGCCTCTCTGCCACTGTTCCTGATATCCTCGTATTTTCTCTCTCTCTCTCTCTCTCTCTCTCTCTCTCTCTCTCTCTCTCTCTCGAATGTCCTTCAGTATTGTCTGCAGGGTTAGATTGGCAGTTGTGAATTCTCCCAGTTCCTCTTTGTCTTGGAAACATCTTGTTTCTCCATTAATTTCTAGAGACAGTTTTTCAGGTACATCAATCTGGGCTAGAGGTTATTTTCTTTCAGGGCTGGGAATACTTCGCTCCAAGCTCTTCTTGATTTGATGGTCTGTATTGAGAAGTCTGCCGTGATTTTGGTGGGTTTTCCTTTATAGGTGATCTGTTTCTTTTCTCTGATGGCTTTTAGCATTCTGTTCATATATTGAATTTCTGGGATTTTGATTATTATATGTCTGGGTGTAGCTGTGTTTTGGATGGAGGTGGCTGGAGTTCTATATGCCTCATACATCTGAATATCATTTCCTTTTCCTATGCTTGGGAAGTTTTCCTTTATTATTTCTGTGAATAGCTTTTGTATTTCCTTTGTGTTTACCCTTGCTTCTTCACTCACATTTTTTATTCTTAAGTTATAGATCCTCTCTCTTGTCATCTTCTAGCCCTTGTATTGTCTGTTTCCTTGTTATTTTTAAGAGATTTTTTCCTTTCATGATCACACATTGCAAATCTGTCTTCAAGTTTTGATAGTCTATCCTTGGTTTCTTTCAAGCAGTTTTACCAGATTTCAATGAAGTTTTTTATTTCCTGGTAATCTTTTTAAATCTGCTTCATATATTCTAGGTTTTCTTTATGTTTGTCATCGAACATTTCTCTCCTTTTTTTGTGTGCCTCCATTCTTCCACCTGTATCTTCTTGAGCAGTGCTTAGCATTTCTTTTATTAATCTACTTATATCTTGCTTTACTTGATTAAATATTTCACTTTGAGCTCATCTATGAGGTCCTGAAGACATCTCTTTATGCCCACTGATGCCATGTCTGATATTGCATGCTTGCTGCCCTCAATCTCTTTTGTATTTACCTCTCCTGGATCAATGTTATCAGGGATGGGGGCTGGGGACTTTTTCTTATTTCTTTCTCTTGTAATGTTTTTGGTTTCTTCCATACAAGTGTATAGAGGAGGTCCCAGCCCCTTTCCTTGTTGGTAATGGCTCTTCTGAAGCATGCTGGCTAGGGATTTTGCCCTCTCCAGTTTGCTATTGGTCATTGAGGTTCAAACAAGGGCGGCATATGCTGGCTTCTCCCCTCCAGGTCAGTCAACTTGCAGGGGTCTTCGCTGTGTTAATGTGCACCATGTGTAAGGAGTTGGTTTGGGACAGTTTATTGGATCCCAGCCAGAGGCATGACCCAGGCCAAGCAGATCCCACCAATTTGGTCTGAGAAGGGAAGAACTGACTGAAGTCATTGCTGTTCCTTGTTCCTGCCTGTCCTGCCCAATTCCAACATGTCGTCCAGTTGGCTGCCACTTTCCGGTGGGAGGGTCTTATTCCCAGCACTCACTGTGGGTCAATGCAGGTTCCTTGTCAGCTCTGTTCTCCATTGCACTTGCCAACCTCCGACTTCAGCGTGACCTCGGCTCCAATGGGTTGGAGTGGTGGGAGTTCAGGTGACTCCAGCAAGAGCACCATGGCCACTAATCATAGCTGCTCTAAGGGTAGCCCTGGAAGTGCATGTTTGACCAGCTCTTTTCCCTTTAGTTTCTTCCTGGGTCAAGAGGATCCATCTCCCTCTGTCTGAACCGCTCCAGGATGTTTTATTCCAGCATCTGAGTTGTCTCAGGGAGGCTCTGTATTCTTCTGCTTACCAATCTGCCATCTTTAGCTCCTCCCACCCATTTGTATTCTGGAGTCACAGAGACACCAATGGATCTCTTTCCTTATCACCATCAGTCCTGCATGTTTTACACGCATGACTTTATTCCACCCTGTGTCATGCCACTCACGGGAGATGATACAGGGTGCTCTGCTTTAGTGATGATAAATTATAGCTTTTGAAAAATAAGTTACCAAAAAAAAAAAAAACATACATCTTAGAAGGAATCACAATGCCACACTCCCTCCCAAATGCTAATTTCATTTTATCTGTTATTGTGCTACCAGAGAGTAAGCCCAGGGCCTTCACACTGAGCTGTGATCCTCCTGCCTCAGCCCTCCGGAGGACTGGAATGACAGGCCAGGGTCCCCAGCCCCCAGCTTTCATCCACTTTCTCTTGCCATCATTTCTCAACCCAGTGGTTCAGTGTTTGCCTTTTACAGTGCTGGAATCCTCCTGAGAGGTTTGCCTGATCCAAAATGATGTGCTGAATGCCTTCTTTTCTCTCCACGATGTCCAGCCTCTCTCTGGCCTCACTACAGCTCTACGTTCGCCTTCGGGGAAGTTGAACCATGTTGATTCCCAGCTCATGTAAACAGTCTGTCACCCTCGGGTGCTAGCTGGGTCTGTAAACTGAAATGCATCCTTTACCCTCCCAAAGACAAGGGAAAAGAGTGTTCTCCTTTGAAAGGTTTGAAAGCTTTCTAAATCTTTTTCTCCATAAAACCCAGTCTGAGTTTCAATAAAGCTGTTTATTTTTGTATGACTCTAGCAGAATAGTTCTTGCTTATACAGTGCTGACTTTTTGGCTTAGGGTGTTTATTATAAGGAGAAAGGAAACAAAGTTGATCCCTTTATGCTTCCCACTTATTTGACCTTCTCGTACTTGACTCATCTGACATCCAACCCTCAGCTATGGTTTTTAAGGTAAAGCATGCAAGAAGACTAGAACTCAGCATGGCTGTTCCTCCAAGCTTTAGATTATACTTTTTGGTCAAGTAATGCTCCTAAGTACAGACACTTCTCAACTTACAATAGGGCTGTGTTCTCATAAACTCACTGTAAGCTGGAAACACTGTAAGTCAAAAATGTATTTAGGGAACCACTGTGGTGCATGCCTGTAGTCCCAGCACTTAGGAGGCTGAGGCTGGAAAATCACTGCCAGTTGGAGGCCAGGCTGGGTTACATAGAGTTCAAGACCAGTCTGAACTACATAGAGAGACTCTGTCTCCAAAACCAGAATAAAGGAAAATGTCTTCAGGAAATTGAATTTATTAGGAAGGTCCTACACACATGACTGTCATAACAGGCAGAATGCACTTTGTTTTACAGAGAAGTAAGTCCTATAGACTAAGAAAACTTACAGGCAACAAGGAGAAAATGAAAGAAGACTCACTGCAGGACATGTGACTTGGGCCGAAGAAATTAAAGAAATTATGGGCTTTTAGGGGCTGGAGATGTAGCGCAAGGATAGGGTACGTCATGGCTTGTGTCTAGATGTCCCCCCAAAGCCTCATGCTTCGTAGTAGGTGGGGAGTTTCAAGGTGGCTGATCAGGTTGTGTGAATGTGGATTAAGGGAGTGATGCTGAGATAGGGGCAGGTATAATGGGACACCCCAGGCTGGTTTTTAAGGTAAAGCATGTGGGTGACACCATCCAAAACATCTGGAACCTAAATGGGATAAAAGGGAAAAGGATGTGGCTGCCGCTGCAGCTTCCTGCTTCCTGCCTGCTTTGCTATGAGTTATTTCTCTTCTGCAATGCCCCACTGCCATGAGCCACCTGAGAGCCAGTCAACTATGAACTGAAACCTCTATAAACTATGAGCTGAAATAAACCTTTCCTCCTGTAACTCGTGGGTGTCAGGCGTTTTGTCTCGGCAACGAGAAAGTAACTAAGAGCACTTGCTTAGTGTGTGAAGGCCCTAGACTGAAAAAAGAAATCTAAGGTATAGGCCTTTAATATGATATGCAGAACTGCAATACAGGGATGTAATATGTTGCAGAAGGAATAATCAGACAAATGACTTGGGAGTGGGAGAACACAGAGTCTGTTCAAGAGCAAACTGCGGAGTTTCTCGGAAGCATTGGATGTAAAAAGTGGATAGCTGTAGACCCAGGGATCTCCACGGTGTCTTAGTCACTCTCGCATTGCTGAGAAACATTACTCAACACCCACAGCTTAAAGGAGAGGCTTATTTTGGCTCACATTTCAGTGCACGGTCAGCTGGCTCCAGAGAAGCAACAACAGGGCAGAGGAGTCTGGGGGAGGAAAAGCTGGTCAGCTCATGGAGAACAGGAAGCAGAGCGAGTGAAGGGAGGAGCCAGGGCCTGATAAAAACCCTTCTGGGCCACGATCCTAGGGACTGACTTTTCTGCGCAAGGATCATCTGTTCTAGTCAGGTACCAACTCCTCCAGAGACCATCTCTTCCGGTCATGCCCCCCTCAGGGACCACCTCTTCTGGCCAGGCCCCACCCCAAGGACCGCCTCTTCCGGTCAGGCCCCGCCCAGGACCGCCTCTTCCGGCAAGGCCACGCCCAGGACCGCCTCTTCCGGCCAGGCCACGCCTCCCAATGGCTGGTCACGCGGAAGCCCCCCTAACCGCGGCACTTTCCCGGAGCCCAGCCTAAGAGCTCAGGAAGCTCTTGGGGGACATCAGGCATAAACCACTGCGCCAGCTCACGGAACCGGCACCGGCCTAGGAACTCTGGCCAGAATTTCCAGGAAGCGCCTGGTGGATTTTCAGTCAGAACGGCCTTCCCAGTGCCTGCAGCCCTGAGGAACGCGGCAGGGATGAGGGGAAACGGAGGCTACCTGGGAGGCCGGCGCGGCCCAGCCCAGGGCGCAGCCCCAGGAGCATTCTCCGTTCCTGGGACCTGGCCTGAGGGACTCAAGCTTCGCAGTGGGGGAGGCTCAGAGCACCAAGGCCCGCGGGTGGCGGGCAACCGGAAGCGCGTGGATGCGGGAAGAAGGGACTGCGCCCCGGCGGGGGCTCGGTGATCCGGACCAGAGAGGGAGGCCGGCCAAGCCTGTGCTGCTGAGGACACTGATCTAACCGCTCAGGGAGGGAGAAGGAAGGGGCCTGCAGCCGGCAGGGGCTCCAGGGCAATGATACCATCAGAGCAGAGGGGAACAGGGGCCAAGAGAGTCCCCGGTCCAAAGGGCTCGCGGGAGGCCCGGCTGCAGCTCCTGGAACCATGAGACGGAACTCGGTCGTTGCTAAGGGCACAGGCCGCACGAGCCAGTGACACGCAGAGGATAAAAGAGGGCCAGGCCGCTGCGCAGCGGAGACGATGCTGTGGACCTGAGTAAGGAGCAGAGCAGACTGCAATGAAGGCCACTGTCCCGGCAGCAGCCGGCTTGAAGACCAAGTCATCTGGAGTCTGCCTGTCGTCCTGAGACCAGGCCTCCACATCACTGCCAGGAGGAAATTCTGTCCGGGAGAAAATTGTGTCCAGGCACAGCTTGCAGCCTGGGCAGTCAGGGAAAATCCCACAGCAGGTTTTTTGTTTATTTGGTTGGTTGGTTGGTTTTTTTAGATTTTTTTGCGGGGTGGGGTGTACCAGGAGTTGAACTCACAACCTTACTCTTACCGTGCAGATGCTGTGCTGCTGCGTGCAGATGCTGTGCTGCTGAGCCATATCCCTGGCCCTAAGCGATTTTGTTTGCTTGCTTGCTTGTTTAGAGTTTTGTTTAGATTTGAGGTTCCCTTTGCATAATCTGGTCAGTTTACCTGAGGCTAGACGATGTACAGGACTTGGTTTTTCTAGTACTGTATTTCTGACATCTTTGATCTTCTTTATAATTACATTTTTAAACATGGGCACAGACGTCTTCCAAAATACACTCAACTTTCTTTCACTTCGTTGCCTTCACCCCAAAATAAAATGTCTTGGTTGGAAGAAGAGTAAAAGAGATCAAAGCCAGAGTAGTGTTTGTGGAAGCTTTATAAAGACTATATAAAGACGTTATAAAGCCCATTGTTCACAGTGCAGAATGTCTTTAATTAAACACTCCATTGGGCTGGGTATTCAGAAGGCCACCTCCTTTAGTACCCAGTATTGAATGTCACTACTTATTGGATTTGTGCCACATGAGAAGCACCAAAATAAGAGGAAGGAAAGCAAAACGAATGCCCTTTGTCCCCAAGGAATGACAGAGGAAGATTGTGGATGGAGACCCCCAAGTTACTATCTGCTCCACCTTGAGCTCAGTAACCATAAAGATGCTACCAAAACTCTCTGAACTTCTGATTTCTCGTATTTAACCAAATTATGGAGATGCAATGAGATAACACACCCAAGATAACTAACCTATCACCTCGTACTTGGTGCTACTCAGGACATTGTAATGGGTGACGTGATGGCTGGAGTAGACCTACTGATGGTGGGCACAGTAACAGCAGGGTGGTGGGTGTAGATGTGGAGGTGGTGGAGGTAGCCATGGTACTAGAGGAAATGCTAGGGGTCATGCAGGTGATGGGGATTTTGGAGATGGTAGAGGAAGAGATGGCGGCGTGATGGAGGTAGTGATGGTACAGAAAGATGCTGGAGGCTGTGGAAGTGGTGGAGGTCGAGTGATGGCGGCCGTGGAGATGGTGAGGAGGAGGAGATGCTGAAGGGAGAAACAGGTGATGATGGGTCCGGAGGGGCTGGAGGCGGTGCTAATGGAAAAGGAAGGCCATTGCCAAGGTGGTTCCGTGGCAACAGCAGTGTTCCTAGCCGCAGTCGGCTTCCTCTCATTCGTAACAGCCGCGTAGGCGTTCACACTGCTTTGTACGGCAGCTGCGGACCAGTGCTCGCACTCCTGTGTCTGCTGTCAACTGGTGATTTCCACTGACTGCCTCGAAAGAGCTGCAGTTCCCAGTGACTGACTGGTGGGCTCCCCGTTCTTGGAGAATACGGGGCACCAAAGGCGGCAGCAGTGAAGAGAAAGCCCAGCTCCGTGTCCCAGAGCCCTCGCACAGCTGTGCCGGGGCTGACGAGTGTGGCGGGCAGACTCACTGCGCAGTGAGGGCTGCCAGGGCTTCTCTGTCCCGCGCACCGAGTGGAGCCCGGGAAGTGAGAAGATCTGGGTCATGCGGTTAGTTGGGGAGGGGTCCCTGGGCCCGGCAGAGGCTGGGAGCACGAGAGGCGCGCGGTGTGTGAGGGAGATGGAGAAGCCGACACGCAGCGTAGGGGGATCGCGGTCAGTCCGAGGCCAGCCTGTGGGCTGCACGGCTTCAGGGCCTCTCCGGGATCATAGCGTCATGACAGTTTACAGACACCAGGGGGCGATGCAGTCTCGCCAAGGAATCACAGCGACTTTGATCCGACCCGGGCTGCACCCAGTGCAAAGGTGAACCCCTTCATGAAAGGAAGAGCTCCTCCAGGGGAAAAGCATGGTTCACAAAGCCTTTCTTTGAAAGCTTTCAGGATTGCCACCAAAATCGCCTCTCCGAGTCTGCACAGCTGGATTTTTGCAGAAAAAAGCACTTCCTCGTCCCGCTGCAGCTGCCTGATTTTTCCCTGGCTCTGCCTGACCTCGGGCTCTGCCCTCCTCCGCCCAGTGCTCCTAGGACCCTCGTGGTCGCCCGGGCGGTGGCTGCTTTGGTTCCAGCTCGGGCGCCGGGTGTCTGCCCTCCGTGAGCTCCAAGGATGAACGATCAAAGCAGGCCTGCGTCTGCCTCCAGCCGTCTGGTTAACTTGCTGCCTGCCCCGAGGAACAAGGGCTTCTGTGCCCCGGGGAGGGCGGATAGTTGCGGGGGGTGGGGGGAGAAGCTGAGCTCCAAGCCCCGGACTGCAGTGCTGTAGGGCCTACCTTTCTGCAGGGGAGCCCCAGACATAAGGGGCAGAAGCCAAGCGTGGTGGTGCAGACCTATAATCTCAGCACTTGGGAGGCTGAGGCAGGAGTATTCCTGAGAGTTCAAGGCCAGCTTGGGCTACAAAATGAGTTCAAGGCCAGCCTGATTACATAGTGAGACCCTGTCTCAAAGACAAAAATTAACAACAAAACTCAAAGATATATATATGTCACCCAAAGATGAAAGTAAGCATTATGTACTGCAAACATACTAATAGACATTTTTAATTAAAATAACATTACAAAGCAGAGCCACGCCAATATGTGGCCCAGGGGCAGAGCCCATGACCTGCATGCACCAGGCCCTGTCGCAGTGCCACAGTCCATCGATCCGGTAAGAAACACACGAACTGGGGCCCTAAAGTCACTCCCAGACAGGCTGGCTCCTTTGCCTACCAGGAGAAAGGGAAAGTGACCAGGAAGAGGGCGGCAAGGTTAACACCCCACCGCCCACCCCCCGCTGGCGCTGGCGTCTCTGCACGTTGTCTGCATTCGCCATCCTTACCCTGGAAAGCTGGGCTCTGGGAAGGAACGAACAGGGGAGCAGGGGGTCGGGCTCTCAAAATCAGGGTCAGTAACCCAATCATGAGAAGGCCTCAGCCTCCTGCTAAAGCATCTCGGGTGAGGGAGAAGTCACGTGTGAGATGAAGCAGGAGCCGTGAAACAGCAGTGTGTCGCCTGGGGTCTTGTGTTGGCTCCGTTTTTCAACTACAGTGAAATATCACTGTATCTTAGGGAACCATAGTCATTCACACTTCAGTAAAAATTATACTAGCCTAGGCCTTTCTCCTATGAATTCTCTTAGCTCTATTGAAATTAATCCTTATAGGGCCCGGGGTTTAGCTCAGCAGCACAAATGCTTGCTTGGCAAGCGCGAGGTCCTGAGTTTAATCCCTGCTCTTTACTGTTGGGGGGAGGGGGTAATGATTCAGTGGTAGACCATGTGCTTCGCTTGTGGAAGGTCCTAGGTTCAATTCCCAGGACCGAAAACAAAAAGAAATGAATCCCTAGGTAAAGGCAGTAGGAGAGAGTGTAGAACGGTCTCAGAATTGAAGAACCGTCATAGCAAATGTGCCTGGCTCCTGACTGGGTGGAACTTGGAAGAAGATACAGTTCACTCACTGGCTGCAGTTCACTGCAAGACTAGGAATTTTGAGCCAGGGATGCAGCTCAGCAGCACGGTGCCTGCCTGGCAAGCCCAGGGCCATGAGTTCCCCAAAATGATTAGGAATTTTGCCACACGAGACACAGAGTTGAGGGCAGAGACTTGAGTTTCTGTGACTTTTCTTCCTGTTCTGTTTTCAAAGACTCCCGCAGCCCGGAGAATCCATGTGCAGTGAGCACGCGGTCCTCGTGTGTCTTGCATCTCTGTGCGTCCTTAGCTTGCACCGAACAGGGGCAGCGCCTACGTCCGCACACACAACCTCGCCTCCCTTGTCTCTCACGTCCGCGGTACTGTGTGTCGCTTTCGAACATCTGCAATCATCACTGAACAGTAAAATAATCCTAATAGTCACACTTTAAGATAAAGATCCTTTCTCCCCCTTTCCTGTGATTTTGTGTCTGTCACCATGAGCTATGTAGCTGAATTCCGCTAACTTTACATTCTTACCGTAACACAGTTACTTTGCCATAGAAAAGCCTACCTTAGGCATGGAAATGTTTGATTTCAGGTTCAAGAAAATAAATGTCTATAGGAAGCTAATGAATCACTAATGCTTTTATTTAAATAGTGTTTACAGCACCAGGGAGGCTGAGGCAGGGGCATCACTGTGTGTTCCAGGCCAGCCTGGGCTCCACCGTGAGACCCTGTCTCAGAAAAATAACGTTTACAACTAGGGTTCTAAAGCCACACGATTGCTTCATTCTCCACCTCAGTGAGTGCTTTTGGGGTCCCTGTCACTGCCCCTCCGTCCCCTGTGTGAAACCTTCAGATGTCCCGGCATACGGCCACTTGACCCCTGCCCAGCGTGGCTCCCTGGAGACACTTGGACACCACAGTGATGCTCAAAAGTGGACACAACCAGGAAGATGAGCAACCCAACCCCCACCTAGCCTCCCCGGGAAAGGGGGAAGAGGAAAGGGGGGCAGGTCTGTGCACACCCTGACTCTGCCTCCTTTTAGCCACCCCATCAGAACCAAGTCCAAGCACAGGTCATGCTTTCTGGTGTACCGGTGACTGGTTGTGGCTGGTTTCCATGGTGATGGAGCAGGGTGTGTTTCTGTAGGGCAGCAAGCACTGAGCCTCCTTAGACAGCACAACCAGGCTTCCCATTACCTCCTCCAGCGTACAACAGCTCAGACTGCACTCCAGAGTCCAGAGTCCGAAGCTGGTTTCAGCTCCTTACAAAAGGCTCTTGTTACACTTCTGGGGAGCTTGAGGGCTCACTGTTTCACACTGAAGTCTATCAACATAATTAAATGAATTCTGTTAAAAACAAAGGGGAAGGTTGAGCAGAGCCTGCTTCACATGCTCAGGGCAGGTTCTCTCCCAGCTCTAGGGATTCAGTGGGGGCAGTAGGTAAGCTCTGGGAAGCTTCACTCCGGGAGTCTCCCTGCACTGACTGGACTGGGGTGGGGGGCTCCACAGTGCGAGTATTTCCAAACTGTGGACCTGAAGAGGTTCCATCTAATAAAAATAGCTTATGTGAAGATGAAACGATTAGATCAAGAAAAGACATAATGAAGCCAGGCATGGGGGTGCACACCCGTAATCCCAGCACTCTGGGAGGCTGAGGCAGGAGGATTACAAATTTAAGCCCAGCCTGAGCAGCTTAGTGCCTTAGCGAGCCCTTGTCTCAAAATAAAACTAGAAATTGGAAAAGAACTAGGGATGTAGCTCAGGCAAGGGTCCTGAGTCCAGTCTTCAGTACGATGGAAGCAGTGACAGCAATTATACATAGGAACAGTGGCCCCGACTTGGCCTCGGTCTCATCCAAACACACAGGGACCCTTACTTCAAGGAAAGCTCCCCTATAGGTTTCTGGGGAAACTGAGAGTCCCGCACGTGAGGTTCAGCCCCCGATGAGAATTACCTGTGCACAAGGCGCAGGGCACCCCGGCGGCCCCGCTGACGCGCGCTCTTTGGTGGGCCCGGGAGAGGTCCTGGACCACAGCGTAACTGCCGCTCTCTGTTTCTGTTCAAGGTGTCATAAAACTGAGCTCGGCCGTGGAAGGTAGGTTTTGCCGCCCGAGACAACGCTGTCCTGCTCCGCGGCTGCGCGCGTGGCCTGTGGCTGGGGAGCTTCCGTGGCCCCGTGTCCGTCCGCGCGTCCGTCGTGTGTGCTGCTCCTGTCTCAGTCGTGTTGTGCCACAGCCGCTGGCCCCAGCGGCTTCCTGTGTCGCCTGCGGCCCTGTGTGACGGCCTCGGGTCCAGGACGTCGGTGACATCAGGAGACCCCACTGGGGATGTCCAGCCGGGCCATGTCCCGGGATTGAGGCCACCAGACGGCCACAGGCCTCTGGTATGGGGGACCCCGGCCTCCTGCCAGCTCTTCCTGGGCAGCTTCGCTCCAGGCAGGGAGCGGCCAACCCCTCGGTGACAGGCTCGGGAACCGGAGGAGGCAGAAGGCTCAGAGACAGCACCGGACCAGCAACTGGGCAGGGTGCTCTGATGGGGGCCCCAAGGCGGCCGGCACGGCAGATGGGAGGCTCTGACAGGGACGCCGAGGTCTCTGTTTTTGTGTGAGCTTCTGTGTTTGCTGGGTTCTTGTCTGTGGTCTGCTTTGGAGATGTCGTGCTCAGGCGGGGTAGCTTGGAGGGGTTCGCAGCCCCGGGAGGTGGGGACGGAGAGCTTCGCAGAACCGGGAGGGAGGACCCCAGCCCAGGGGGATCAGAGGTGCAGAGGGTCTGGGAGCACAGTGGATCCGTGGGACCCCGGCGCATTCCGCAAACTCAGCAACAGGGACAGCACCTGACACCCAAAGCCCAAGGCTGCTCTGAAACAAGGGACCGGGAAGGTGAGCTCAGCGGTAAACGCAGGCTTAGCAGGCCGGGGCCCTAGTTCCACCCTCAATACTAAGAGGGAAAGGAAAGAAAAAGCTGGCCCAGGCATGCACACCTGTGATCCCAGTGCTTGGAAGGCTGAGGCAGGAGGATCACATATTTGAGCCCTGCTTAGGCAAGTAGCAATTTATCAATTCCCTGGCACAAAATTTAAAAAGAGCTGGGGATACTGCGCAGTGGGAGGCCCTGGGTTCAACCTCCAGTAGACAGAAGAACAGGAAAAGGTCCCGCAATAAGAATTCAGGGTGGACAGAGTGATGACATTAGGCCACCTTAGTGGCCTCAGTGTGGGATCCAGACCCCTGCTAAACCGAGCAGAGATTCGGATTCAGCCAGGCATGGTGGCACACACCCGTGATCCCAGCACTCAGGAGGCTGAGGCAGGAGGATCACAGAGTTTGAGACCAGCCTGGGCTGTGTAGAAAGCTCTTGTCTCAGAAAACCAAAATGAAACAGAAAAACAAGGAAGGAAGCACAACAAATGTTTTTAAGGGAGTCAGAAAGCCAGAAGAGCATCAGATAAGGTTTAAACAATCGTGATTGTTCCGCTTGAGGGTCCTACTTGGGGGCGCGGCTGGGGTCCGTGTGAACCCCCAGTTAGGCTCTCCAGGGAAACATGGGAGTTTGAGGGGAGAGCAGGGCAGGATCTGAGAGACGTCAGGGCCTTTGCATCCTTCTGAATCCTGGGATGTAACTGGGTGGCCCTGGCGTGACGTCATCCAGCGTGACACCATCGGGCAGTGTGACGTCATCGAGCAGAGAGCTGGCTGAGGGCGGTGCAAGCTTGGCGCTGGGGCTTCGCTGCTGTCGCAGGGCGGGGCAGGGTGGCCATGCACGCGTGTGTCTGTGTGTGTGCGCGTGCACGCCATGCATGCTGAGGAGCGTGTTTCAGACCCCTGTGAAGCTGCAGCATCAGGGAGCAAAGACCCTGTTGTTGCCCGGTCGGTTCCTGTCCCTTCTACCTGTGAGTGGACTTGGGCAGCTTCACCGAGCCCAGCCCAGCCAGGCGCATCCTTGGCGCGGACCAGACACACAGCCCAAACAAAACCTCTTTCCTGTCCTCTAACCATGGCTCTTCTGGACTATCTGAGAACTCTGAAAATAGCATTGTGCTTGTAGGTAGGTCATTTTCTCCCCTTTTTAAGAAAATAAGAAAAAAGAACAACTGTGGAAGCCGTAAGAGAAAAATCAACAAAGATTTCATTTGCTATTTTCTGCTGAAGACTTGGTCTTCTCCCTCAGCACTGGGTAGTTTGATCCTGCCCTATGGAGAAATAGGAAAAACACGTTTAGATCATGTCAGTGTTAAGGTTGAAAGTGGGCCATGATGGTGCACACCTGTAACCCCAGCACTCAGGAAGCTGAGACAGGACAGTTTGTGGGAGTTCAGGTCTGTCTGGGGTACACAATGCATTCAAGGCCAGCCTGAACTGCATAGTGAGACCCTGTCTCGAAAAGCCAAAATGAAAAAAAAAAAAAAGTAGACTGTCCTGTGAAACACTTAGGGAGTATACTCAACCAGAAACACCCATCACTGCTTTATTCTGCAAGCAAAAATATTTAACGGGGAGGAATCAAATGTGAAGGAAATGACTGAGAGTTCTATCCTGAACATGGTGACTCTCTCCTCTAGTTGTAGCCGGCTGTCCCACACTCTGACAGCCCCAGGGTGACAGAGACAACGCCACTGCGTGGGGAACCTGTGGCTGGAATTCCAGAACAGAATCTTGCTCTTGAAGGGGTTTTGTCTCCTACAACTGGAGCCAGGAGAGGGCGTGAGGGACGCGTTCTTCTGTGAGCAGGACCAGAACTCCTGGGTCCTGGCCACCAGAGCTGCCCTGTAATCTGCAGACAGAGGTTTCTTCCCAGATTGGGGAGTCCAGCCTGCCAAGTGTCTGTATCCAACCAGCAGAGTGAGGTGCTCAGACACAGGGAGGGTGGCAGGCTGGGGGAACAAGGGGCGTGGGGCTGGGGCTGATACTGGCTGTCCACCGATGACCAGGTTTGTGACAAGACCCTCCAAAAAGAAACCTGTGGATGCTGCATAGGGCAGGATCAAACCCCAAGGGCAGAGATCACCAGACTGGGGCACATCCTGTGTTTGCAAACAAGAGCCAGGTATGTGGCACTCACCTGTAATTCCAGCACTCAAGAGGCCAAGGCAGAAGGCTCCTCATGAGTTCAAGGCCAGCTTCGGTTCCATACTGAGACCTTGTCTCAAAAAAACAAAAAGCAGAATTAAGTGAGCCCTCTGAGAGTCGTGGGGAGCTGACATGATTCTCATGCTGGCCCTCACCTGCTGTGGCTGTGAGGTGTCTCACGTCACGGGTAAAACTTCCCCTGGCCCATGGACACACCTTTCCTCTCTCATCACCTTGTGCTGCTATTTTCAAAGCCGAGACTCCTGCATTTCAGTCCCCTCAACCACTGTCCCATGGAAGACTGTGTTTTCTGCAGCCTCAGTGGAGAGGCTGCCGAGAGCTGATAAAGCATGAAACTGATAAAGTGTGGCAGCATACGCTGTGCTGGTTACTTTTCTCATTGCTGAGACAAAGTACCTGACATCCAAAATTAAAGACAGAAAGATTTAACTCACAGTTTGCAGAGGTTTTTGTCCATAATTGGCTGGCTCCAAGGCAGAGTGGCACATGGCAGAGGGCCACAGTTCATGGTGGGGAAAGCAATAAAAGCAACCAGAGAGGAGAGGAGCAAGCCCCTTTTTCTCTCTTACATTGTATGCAGGCTACCTGCCTTAGGGCAAGTGTAGCACTGAATCCTCTATCCCAGCATTGGACAATGAACCAGTCACAAACTCTAGATTCAGTCACCTCTGAAAAGCCCATTCCCCATGACCTCGTGAGGTTCTGGGGGAACACCCAGACCCCCCAAGACTCATGCACATTCTTTATGCAAAAGGTATATTGTCTATCTCTAAGAGCTGTCAAAATCCCAACAGTTTCAGCATTGCTGAAAAGTTCAAGTCCTAAATCTCCTCCAAGATATAAGGCAAACTCTTAGCTGTGACCCCTTGCACAAATGAAAACAAAGTTAAACACTCCCAACATTTGGTGGCATAAGATAAACATTACCATTCCAAAGCTGCAAATGAGGATACAAAAATGGGACCAAAGCAAGTCTAAAACCCAGCAGGGCAAACACGAAGTCCTGCACTTCCTTCCGTGTCTAAGTATCTGAGGAAATCAGTAGCAAGCTGTGAGCTCCAAAGGGCTCAGGTGGCCCCGCCCCCACCACACTTCTGCTGGTTGTAGCTACCAGCACTTCTCTCTCGGGCTGGCTTTGCTCTCTCCTTGTAGGTTTCCTCAGATGATTCATGTTCCTGGCTTCTCCAAACTTCTGGGGTCTCCACTGCACCTTCAGCCTTGCCTTCACAGCTTCACATATTGCCTTTGCAGGGAGCGCACTGCCTGCCCTCTCTGCCCCCCTGATATCTTTGTGGAGGTCTCCCTGATCCTCACAACTCTTTCATTTTGTACGCACCTAAAACCAGAACCATGAAGATGATGCCAAGGTCTGCTGCCAGCTGGAGCAGTAGCCAGGCTTCCTCTCTCTTGGTTGTAGGGGTTGAGTGCCTGATCACTCAGCACTCTGAATCCAATTCTGGAGAATAAATTTTTTATGCCACTGCCATTCTGGAACACAGTGCTCTGCAACTTTTTTTCTCAAAGCAAAGTCTTTTACCTTTGTAATTTTGAGGCTGCAAAAGGTAGAGTCTACTACTCCTTGCCCTCAAGCCATCTGTTCTATTTTCCTGTTACTCCTCAGCAATCAAGATTTCCTCTGCTCTATCTCTGTAGTCCACAGATTTATTGGAGCTTCCTTACCGACCAAACTCATAACATTTTAAATCATTTTGCTCTTGATTCTCAAACTAAATCTGGCTAAATGCCCCCAACAGTAGCCATGCTACCACCTCAACATTTGACTGTCTTGAAATTTCTTCTACAAGATTAGTTCACTGATTTTAACTTCAGTCCTGGGCGACGTCTCTGGGCATGAGCAAAATGCAGACAAAATTTTTGTCAAGCCATAACACACATCATGGGGAGTCCAGCATCCAATGCAGTCCTTCTTCCCAGCAGAAACCTCCGGAGTCTGGTCTTTACTGGCAGGATTTCTATATGCCTTCTAGTCTTTCGGGCTCTGACCAGAATCCCCCATAGAGAACAGCCTAAGGTACTCCAGCACTAGTGTTTCAGTCTGCATCTCTGAACCTTTCCAATCTCTTCCCACAAGCCATTCCCAGAGGCTCTGGAACCACATGGTCAGGTATAGTCACAGCAACACGCCCTACTCTTGGTACCAAATTTTGTCTTCATTACTTTTGTTGCTGAGACAAAATACCCAACACCCAAAGTTAAAGGAGGAAAGGTTTATTTGGCTCATAGTTTGTAGAGTTTCTGTCCGTAATCAGCAGGGTACAACGGTGAGGGGCAGTCATTCGTGGTTGCAGAAGACAGCAGAAGCAACAAGAGCAAAAGGGAGGAGCGAGCCTCTTTTTCTGTTATATTGTAAGCAGGCTGCTCACTCTAGGGTAGCATTGACACCCCAACACCTAGCACTAGAAAATGAACCAATGAAACACTCCAGATCCAGCCGCCTCTGAAAAGCCTGCCCCTCCCCTGTGACTGCATGTGGCTTTGGGGGGACATCTAACATGCTGCCATTCCAGCATAGTGGCCTCACAGGACAGGGCCCTCCTGGAGTGGCAGCAACACAGCCCAAGACCCAGAAATGAAACAGGTCCGAGGAACTAGGGAAAGGTTTGCCTGTTTGTAGTCCAGCTCGGTGTCAGCTGCTCTGGCCGTGGATGACCCTTGGCAGCCTGTCACAGCCCTGCCACACTCATCCCTCCAGGCTTAGTCTCACCCATTCTCCCACCTTGGCACCCAGAGCAGCACACAGGAGCCCCTAGCCTAGGAGGTTCAGCAAGGAGCTGCTCTGGGCAGGACATCTTCTCTGCAGACGAGGCACACAGGGCAGCTGTGAAGGCCGGGCAGAGGCAGGCCGGCCAGCCTTATCTGGTGATCTCCCTGCAGGACTCCCTCTGCCAGTGCCCGAAGACTTTGCAGACAAATGCTGGGTTCCCCTGGACTCTGCCGCAGCTCACACTGTAGATTTCACCCCAGGCAGAGCCAGCCTGAGCCCGTGTCTGCCTTCACAGAACAGGGGGCATAGGGTTTCAGTCCCCCTGCTTGGCTCTCTGACATCTCTGTGGAGAGCAGAGCAGCTGACCAGGAGCCAGGCACCACCCCAACTTGGGATGCTCAGTTGGATTAGGGTAGAGGAAGAAGGCTCTTTAGGCTGGGATAATAAAGTCCCTGCCAAAGACAGAATGCATCAGAACTAATGTTTTATAGGTCCTTTTTGAGGCAGGATCTTGCTGTGTAGGCCAGCACTGAATTCACTATGTCGCCCAGGCTGCAATGATCCTCCTGCCTCAGCCTCCAGAGTGCTGGAACTACTGGTATGTAAGCCATCACCCTTATCTAATGTTTCATTATGAAATAGTTTAACTTCCATGGTTTTCCTGAGCCTGCCATTTGTCACCAGTGAGCCATTTGTCACCAGTCATCAAGAATACGGAAAACCAACCAGGTGTGGTGGTGCACACATGCAATCTCAGTGCTCTAGGAGGCTGAGGCAGGAGGAGCTCAAGTTTGAACCCAAGCTAGGCAACTTAAGACCCTGTCTCAAAATAAAAAAGAGGCTGAGGATGTAGCTCAGACAGGGTCTCACTATGTGGTTCAGGCTGGCCTTGAACTCGCTCTGTAGCCCAGATTGGCTGCAAACTGCAGTCATCCTACTGCCTCAGCCTCCCCTGTGCTAGAATCTCAGATGTGCGCCACCACGCCCTGCTTCGTGGCTGGCCTTCTCAAACACGAACTCCTCAAACTGGGTTTGAAACACACATACCACAGCAAAAGCTAGGAGGACGAAAAGTTCTAATATCTGAACTCCCCCGAGTCGGAATACCTGGCTGCTCTGGTATGGGGGATAGTGCTGGTCTCGGGCTCCTTCCTGGCGTGCACGAAGCCAGGGTGTGAGTGATCTCCAGCACCGCAAAAACTAAATAAGACAGGATGAGTTACCCTGCACAGCACACTGACGTATGAAGTAGGATCAAAATAACGTTGCACTCCAGGTAGTTAAAAGGAGTAAGTATAATGGGGCGATGTTGAAGAATCTGGTAAACTGGAGCTCATAAGCTCAAACTCTCTCTGCGCCTACACACACACACACACACACACACACACACACACACACACGCAGCTTGTTATGGTACCAGCCTGGCCTTAAACTTTAAATCCTTTTGCCTCAGCCTCCTGAATAGAAGGATTTGCAGGCACTCTGGCTGCCACACCTGGCTGAAAACAAAAGGGAGGAGGAGTGTGCAGTCTGGGGAACCAAAGTACTGGGGAGCCCTGCCACCGAGCTGTCCCAGTGGAGCTTATCTTACACTCTTCCTACCTCCCCCTCGCAAAGCGCTGGGGTCCTAGCCATGGACCACGCCAAGCTGGAAAAGAATTCCTGTTTGTTTTATTTTGTTTTCAGTGCAAAAAAAAAAAAAAAAGGCTTCTCAAAAGCTAGATAGGTATTCCATCACCGAGTTACCGCCCCAGCCCTGCAAAAGCTTTTCAAAGGGCTAAATGGGTAGGGCATGCTGGTGCACATCTAATATGCCAGCACTTGGGAGGCTGATGCAGGAGGGTCACTGTCGAGTTGGAGGCCAACCTGGGCTGCGTAGTGAGTCCAGGCCAGCCTGAACTACCAAGTGACACCCTGTATTTTAAAAAAGAAGAGAAGGAGGAGAAGGAGGAGGAGGAGAAGAAAAGAAAGACTCATACATGAGGGAAAGTATCTCAGAACAAAGTGTGGCCTCCTCTGCCCAATAAATTAAGCTTACTTCTTGTTCTTTTATCTTTTTATTTATTTAACAAAGGCTTTGGCAGCAGGAATATAGTGTAAAACTCATTCGAAAAGCTAAAAGACATCGAAATATACACAAATACACACTGCATATAAATTACACTTCTTTCATCCCACTGGGGCGCTGAGGTCCAGTAATTGAGGCTTTGGCAGCTGCAAGCCTGGGCTGCCCTAGTCCGCCCAGTCCTGGTTAGGGGGCGCCACAGACTCAGGGTTGGTAGACGCGGGGGCCACGGAACCCCGCATGCTCTGGAGCGCGGGAGCACGGCTGTCTCCGGTGGGCTGCCTGGCGTGGCTGTGGACGTCTGTAAAACGCTATGGCCGGGTGACCATGACCATGCGCATGCGCTCCTTCGCCTGCAGGATCTTCTCGAGCTCCGGGATACTGTAGCTTTTGGGGTTCTGGAAACGGATGTCATCGGGCAGGCCCGTGAGCTCCACGGAGAAGGAGCTTTCTAGAAGGTGCCTGTAAGGCACCATGACTGGCCGGTTCACGCCCAGGGCCTGGCCGTACCGCTCCCTGAAGAGCTCCCGCACGCGCTCCCGCAGGATCACGACCTCCCCCGGGCTGCCGGAGCCGCGCTTCTCCGGTTTCGGGCTGAGCCGCTGGCACGGCCCGGGGACCATGATCTTGTCGACTTCGGCCGCCGCAAGGCCCTGGGAGCCCATGGTGCACGGCTTTTGGGAGGGGTCCGCTGGAGGCTGCCCCTGGACGGTCATCCAGCCGAGGTCAGCCTGGCTTCGGTCATAGGATCCCTGCACCGGACTCGGGGCGCCGCGGGCTTCCCCGGACGTATCCAGCAGGCCCTGGACCTGCTCCGGCGGCGCTTTGGTGACGTGGGCTCCGGGAAGTCCGGCATCGGCTTTTTCTGGAAAGCCTTGTGTCCTCGGGCCCTCGTGCACCAGGGGCTCCCCGGAATCCTTCCCCGGAGGGTCGGTGACAGGCTCCTTGGCGGCGTCCTCGATGAGCAGCCCGGGCCGCCTGACGACAAATGCTATGTCGTCGCTGGCATCTAGGATGCGGCACAGCGCGGTGTCGTCGAAGCCGTCGGGCGGGCGCAGGGAGATGCCGTCCGGCAGCCCGGTCACGAGCAGCTCCTCGGGGTGCGTCTGGAGCTTGGAGTAGGGCACCGGCACGGACCCCGCGACGCCCAGCGCCTCGGCGTACTTGGTGTTGAAGAGCAGCTCCACGCGCTCCCGGAGCACCCTGGCCGTGTACTCCTGCAGGGTCTCCGCCAGCCACTCCACCAGCCACGGGCCTTCGTCGCAGGGCCCTGGCTGGGGCGCCACCTGCGTCCCGAGGCCGAGGCCGGGGCCGGGGCCCTGGGAGGGCGGGCGGCCCAGCGGCAGGTCTGTCATCTCCTCGCAGGCTGCCAGGGGGCCGGGGACGGTGACCTGCGGGGTGGGCCACCGCTCTCCGCAGGCTGCTGGGCTGCAGGCTTCAGAGGCGCCGCTGTGCTGCGCCCCCGACCCGGCGGAGGTGACGTGGCGTGGGCCGGCTGGCTCCCCGCTCCCCGGGTCTTCCCGAACCCCGCTCCACGAGACAGTCCGCGCATCCAAGCTCCCCTTGACGACGAAGCGGACGTTGTGCCGCTCCTGCAGGACCCGCCTCAGCTTGGCGGCCCCGTAAGAGGAGGGGCGCCGGAAGGGGATATCGTCCGGGAGGCCCAGCACCTGCACGGCGTCCGGCTGGCAGGCAATCTTCGTGTAGGGCACGTGGACCATGCGGCTGTGGCCCAGGGCTTCCGCGAACCTGCTGTTGAACAGGATCTGCACGCACTCCCGCAGGGTGTTGATGTCCCTCGTGTCCCGGATGAAGGCGTCCCACTTCTCTGACTTGTCGTGAACAATGGAGAAGAGAATGTGCTTGGGGGTGTGGACGTTCTGGGAGAGAGGCCTGGTGGGCTTGAGAGGCTTCTGTCCACAGAAGCCAGACACATCCGGGGCTCTGGGGGTCACAGGCTCAGGTACCTGCAGGCCCAGGTCCCAGTTGCCAGTGACAAGGGGACCAATGGGCGCCTCCTGCTTGTGGCCAAGGGTGGCGTGGCCAGGCAGACCAGAGCCGTAGATGAAGCTGGGCACAGAGCAGCTCCACGCGCAGGTGGCAGTGGCAAGATTGGGGACCAGGTCCTGGGGGGAGATGCCATTTATCGCCGTGAGGGGCCGAGGGTGGTGCCGACGATTGAACCTCCCGAGCGGGGAGTACATGCTGTGGCTAGGATCCTGGTTGGCCATGAACACCTTGGGGCTGCGCTTGAGTGACCCAGTCGTCTCCTAGAAATGGGCTCCCCAAATAGATGTTCCCAGGTTCTGTAAGGCTCGCGTCTCTTTTTGGAGTTGATTTGTCTGCAGCAAAGAATTGAATGGAATAAGTGCAAAAAAAAAAAATCTCAGTGCTGGGATTACACGTGTGCACCACGCCTAGCTAGGTGTGCAGTTTTGGCGTCCAGATCTGAAGGAAACTGGGGAGAACTTCTCCATCCAGGTCCTGAGAGGCAGTGCTGGGGTCCCATGCCTCAGGCTGATGTCAGGCCCAGGCATCTTACTGAAAACTTGCTCTAGTTTTCCTGGGAAGGCTGAGTGCAGGGATTTGAGCACTGTCCAACAGTGTGTTGTGTGAGCCTGTAATTAACAGGCCCCAGCCACTCCCCAGCCCACTCTGAGATGTCCTGATTGCCTGCCTCACTCAGCCTTAGTGGGAGGCCAGGCTCTCTGGTAGCCCAGGCTCCCAGGGCAAATGCACTATGCTAACCCTGCCTAGGGCCTGCTTAGAGAACTTCAACACCTCCCACACATCTGAGCTGTGCCCTGGGGAGGACCTCTGGGCGAGAACTAAACCTATTTCTTAAGGACAGGACTTCCCTAGGTCTCCGGTTGCTGCATTTTCTATCACTGGAGCGCAGGGCTTACTTAGGAAGAACTGAAATTCCTCCATTAGTCTTTGCCTCTGTCTTATTACTATCCCTACAAATCACATAAACATGTGAGATGTGAATTTTTCAAACTACAATCGACAGGACGGCTTAGCCCCTGCCCATCGGATAACCACGCACACCCTGAGGTCTATTCCATTTCACTTCAGGCTTGTTTCGAGGATCAATTCAGCTACACTAGTAAGATGCATGAACTAGTTTATGTGCGGTGCCACACGCCTGTTTTCTTAGCACTTGGAAGGCTGTGAAGAGAGGAGTTTTGAGAGTTCAAGGCCAGCTTGCCTTGCATGGTGAGACCCTGTCTCAGAAAAAGCAACAGAAAAGTGTGGCTCAACTGGCGCTTACTAGAAAACACAGATCCCATCAAGATATATGAATATATGTGAATTTAAAGATTGACTTACAGTGGCCGCCTAGACACAGGTATAGAGAGTGCCGAGGTCCGTCTATACGCTGGAGAGCTGAAGGATCAGAGTTCAGAGCAAATCCGTGTCAGGCTGGAGAGTCTATACTGGAAGCCAGGAGACAGCATCCAAAGCAGAAGCGAAGACTGGAGTCCTCCAGAGAAAGCAGACGTCATCCTCCCTCCTTTCCCTTTTATACCGTTCTGGCGATGACCTTCCCTAGGGTGGGTCTTCACCCACTAACCCTCCCTAGGGTGGGTCTTCATGCCCTAATCCTTTGCCAGGCATTGTGTAGACTCTGGAGGTAGATATAGTTATAATTGGATTTCTTTGGAAGATGTCTCTATAAGGGGGATGGGAACGATGGGGAATGTTTAAAAGGAAACTATTTCTAACCATAAGGGGCCCTCTGCCATGAATCCCCCATTGCTCCCAAAGCTCTCACCCTGTCCTGGGCCACTCTGGTCCTAAGCAGCTCTGGAATGTTCTTTCCTGAGCAATATGATAAAAAATGTTCTTTCCTTCTCAGCAATATGATAAAAAATACCTTGGCTGCTCCTGCCTGGTGCCACCCAGCAGAAAGGCAGGCTCGTATAAACACAACCCTGGGTCTTCATCCACCTTGTTCACGGGATCTGGACCGAGCCACTCCTGGCTCTTCCCCATGGCCACAAAAACCGTGAAAGGGAAATGTTTCAAATCCATTCAGGACATCAAGGAAGCCAGGACAGCTCAAATAAAGATACTCGGGAAAGAGGACTCCAGAGCTGCTGCAGGAAACAGCAAGGACAATGGCAAGGGTGTACCGGAGGTGAGGGGGAGGATCGTGAGGGCATGCCTGGCATTCATGGCATTCGTGGCAATGGCCTTTCACTACTGTGCATTTTTTGAAATGGTTGCTGTCTTTTGCTGTCAGAGTGATTGTGCTGCCTCAGCCTCCCCAGTGCTGAGACTCCAGGTATGCTTCATTGCTGTGGCTTACATCTAGATGTCCCACCAAAGCTCATCCAATCATAGGTGGGGCTTTTAGAGGTGAGTGAGTCTGGAGACCATGAAGCTGGAATTAAACCCATCAGTCTGGATTAAGCCCATGAGGCTGGGATTAGGGGTGTGGTGATTACTGTTTTGTTCAGTGATTGCCTTAGCATAGTTCTGGGTGGAATATGAGGTCAGCCCTGCATGTGGTGGCACCCCAAAAAGGACAGGCAGCCTAGAAGGGTAGAAAGGAGAGGCTGCTGCTTTGCTGCCTCCCACCAGGGCTGCTTCTCCTCTGCCATGGTGCCTCCGTCGGAGCCAGCCAACTGTGAATGGAAACCTCTACAAGCTGTGAGCGAAATAAATCTTTCGCCTTTGACTTGTGGGTGTCACAATAGAATAGACTTTCTTGATTTTTTAAATATAGGAACCACCAGGGGTGGTTTGGTGGCACAAGCCTATAATCCCCGCACTTGGGAGACTGAGCCAGGAGAATTGCCACAATTTTAAGGCCAGCCTGCATGACAATGTAAGACACTGTGTCAAAAAACAAAACAAAAAAATCCAACTGCCATTTGATACCCTCCACAGACCTGTGTATAATCACCTCGTCAGAGGCACCACCCCGCTCTGATGTTCTGATCTGTCTCCCTAAGGTGCCTGCTGTCCTATCCCCCTGCTGCCTGACTCAGCCACCCCAGGGGTCGTTCCCAGTCGAACCCTGGACTAAAAAGGCTTGGCTGAGCTTGGCTTTAGTCACTGCAATATAAAAATCAGCAGGTATTTTACTTTCTAAATGTTAAATCACATTCTGAGATGGGTTCACATCCAGCAGTACAGCAGTTGCAGGATTCAAGCAAAAAACCTCATTGAAAGCAAAGAGAATACACAGATACCTCTCCTGCTCACAAGGATTCCACTCAAGTGTTTTTGACTTTTACACTGGTCTGAAAACTATGTATATGGTAGGAACTGTGCTTTGAGTTTGGGTTCAGATTTCTCCCTGGGCTTGTTGCTGAGTTGTATCAGTGGTGGTGAGCCTGTGGCACAGGCGTTATTGTGTTTTTCTTTTAAGACAAAAGACATTAATGTAGCATTTGTTTTTTCTGAACTAAAACCTCAGCATTCGGGTTTAATTGCAGTGTTGGCATTTTGGGATGAACAAGTGGATTTCATGTTGCAGCTTGGCATCAGTGTCTAAAGGTTGCCATCATTGCACTATTGGATGCTTCCCAGAGCTGGGCAAGAACCATGAATTATTAGATCCCAAGAGCAAACATCTGATTCTCTGCAGGAGGTTGTGTTGCTGTGTCCTAGTTACTTTATCATTGTTAGGACAAAATATCAAACACCTGAAGTTACAGGAGGAAAGCGTTATTTAAGATCACAGTTTGTAGAGAATTCTGTCCATTGCTAGCTGGCCGCAAGGCAGGGTGACATTGCAGAGAGGCATCAGGAGGAGAAACAGCCCATGCAGAGCAGGCATGAAGCAGCGAGACTTCCTTCTTCTTTCCCTTCTACTCTATCCAGGCCACAATGCTATTGGTGGGCACCACCACACCCAAGACACACCCACAGCTCTTCAGGAAGTCCATCAGAGGTGGCCCAGAGGCACCACCTCTGAGCACATGAGGCTTCGAGGGTGCTCTGGACACCCCAGAGCACTGGCTGGGATGCTCCATAGGCCGGTGTGTCCAAGGCATTTCCAACTTCAGACATTTGCCATTTAAAGCAGGTGTCATCAGTGTTAACCCCTGTGTAAGCTGAGGCAGGTCTGCATGTGCTCTCATTCCTTACAAATATCAAAGGCCTAAGCATTCTAAGGGGTTGTAGACCTTGTGGGAGGAAAGGTAACAGGGGGCATCTGTGGGTTCAGGGTGATTGTAAGTTTAGGCTCTGATGATCCCTCACAGTAGGAAGAGGCAGAGAGACATGAAAGCCCAAAGGCTGCCCATGGCTGCCTAAGGGGAAAATCCTGGCCCCCACCCCACCCCCAAACTATACCTTACAGTGGGAGTTTGCCAAAGATAACCAACCCCCTGAGTCACTGCCCACCTCCAACTACAGAAGAGCAGCACCTCCGGATACAAAGGGGAGGGTAATCCATTCCTGCTCCCCATTCACCTTCTCAGCCCAAATTCACATCACCTGCATAGTACCAAGAGCACCTAACGGCGCCAATGGCATTTTGAATGACAGTCACCTACAGAAAAAGGAATACTGGCATAGGCCAGAAATAACTTTCCAAAATAAGTTCCCAAGGAAAGTCATCTATTCACCAGGAAAAACAGCTAAGCATACAAGGAAACAAAGTCCCATGAGAGAGAAAACCGCACCATGGATTAACAGTCAGCTCGGGCTGGTCCCAGAACAGACACCCCGCTGGGTGTAAACAGAAGATAAACCTAAGAAGCTTTGCGGGAAATGAGAAGCTATTTTTTAAATGATGAAAAGACATGGCAGGGGAAGGCTTCCTGGAAATTTTTAAGAATTAAGATGGAAAACAGTGGAAAATTCACCAACAAATAAAACTGAGAGGGAAATTAAATAATTAGAAGGTGGTGAGAAATTATTATTCGAATGTCAGCAAAAATGACCAAGATAGGCCAAACATCAAAGATGTCATGGTACACAGGCGGTAGGATGAAAAAAGGAAAATAAAGGTGTGAGAAATCAGAGTCCCCGAAAGAGAGGAGAAAGGGAGACACGGCAAGCGCCGAGGGGATGATTCTCCTGCAGAAGAAGCGAGGACAGACACAAAGAAAGACTGCAGGCCACCACTACCGGGCGGAGCGGACCGTTACATGCCCGGCGGAAGCCCCGGCCCTGGGGCAGCTCAGGCGGTCGGCACGGAGCGACCCCAGCCCGGTCTCCGTGTGGCGGGAGGTGGGCAGGCGCTGGGCTGCTGGGGGAAGATGGTACAGAAGCTCGCAGGGGGCTCTGTCGGCTCCACAAACCCAGGCGGCACACTGAGCCATCCTGCCCTGGCGCTCGCGGGCTCCACAGCCCGCCGTGTGGTCTTCCCTTCCACACGTAGCCCATTCCGCTTTCTCCCAGGACTTCAGCGCTGTGTTCCTGTGCACCACCCACAAGAATAGGGAGCTAAATGAACCTCTTTGCAAAGATAGGAGGACATGGAGAAAGAATGCAGAGCGAGGAGACTAGTAAATGTGAGGGAGAGAATAAATGGGTCTTCGTAGCGCTAAATTGGAATGCAACCCGGTGAGTTTTTGAAGGACAATTAAAAATGCTACATATGAGCCGGGCGTGGTGGCTCACGCCTGTAATCCCAGCACTCGGGAGGCTGAGGAAGGAGGATCACTGCAAGTTCGAGACTAGCCTGGGCTATACAGTGAGCTTGAGGCCAGCCTGAACTGCACAGCAAGACCCTGTCTCAAAAAGACAAAAAAAAAAAAAAAAAAAATGCTGTATATGAACTCTCAGAAATCCTCCTGCTTCAGCCTTGAGTGTCAGGATTATAGTCATGTACCAACAGATTTTAATTGGCTTTTTAAAAAAATTTTAATTGTAGAATCAGGCAACAAATTTCATAAAATAGAATAAGGATTTCTGTAATTTCCTTATCAGGCAGGAGCAGGGAGACCAAACAATAGAAAACTAACTGGTTACGTCAGATTGTTTCAGCATTTTGTTTTTGTTTTTGTGCAAGAACTGGGGCAGAGAGAACTTTATTATTGTGCAGACTGATACTGCCTGTTTGGGAAACTTGTCGCCTCCCTAAACCCCAGTTCTCAGGGGACAGATAAGCCAGTTAGTTTCACCTGGACGCCTGGAACTTCAGTGTGAGGCTCCACTACGCCTAGTGTAAGGCCTTTGCCCAAAACAGTGTCCTTCTGTGCTTCTTACTTAACAAAACCTATATGTGCATCTATAGTAAGATGCATGTTTATTATATTTACATGCAATGAAATTTTGGTGCTGCCACAGAACATTGAAGGTAGACACATCCATCCAAATGTCAATTTAGACAAGACACAAAGAAAAACATGTAATATGTGTTCATTAATATAAAGTCCAACCACCGGTGCACACCAGTAATACCAGCACACTGGGAGGCTGAGGCAAGAAGATCACAAGTTCAATATTAGTCTGAGCATGTTAGGAACTTAACAAGACCTTGCCTCTAAATTAAATTTTTAAAGGACCAGAAATGTAGCTTAGTACAGTGACTCTGGGTTTGACCCCCAGTATCATAAATAAACAAGTAAATAAAACCCAACAAGTGTAATCAAACTATATTGGTTGAGAGAAGAAACAGTAAACCTGTTTTTTAAACTCAGGAAAATACTAGTGGTAAGTGTAGGCACAGAGGTCGCTCACAGGCTGGGAGCATTATCCTGGGTGCTGGTGAACCTGGCATCCTGGGCACACAAATCCCTGGGCCAAGCAGGTTAAAGGAGCGAAGGTTTCCAAAGCTTACGGCCCCTGGGGGTGCAGCCCATGGTGGCTGACCTGGGGGTGTCTGATGGCAGGAAGGGCGGGGAGCCAGAGAGGCAGGGAGAGCTGGAGTCCCCTCCCAGACTGGAGAGGTGCAATCCCCAGTGTGGAGGAGGAGAAAGACAGGAGAAGAGGGGAGAAGGAGGAGGGAAGTGGAAAGAAGGAGAAAAAGAGGAGGAGGAAGGGAAAGGAAGGGAGAAAAGGGGGAAGTTACTGGTAATTATGTTTAGGGCTATCTTTGCGGGAACGTCTGAGTCTTCAGAAGTAAAATGCTATGAACCGCATGGAATTCTCATGCCTTCAAGCCCCCACAGAGACAGCCCTAAATTTTACTACTACTCAACTCCTTGGTCCCCAAGGGTCACACAACCCCAGATTAAACATTTCCCTCTCCCAGAGCAGTCCTGCCCCACCCCAACCCAGGCGACCCCAAACCCTGGCCACCTGTTCTGGGCTGACCCGGACAATGCCCATTCAGGGAGACCTTGGTCACCAGAGCAGAGGCAGCTGTGCTCACTCTCCCGGCTGTTCTGTGTGAGCTTCAGAGGGCACCGCGGTGACTTGGGGGTCTGGGGGGAGGATGAGCCCTGGAGAGCCCCTGGGTGTGCTGTGGGACTTATTTCTTGGCATTTGGGTTATTTTTTCTTCTAGGGTGCACAAGACCTAAACCAGATGTAAAATCATGATCTATCCTTCCTTTTCTGTGTGTTTGTTTGGCTCAATTGTTTGACCTGGGCTCTCTCTGTACCCCAGGTTGGCCTCCAACTGGAGGTGATCCTCCTGCTTCAGCCTCCCAAGTCCTGGGCATCCAGGCAGGTGCAACCCCACCCTTCCATTTAGTTAAACAGAATGAAGAGAACAGATTTGAATTCTAAAGAAGGAGTTTTTCTTTTCTTTTCTTTTTCCCTGTAGTGGGACTCAAACCAAGGTACGCTCTACCACTGAACTATTGCCGGTCTTTTGCATTCCTTTGTGATGTGGTCTTTCGAAGTTCTGCAGGCTGAACTCCCAACTCACCATCCTCCTCCTGCCTCAGCCTCCTGAGTGCTGGAATTACAGGCATGCACTACCATGCCCAGAATTACTCCTTTAATTTAATACTACCAAAATCACTAACTCTGCTTAGGAATCTTTTCCAAACGTCCTTCTCTTTCCCAAGCTAAGTCTGGCTGGAATCAGTTAAAATCTGTGTAGCTTTGTTACGATTTGGGTCTAAATGTCCCCCCAAAGCCTCATGCAGTTTTAGAGGGGGCTTCTTCAGCAGTGGCTGAACCTCCAGTGTGTGACTGATTCGGGATGCAAGGCTGGGATTAAGGAGGAGTGACTGCTGGGCCACTGCTTGGTTGGCACCGCCCTAATCCCAGTCGCCTGGACACAAGACAGGCACAGAAGAGCTCCTCCTCCCCTACCTCTTGTTTTTGCTATCTTGTGAACTACTTCTCCTACGGGATCCCCCTGCCCGCCCGCCCTGTCCGCCATGTCCCTGTGCCTGAGAACCAGCTGACTATGGACTGAACCCTCTGTCCACTGTGAGTTAAATAAACATTTTCTCCCCTAAGTTTGGACACCAAGTATTTCATCTTGGCAAGGAAAAAACGAATTAAGACGTTGACCTTCTGTTGGAAAACAAGTTGTTTTTTAGTGCAATTATTTTTATCAAATGAGAAGTGAGCAGTTTATGATCACAGCCGCCTGCCCTGTTGGGCATAGTTGCTTTTACTTGTTTCTAGCTTCCTAGGTAATGAGATGGACAATTTTGTCTACACGGTGGAAACACGCTGCAGTTTCCCAGGAGTCCTCAACTCGATTGTCAATCAAAGGCCATTTCAGTTTACTGTGCTCTGGGAAGAACTGTGGTTTGGAGCTAGTACTCATTTGCTACCAAAAAAGTAACACTTGCTGGCTGGGCGTGCTGGTGCATGTCTATAATCCTCGCACTTGGGAGGCTGAGGCAAGAGGATCACCATGAGTTTGAGGCCAGCCTGGGCTACATAGTGAGACCCTGTTTCACTTAAGTAAAAACACAATGTGGCAATCATTATCACCAGGCTGTGTTGCTAAGCACGCCTAAAGCTTGCAGGGTGCTTTGCAATTTGCAAAGAAAATTCACCCAGGAAGTGTTCACACTGGCTACCTCTGGGGTTCTCCTGCCCCCTTCTAGTTCCACCCCTTGTGCAGAAGGAGCAGGGAAGGGTCACATGCTTGAGGTCACAGGCCCAGCAACCTGCAGACCTGGGGCCCAAAGTCTTCTAAGCCCTCTGGGCATCAGCTCCCACTTCCTGAAAAGGCTGGACGCTGGGCCTTCCAACCAGCATCCCTTCCCTTACCCCACTCTGGAGAATGCCAACCACTTCTCCTTGGAAAAGTTTTGTTTACTTCCAATACCAATTATAATATGAGTTTCTAACAATGTTGCATGTATATGCCAACAGTTTTTTCAATAATGTATTTCCCAATCCAATCTTTCTTATACTGGCAAGAGAAAGTGGGTGAAAATGACAGGCTTTGAAATATATTTAGGACATATTAAGGGCTTAATGGTACACACCTGTAGTCCTAGCACTAGGGAGACTGAGTCGGGAGGATCACTGTGAGTTCACTGCCAGCCTGGCTTCTGTCTTAGTTACTTTTCTCATTGCTGAGACAAAATACCTGACAACCAAAGTGAAGGAGGAAAGGTTTATTTTCCTCACTTTTTGTGGAGGTTTCAGTCTGTAATCTGCTCAGTCCAAGGCAGGGTGACGTAGCAACTGTTCATGGTGGTGGAAGACAGCAAAATCAGCAAGGAGAGCAAAATGGGAGCGACAAGCCTGTTTCTGTCTCTTTAACTTACACAGACTGCCGGGATTAAAGCAGTGCCAATCCAATCAGTGCCATGATTCAGCAATCACCCACTTTAATGCCAGCCCCTCAATCCTAGCATTAAACAATGAATCAGTCACAAGCTCTAGCTTCAGCTGCCCCCACAAAGGCCCCATTTAATAGACTGAATGAGAAGGCTGGGGACAATGGCACATGCTTGTAATTCCAGCACTCAGTAGGCTGAGGCAGGAGGATCCCCGGGAGTTCAGGCCAGTTTGAGTTACGCAGTGTGTACAAGGCCAGCCTGAACTACACAGTGAAACTCTGTCTAAAAATGACAAAAAAATAAAACCGAAAGTACATGACAGCTGGGCATGGTAACACACACCTGCAATTCCAGTGCTTGAGAGGCTGAGGCAAGAGGATCACCGTGAATTTGAGACCTGCCTTGGCTGTGAAGTGAGTTCAAGGCCAGCCTGAACTCCATAGCAAAATCCAACCACAAAAAGATAAATAAGTAAACAAACAAATAAGTAAATCTGCATGAGGCTTTGGGGGGGACATCTAGACACAAACCATAACAGCTACATCGTAAATTTAAGCCAGTTTGAACTACATAGCAAGGCCCTGTCTCAAAAAAACAAAACAAGGTTGCACGTGGTGGTGCATACCCATAATCCCAGCAACTTGGGAGGCTGAGGCAGAAGGATTTCTGCAAGTTCCAAGCCAACCTGTGCTACAAAGTGAGTTCAAGTTCAGCCTGAACTGCATAGTAAAATTCTGTCTCAACAAGACAAAACAAAACCAAAACAAGGATAAATTAAGAGGCTAGGGGTATATGTGATAGTGGTAGAAGCTTTAGTGGTAGAGGCTTAGCATCCTGGGAACCCACATCCTGGGTTCAATCCCAGCATGATAAAAAAAAGCGGGGGGGGGGGGGGAGCATAGTCTGATGATGGTGGTATAGCTTGTATTTGACAGATTAGGATTTGCACCAGGTCTGGCTAAATTACAGACAGAGCTTTTTACAATGTAGGAGTAAAAAGTAACACTTTTCCTTACCTATCAGTAGGTTTATGGTTCACAGTCCTATAATAAAAGACAGATTAGCCCACTATGATGATGCATGCCCTGTAATCCCAGCACTCTGGAAGGCTGAGGCAGGAGAATCATAATTTTGAGCCCAGACTGGGCAGCCTGGTGGTTTAGCAGAACCCCTTCTCAAAATAAAATACAGTATGAAGGTTGGGGACACAGCTCAGTGTGAAAGCCCTATCCCCAACACCAAAGCAATGATGGAGGACAACAGGGTACAGCCCCATAATAAATTAGAGACAAAACACCCAAAACCCACAAGTTAAAGGAGGTTCATTTCAGTTCACAGTTCATAGAGATTCAGCCCTTAGTCAACTGACTCAGAGCAGGGTGGCAGAAGGACATGCAGAGGAGATGCAGTCCATGGCAGGGCAGACAGGAAGCAATAGGCCTTCCTCCTTTCCCTTTTCATTCCTTCCAGGCTGCAAGCCTATTGGTTGGCACCACCCACACCTAGGGTGGGTCTTCCCTCTTTAGTAAATCCATCATCCACACCCAGAACTATGCGAAGCTAATCAATTGACCAATCTGGTATCACACACATACACACACATGAGATCCAGTCATTCCCCAAAAGCCCAGCCTGTGAGCACAGGAGGCTCTGGGGAGACCTCTGGATGTCAGTCATGCCAGACGGGGACAAGCCCTGCTTGCTCTGAGTCTCCATGGTCTTGCTGTACAGCATCATTTCTTGCTGAGTCCAGAGCATCACCCCTGGCCCTGAGGGGCTTTGGAGCAGCAGGGCAGAGGAAGTTAGCGCATGGTTGCCTGTGGTCACTGTGGTCAGCTCAGAGGTGAGAGCAAAGGGAAGGCACAGGTGGCTTTCCTGCCTCTGGGGTTTCCTCCAGTGCCACAGCAAAGGGTCGGGATGGCTGTCCTGAGCCTTGTCAGCTGTCACCGTGCCATCCCAAAGGCCGTTGGGCCCCTGAGCTGAGGCCCTCTTTGGAATAGAGGAATGTTATTTAGGGAGCTCTTATATAGTGGACTTTGCTGCACAGAAGCATTTAACTCAACAAAGAAAGAGAGAAATAAACAGAGAGCTGCAGACCACCACCCTGCTCAGCTTCCAGCCAAGAGTTAGGACAAAGCTCCCTGCCCACCTGCGACTCCAGCACTGGGAGATGGAAGGCCAAGGAAGGAGAAGGGCATCAGGAGTTTAAGGTCAGCCTGAGCTGCAAAAGGAGATCCTGTCTCAAAAAATAAAACCAAACCCCAAACCTAACCAATGCAGTGGGTAAATGTGGGGAGGCCAGGGCAGGAGCATCATGGCAAGTTGGGTATCTTAGCAAATCATTTTTCAGAAATTTTTTAAAAATATTTTAAAGGGCCGGGATATTGCTGTTGGTAAAGTGCCCCCATATGTGATGCCTCAGTACTAAAAACAAACAAAAGAAGAAAAGAACCACAGCAAGCACCACACATGAGGAGATTTCCAGAGAAGAGGGGTGGGAAGTGATGGCGCAGGAGCGTGACGAAGGGCAGTTCCACAAGACCGAGTTGGCAAGTGAGGAAGGAGGAGGAGAGAGCTCTGGAAGCTCATCCTGCGCTGGACCACACCAATAAATACAAATTTTAGGACAGAGCCTTGGCTGGCAACGCAGCCCAGCAGTATAACACCCGCCCGTGTGTGAGGCCCTGGGTTGGATCCCAGCACTACAGTAGCATTAAAGTGTGGCCTGGATGGTGACGGCATTTACTTTCTGAAATCCCTGCAGGAGACAGTGTCAGAGCCGGAGAGGAGTGACCCTGTGGTACACTGCTCCTGCTAGGCACCCTGGAACAGACACTATAGGCACCCATGAGTTAAAGGAGGGGAGGTTTACGTGGCTCACAGTTTATAGAGGTTTAGTCCATGGCTCGCTGACTCCAGGGCAGGGTGGCATAGCAGAGGGGGCTGGCAGGGAAGAGCTGCCAGGTTGTGGCAGACAGGAAACAGAACGGGGGTCGAGGAGAAAGAAACCCCTCCAGCCTGTGCCCCCAGGGACCAACTCTCCTGGCCTGGCCACCTAAGAGCAGACATAACCCAGCCACTTTCCCAAAGCGCCACCTTGGAGCACATGAGGGTCCTGGAGGACACATAGAGACAAACCCCAGCACCAACACCGCAGCTGCCTGGAAGTTCGACAGCACAGGTGGGGCTGCTGTGGGGACAGCAGGGACTGCGCGGGCGTCCAGGTATGCCAGGCAGTGTGTGCTAGAAACATGAGCGGTGAGGTGAGAGGCTGTGGGCAGTGGGGGCTAAGGAAACGGATGCTCTTGGTTGGAAGGAAGACAGGACAGGCCGAGATCAGGCTCTGCCTTCAGCTTGTGGTGGCAGGAAAATGCCAGGGGCTGTGGCGTGGCTCAAGGGTGGGGCACGTCTCTGGTGCGCACAGGGACTGGAGTTCAATTCCCAGCACCACCAAAAGAGAAAAACCAAACATGGGGAGTTGGAAGTGCTTTTTGATTGATTGACTGTTTTACATAACTGGGGGTTGAACTCAGAGCCTTTGCCCTAAGCTTCGTCTCCAGCCCTTTTATTTTTTATTCTGAGGCAGGATCTTGCTAAATTGCCCAGATAGGACTTGAACTTTGAAGTGTCCTGTCTCAGCCTCTCGAATTGCTGAAAGCAAAAAAGCAATACATGAGGCAGATGCTTGTACTGGCTTATAAATCATAACTTAGCACATCAGAAAACATAAGGAGCTCGAATCAGTTTAACTTTAGATTTTAAAGTATTTGGTATTGGGGGTTTTCGTGTTAGGACAGCAGTAACATCTACACAAATGTTCAAAAACAACTGTAAATCTGAAACACTTCCATTGCAGGCGTCTGTGGTGAGACACTTGCAGATCACAATATCATCGTGAGTTTTTGTGATTTTTCTTTTTCCCTCTCTCTCACTTGCCCCTGCCCCACCACAAAAGGAGGCTATTTCTGTTTGTTCATCTCTGTTTTAAAGAGCAGGTTTTTGCAGAGCGTAGGGGCTACAATCCCAGCGCTTGGGAGGCTGAGGCAGAAGGGTTGCTACAAGTCCAAAGTCAGCCTGCACTACATGGCAAGACTGTGTCTCAAAAGACAAACAAAACCCGAGGGGACAGATGAATGAATGACCACGCTGAAGAGCAGGTCACAGGCGCCCAGTGAAACACGGTACATGATGACCCACACAGAGCTGGGGATACCTTCGGGCCTCTGGGTGTCCTCAGGATGGTGGTCTGGGGTTGTGTTTCCTCCGTCTGTCCACCTGGGCTACCTCCAGTGCAAACCATGACCTGGCCTGAGGCCAACAGCCACTTCCCCTTAATACTGCGGCCTCCTGAGCATGGAGTCTGCAGGGTAAGAGCTGGGGACAGTGGGGGTCGCAGGCCAGAACCCATGTCACCATCACCTGGGTTTCTGAGAAACTAAGGAATGGGGGGCACAGCGGGGTGAGGCTCCCATAGGGGAAACAGGCTTGAGCAACTTTTGTGTCCTGAAGCTGCAGTTTTTGTTAAAAGTGCACATTTAAATCCCGATTTCCTCATCTCCTTTCTACCCATATTGATTTCTTGTATCCTCCATCAGCCGGAAGTCAGAAAGCTTTCCTCAGATTATAAGAGGAGCCCAGGGAATTAGAAAAGAAAATAAACTGGAGGCAAGGAAGTGTAAAGAATGAAAACCAAACCTTTGGGAATTAGAGATGCAGCTGGTGGGGTGAGCACTGAGGCAGAATCTTACTAAGGAGTCCAGCCTGGCCTCTAAATCGAGGAGATCCTCCTGCCTCAGCTGCCTGAATGGTGGGAGGGCAGCCCTGAGCCACCACGCCCAACCAAACAAAACCCCTTTGTAAACCCTCATTATCCACACTGGCCTGTAGGATGCCCAGTTGTCACCCACGAATCCTGCTGAGTTCCCACCTGGAGCCCCAGTTGAGTGGGAGTGGGGAAGAGAACTAGGGTGCAAGCCACATGAAAATCACAGTGCTCTGTGGAAAACTGTGGAAGGCACCTGGGGCAATCCAGGTTCTGTCTGGAGGTGGCGACACAAAGCAGGGAAGGGCTAGAGAGGGGGACGCTGCAGGTGCAAAGCCAGGCACTGCTGGCTGGGACAACAGGAAAACAAGCGGAGGGAGGGTTTGAGCCTGGATGTGGGCAGAGCCAGCCGAGCCCAAGTTCAGAGGTCCCAGGGGAGCTGTCCTGCAGCCAGGCAGGCAGACCTGGCCTTGTCCCCCATTGGTAGCTCCTGTCCTAAGCCTGTAACAGCAGCTTGGGAGGCACCACCCCAGTGAGGTCCAGGTAACAGGCATCTCTCCAAGCATGCTGACCAGCAGGGCACTGTACCTGTTTCCAGCAACACACACAGACCTATATGCGCACCCATTCACACATACTTCACAAGACAACAGGAGGTGCAGTGGAAATTATCATGCAGGATTAAAGATTTTTGAAACATAACTTTATTCCATAAAAGACACATTGCCATGGCTCCCCCTCGTGCTGTACGCATACCTCCCTTGGTCCTGGCCACTTGCTGCTGCCCCTCTGGAGTCCTCCTTCCGGGGGGTCTTGTGCTGTGGTGTGGTGGCTGCTCGATGTCCTGAATGTATTCAAAACATTTCTCTTCCGTGCTCTTCTGAACTTTGGGGAAGAGCAGAAGTTACAGGGTGCCAGGTTAGGTGGTCGAGGACACAGTGTTGCATTTTTATGCGCTGCCCTTCCATCAGATGACCCCTGGCCACAGTGTTTACCATGTTTTATCACATCTCGAGAAGATACTTAGGAAAGGGGACTTCCAGAACAGTGTGATAAATGTGTTGGAAATGTGGGTGACTCAGGGCTATGTGTGTTTTACTGTAACAGACTGAGGTGATGCAGGTTCTTGCTATGTAGTTCAGACCAACCTTGAACTCACTATGTAGCCTTGAACAGGCTGGCCTTGAACTCATGGGGATCCTCCTGCCTCAGCCTCCCATGTGCTGGGATGACAGGCATGGGCTACAATAGATTTTTTAATTGCAATACTCACTGTGTTTCAACAACACCTGGTACTTTTCCTAAGTACAGTGCTGTCTGATGCTTTCCATCAAATCATCTTCTAAACGTCGAAGCTGTGTGGCTGGCTGGGTTGATTTCGTGACTGATTAATAAGTCACAATGAGGAAAAAACATTAGGTCACCAGGAGCTGGACAGACGTGAGAGAGGAAGCAGCTGTGACTCAGCAGGGAGCAGATGGTACATGGCAGGATCCAGGGACAGGACATAAAGGGGGCGAAAAGGCCACGACTGAGTCCGGGGGGCTGGGGATATGGAGGCGAGGAGGGACCGTGCCTGGCACCAGGTGCAAACCAGAAGATCTGCTGGGAATGGAGAGATCGACAGTGTTTTCCAAATGCCTTTAATTTTTGGTTTGTGTTTTGTGTTTTGTTTTGTTGGTAAGCGCATGTTTTCCTTAATCACAAGCATATTCAAAAACAACATGTTATAAGGCCAGGAAATATCAGGGTTTATTAACAGAGGGACGCACAGTGGCGTGACCAGGAGGCACTTAGGAGGCAGGGTGGGCTCGGGTACCCAGCCAGGCTGCCCAGGTGGATACAGGGGCTCATTCTTGGGATGCCCCCGGCGAAGTGGCTGCAATCACACATGGAACTGTGTCACCAGCTCAGGACCCTTGATGACACATGCTGTGGGCGCACCCCAAAAACACAAATGCCATGAGCTTCTCCCAGGACCTTCTGGGGCCCCCTTCCTGCCACGTCCCAGTCTCCCAGCTCACGGTCAGCAGAGGTGCCTCTGGTGAGAGAGAAGCCCACCCTGGGCGAGGGCTGGCAGCAGGTTTGTGGCTGCTGCTCGGGGAACTCCTGCCCCTGCTGCCTGGACCTAGAGCCGGGTGAGTCACCGCTGCCCCCGAACTTCCTTCCCCGCCAGCCGGCCAGGAGGTGACTCAGCCACTGGATTTAGCAAGGAGATTTCTCCGCTTCTCTACCGTCACCGTCCTGGGAGGGGAGGCGCCCAGCTGTTGGTCTCCCACCCTGGAAAACGTTTTGCTTGTTTGCCTTTTTAAATCCAAAGAGGGGAACAGTTTCCTGCCTGAGCCGCAGACCTCTCTAAAGAACAGGCAGCGCCTGGTCACCTGGGCAGAGGCTGGGGCGCCTCCAGGGCTGTGTGATCGCCTCTCAGCCACTTGCAGGTGACAGCTCGCCTTAACCAGGACCGCCCAAGGTGGGCGGGACCTCAGGCTGCTTCCTGTTCCATCCACTGGGACCTGGGCCAAGCCAGAGGTGGTGACAGCCACCACCTGGGCCCAGTCCGCAGCAGGATGGTGACAATTCAGCCAGGACACAGACACAGACACAGACACAGAACTTGAAGGACAGCATAGCATCCTGGGGCTTAGGAGCTCGGTGGGTTTATGGCGAGAGCCTTTTTTTGAATACTGCGAATTGAACTCAGGACCTTGCACTTGCCAGGCAGGTGTTTATGCCACTGAGCTGCACCCCCAGCCCCAGAGTCACTTTCTCAGGCTGTGAAGGTCTGCAGCCTTCTCATTCTCATTTTACTCACTAGGTGGCAAGTGCCCTTCCCAGTGCCCTGGGGGCTTGTTTTTGCCCATTTGGGGGTTGAATCCGAGCCCCAGCCAGCCTGGGAGCGGGTGGTGTAAATGCAGGCTGGGGGCATGGGGAGTAGAAAAGATCCCCCGGAGACATGGGACATAGCTGGATGATGGTGTCCTGTGGGATCTGTGTTTTTCTGTTGTTTTTGTTTTTTAAGACAAGGCTTTCATTATCACTTCAAGTTGAGGCTGGCAGTGATCAGCCTGACTCAGCCTCTTGGGTGCTAGGGTTATAGCCATGTGCCACCGTGCCAGGCTTCAATGGTGTCGTGCCCAGGTGCTGGTCCTCCCAGGGCATCCTGGGGAGGGGGTCCTCTGGAAAGGGGGCTCCAGGAAGGAGGAAGGGGAGCTGGAGCATGTGGCAGCTGGATAATGAAGAGCGCCTGTGCAGCCGGGCCCTGCAAACCCAGGTAATTATCCTCACCAGGGCCAAGCCCGCAGGAAGGAACGCCAGGCCAGGCGATTTCTTCCAGCCCCACACATCCTGTTTTCCCAGGTCTGGAGCTTTCAGTTTGCCACTGGAGTGGGAGGAGTCACGGCGGCAGGGGCGGCTGCTAGGTCATCTTGGCCTCTGCCCTGATGCAGCTGGCTGGACCCAGGACACATGCAGATCCTGGGTTTATTTCTATTTCACTTTAATTAATCTTATTTTTGTGGTACTGGGGACTGAGCCAGAGACTTCATACTGAGCTACATCCCAAGTCTTTTCTCAAAATTTCAAGTTAGCGCTCCTCCTGCCTCAGCCTCCCCAGGGCTAGGATTACAGGCATGCACCACTGCAGTGGCTTTGTACACAGCCTCTCACCCCTCTGAGACCGGCAGATGAGCACGTAGGCCCCATGCCTGGGGGAAACCAGGACACTTGGCTACCTATGCAGTCTCAGAGTGGGGACTGGGCATCGCCCTTGACTGGCAGGGGGTCCCACTCCAGCTTTGTCTTAGCCCCCATTGGGCAGGTAACAGTAATTTTCGAGGTGTGGTGGCTTACGCCTGCAATCCCAACCCTTGGGAGGCTGAGGCAGGAGGATCGATACAAATCCAAGGCCAGCCCCGAGTGCGTAGCGAGATCCTGCCTTAAAGAAACAAATGAAACAAAAGGAATTGGCCAGTCCTGGTGCGCTTAGCCAGCACATGACCGGTCCAAGCCTTAGAGCAGGAAGGCACCGGGGACAAGAGGTAACCCAGTCGCCCCTTGGTGCCCGGGGGGGCTGGGTGAGGACTCCAACCCACAGACACAGAAGTAGGCGGGTCCTCGAGTCCCTCGCACTGGAACTGCGTGGAACCACACACAGCCTCCACACCCACTGCGACGTCCTCCTGGCCCTCTCTGTCCACTCTATCCCCGACAGATGCAGACGCCTCGGGAACAGCTGCTCTGTGGAGCTGCCCAAGGAGGGAGGACAAGTGTCTGGTTACGCCCAGGACACTGCGAGCTTGGGTCTGAGTGTTTTGGATTTGCAGTTGGTGGAACCTGCTGTGGACACAGCCTGGCTGCCCTGGGACTCCAGGGTCACCTAGGGCGGCCGTGCGGTGTGCTCTTTCCGCATCCGCTCCTCCCTCCTGCGAGCCCTCCCCGCTCTCCAGGCAGCCTCCTCCCTGCACTGCTCTCACCTTTACAGAGCAGCATGTGACACACAAGTGCGAGGCAGTGTGGTGACCCCCAGGACCAAGACAGCGTTGCCTGGCCCTTTGCTCACCGTGCTGGCCCCCAGGCCTGGGCACTGAGCCGAGCTGGGCCCTTTCATCTATTTTCTTGAGACTGAGTCTCACTAAAGCGCTAAGTTGCCCAGGCGAGGCTCTAATTTGCAGCCCTCCTGTCTCAGCCTCCCATCATCCCGGAATCACAGATGTGCACCACTATACCCACTCTCACCTCCCGATTGTCACATCCTTCATGAATTCCTGTCCCTCAGCCTGGTCAGGGAAAAAGCTAAGGGAGAGCACAGGATTGAGCTGCTGAGCGGTTACATCTGAAGAGAAAAGCAGACTCCCCCGGCTGCTGGCACAGCCGCCTGCCGAGGTCTTTCAACAAGCCCGGGTCTGCCCAGCCCTGCCCCGGCCCTCGGGCTCGGGGAGCAGCTGCCCAAACAGGAAGCCACAGTGACTGCAGCACCGACCTGGTGGCTGTCTTCCATCCTCGGCCAGGGAGGCCCGCGGGCCTGGCACAGGGACGGTTTGGAAACGCACTGTTACACGCTGGGGAAAGTACCTCAGGGCCCGAGAGACAGCAACGTGTGTCACTCAGTGGAGGAAATCACTTCATTAGGTGATGGGACCATGGGAACTCAGTCCCTGCAGGTGCACCAAGGCACTGTCACTCATGTGCTGGGGACACAGGGACACCTGTGGGACAGGCCGGGAGGGAGCCATGAGGGCAAGGCCCCGTACCAGCCCAGAAGCCACACCTGTGACACCTGTGCCCCATGCCAGGGAGGCCACTGGCTGAGCTACCAGGAGACCACGGTTATGTCCGGTTTTGTGGTCCTTGGGGTAGAACCCTGGGGCTCCACACTGAGCCACATCCCCAGCCTTTTTAAAGCTTGCTTTTGGCACAGAGTCTCCCAGGCTAGGTTTGAACTTGCAATCCTCCCACCTCGGCCTCCCGAGTCTGGGATGACGGGTGTGCCCCACCACGTTAGTTCCTGAGTTGGTTTTTAATCTGGATTCAGTATTCACGCAGTGGCTCTGTCAGTGAACCGTCCACTCTCACTGTACCACTTTGGAATTACTGATTTCAGGCGACCAAATTTTGGGTTTCACATCCGGTAACCCTCGTCTCTAATGCTTAACTCCTCATCAGAGTTCTGTAGAAGCCCACACAGGGGCTGGGTGCTAGAACGTTTGCCTAGCAGAAGGGAGGCCCTGAGTTCAAGTCCCAGTGCTGCAGAAAGACAGGGAAAAGCATCCACGGTGCGAGGTATAGACTGACCCTGCTTGGAGCCCTCCCGTGACTGGGACAGTCTGATTTAGTTAACCAGGGAGCTTCCCTGGGGCAGGTCACTTTGATATGAACTCCAGGCTGGAAGCAAGCAGAGGAGCAGCCAGGTGAGATACACTTCCCGGCCGTGTGCAGCAGGGACGGGCAGCGGGGCCAGAGCTTCCAGGGCCTGAGGCAGGCCTTGCAGGCAGGCTGCGGAAAGCCAGCAGCACGTATTAGAAACGCTTCAGGCCCCAACAGGTTCCCCATCCAAAGGGCCCATCCAGGTGAAAATGCAAAATGTGCTTCGCTGGTAGCACTCACCCAGCACTTGGGAGGCTGAGACAGGAGGATCTCCGGGACCTGGAGGCCATCCTGGGCTACATGGTGAACTCAAGGCCAGCCATGGGCTGCAGGAAGCCTAAATATTAATAATCCTCACTGTCATCAGTGCCACCAATGGCCGTGACATACAAGTTCATCACAATTCGTGCTTTTTAACTCGCCACTCGCCCCCTGGGTCTGAACTCAGCACCTTCCCACTGAGCTGCGTCCCCAGTCCTTTTTAGGCCAGGGTTTCACTAGGTTGTTCAGGCAGGCCTGGAACTTGCCATCCTCCTGCTTCAGCTTCCCGGAGTGCGGGGATTACAGCTGTGCACCACCACGCCCGGGTCCTAACTGCTGCTTTTAAAAATTCCTCAGCTCCAGCTCAGAGGTTCCCCTCTGCAGGAGGCGACGCACTGCCGTGAGGTGCAGACATTAGGACACAGGACGCTCTGGTCCTGGCTGCCCGCTCTGCTTTAGGAAACCGCGTCCAGCGTTTAAGCCCGGTGTCGTTGCGGTCGCAGCCAGCAGGGGCGCGCGAGTGGTTTCAAGGCTGCCCCGCGGCTGCGGTCTGGTGCGCCCGCGGCGTTTGCAGCCCCGGGCCGTGCGGGCGCGCTTCTCTCTGCAGGGACACTAACTTGGCGATCCGCCCTCCCTGGAGGTTTGCGCAGTGCACTCACGGCGGAGCAGCCAGGCGCCTCCGGAAGCCGCAGTTTTGTAGCAACTTGTTGAAACAACTTGGTGCCTCTTAAAAAACGGTTGCGCCTGTTGAAAGGAACCTTTCCCTTCCCGCTGTCTCCTTGGAGAACAATGCTGGCCAGGCTCGGGGAGCTGCGCTATCGCCGCGCGGATCTCGGCCCGGAGGGACGTGCCCGGGCCCGGGAGGAGGTGGCGTCAGGCGGCGTCTGGGAGGCGGCGGCGGCGAGGATCGCCCTGGCCCTGCGTGCACACGGCTCGCCTGCTCGCAGTGGTCACTGCCAGGGCGCTTTGGGGGGTCTGGTCCCCGTCCCCGCCTGCCTGCCTGCCTGCACAGCCAGGCTCACCCGGAGGTGGCCGAGCCATCCCTGCCTCCTCCTCCTCCGGCCACACACTCTGGGTGGCCTCCATGTAGACAGCTGGAAATATTTTGAAACAAGGTAGTGATTTTTCCGCGTGTGTTCTGCCTAGTTTCTCTCCACAGTTTTTTTTTTTTTTTTTTTTTTTTTTTTTTTTTTCCTCCCCTGGTACTGAAGGTGGAACTCAAAGCCTTTGCGCAGAGCTGCAGCCCCAGTGCCTTTTTTATTCATTTGCTTTTCAAAAGTCTGAGTTAATTGTCTGGGCTGGGCTTGAATACGAGGTCCTCCTGCCTCAGCCTCTCAGAGCGCTGGGATGACAGGATGTGCACAGTGTTGACCACTTCAAGTTCATCATCCACTAATCCTGCACAGAGACGGAGACGTTGGACCCGGTGGCCGGGTGGCTCCTGGGAGCTCCGGTGCAGGAGTTTGGGCGTACAGCGACGGGTGTGTAGTTCTGGGCCTGACTTCCAGCCCGGCCAGAGTGACTTCAGGTGGCCCTCGCTCCTCCCCAGCCTCCGTTTCCATCAGTCCCGCAAGGACGGCGGAATCTTCCTGATGGCTCTTTCTTGTTGGTTTTTACTTTTTCTGAGCCGGAGCCTCTCTGTGTAGCCCAGACTGGCCTTGAACTCCGGGATCGTTCTGCCTCAGCCTCCCAGATGCCACGATTACAGGCATGTGTGCCCCCTTCCCAGCCGGATGTCGGTGCAGGCTGTAACCTCCTTCGCTTGCCAGGCTGGGGGAGACTGTCTCCCGGCGCTGGGCCCTTTCTCCCACTTCCTGCCGTGTGCGCGTCCTCCACGTGACCTCAGTGAGCAGCTTGGCAGAGCGCGCGCTCATCCGTGGTCCCCCTTTCTTCCGAGCCTGTGCTGCATCCTGGGGGCTTCCTGCGGTGTGCCTGTCCTCTCTGGGGCCTCTCCTGAGACGCATTTCAGGGGTCGCCGCCTTCTGGCCTTCCTCCCCTGGATTCTGTGGGTGTCACTCCCCGAGGCGCCCCCCGCCAGGCGGCCGGGGCTGACCCGCGTGCGCCGGAGTCACAGGTCTCTGTTTTCGTGTCTTCCAGTGTCGTCTTGCATTACGACCTATAAGAAGACTCCGCCTCCCGTGCCACCCAGAACCACCACGAAACCTTTCATTTCTATCACAGCCCAGAGCAGCACGGAGTCCGCGCAGGACGCCTACATGGACGGGCAGGGCCAGCGCGGCGACATGGTCAGCCAGTCCGGCCTCAGCAACTCCACCGAGAGCCTGGACAGTATGAAGGCCCTGACCGCCGCCATCGAGGCCGCCAATGCCCAGATCCACGGCCCCGCGAGCCAGCACATGGGCAACGGCGCCGTCCCCGCCGCCAGTGCGGCCGCCGCCCCCGAGGACCGGAAGAAGGATTTCAAGAAGAACCGCTGTCTGTCCATCGGGATACAGGTAAGGCTGCTCGCCTGCGGGAGGGGGCCCCAGCGAGGACTTGAGGCTGGCGTTTCCCTCCGGAAAATTACTCTGCTACTCACTTTACACACACCTTGAAGAACACAAGGAAGGATTAGGAAGTGTTGCAAAAATATAGATATAAAAATTCTTGAGCGGGGCATGGCCTTGTACACCTGTTATCCCAGCACTGAGGAGGCTGAGGCAGGAGGATCTCCATGAGTTTGAGGCCAAGCAGGGCTACAAGTGAGTTCAAGGCCAACCTGAACTACATGCTGAGACCCTGTCTCCAAAAATACACAATTAAGTAATTAATGTGAAGTATTAGAAATATCCTAATCAGAATCAGAAATCTGACGATCAACTCTTGTTTTCAGAAGTTTCTTCTGTTATTATCTTTATGAACCAAGACACAAAGCAAGAAAGCAACATGAAATGACAATATTCCAAAGAAGGGGAAAAATGACTTTTATTTGTATATAACACAGATGTCCACCGAGATAATTGAGTAGGAACCTCGAAGTAGAATTTGCAAAAGTAGGAGAATACAGTGAAGCACAGAAAAATCAATGACAATCAGTTCATTATCACTTAACAGGAAACGCAGTGGTACAGCGAGAACTGACCCACCCACGACAAGTTCTTTCTCTTTTTTTTTCTCTTTTCCCCTTTTCATGGTGCTAGGGATTGAGACCAGGGCTTCACAAATGCATACACGCTAGGCAAGTGCTCTACCACTGAGCTACATCCTCAGCCAGTTAAACATTTTCTTTAGAAATAAAATCTTATATTCCGTTGCCTGGCTAGACTCTCCTGAGCTAAGGAGATCCTCCTGCCTCAGCCTTTCAAGTAACTTGGAGCACAAGCAGATGCTGCATTACCTGGCTCATTTATGGTCGTAATGAAAACCTGCAAAACAATAAGAATAAGCTTCTGGAATAATATATATCACCTATCTGAACACAATATGAAAAGATCCCTATGTAAAATGTAAGTCCAGAATACATGGTAAATTATTTAATATTCTTGTGCAAGAATGCTCCATGGTGTAAAAAGAGCAATTCTGTCAAAACTAATACAAATATTTAAAGAGATTCCACTGAAATGTCAGGGTGATTCTTATCCCTCAGGAGAAGCCAGTAAGATTTCATAATTTGGGGCTGGGGATTTAGCTCAGTGGCATAAGCACCTGCCTTGCAAGCAGGTGGTCATGAGTTCGATCCCCAGTACCAATAAAAATGAAAAAGACAAAAAAAAAAAAAAAGATTTCATAATTTGATACTGACGTTTACTTAGAAGTTCATTTCCCAAATGAGCTGTTGCTTTGTTTTTAATCAAAAAAGCAGACCCACAGGAGACCTGCTGTGCAACATATCAAGGTTTATTAAAATATCGTGTTAGGAGTGAGGAGAAGAGAGGCAAATCAGTGGGCATCAGCGGGCCCACTGACGGAGGCATTTTTGTATATATAGGCAATATGGGGCAAGCCCGGGACAGAGTAAAAATAAGTAGGAAAGGAGGATGAGTTAATAATGGAGCAGCTCAGCTGACGGGAGGCCGGAGCCCCTCAGTGTGATGGGTGTTTAAGAACTAAGCTGGGTGCGATGCCACACACCTGTAACTGGGAGGCTGAAGCGGGAGAATCCCAAGTTCCAGTCTCGGCAACTTAGAGATTTAGCCAGGCTTTGTCTCAAAATAAAAAAGGGCTGAGGCCAGAGCGAAGTGTCACAAAATGAAACAGGAAAGCATGACCCGGGCATGGTAGCACACAGGTAATCCCAACAATCAGGAAGCAGAGGTAGGAGGACCATGAGCTCAAGGCCAGCCTGGGCTACACAGTGAGACCCTGTCTCAGAGAACCAGGAAACACAGGGGGCAGAGAGATGTGAAGGGAGAAGGGGAAAGTTGGCCAAAAGTCAAATGTGAAAAAAAAAAATACCCAGAACCTGCAAAACAAAACAAAACACAGGGGCCAGGTGTGACCTGTGATCCCAGCACTCAGGAGGCTGAGGCAGGAGGATCACTGCAAATTTGAGGCCAGCCTGGACTACATAGTGAGTTCGAGGTCAGCCTGTACTACATGGCAAGATGCTACCTCTGAATATAAAAAACAAAATGAAACTCCAAAATCTGAAAGCTAGAGATGAGAACATAATGAGATTCTCTACTATGAAGAACAAAATGCATACAAGGAAGGTAAATGAGAGAAAAATGTTAGTAATATATCAGAGAAAGGATTTAGGGTCGTAAGAGACATGAATAAGAAAATTAAAACATTGAGGACTTGCACTTTCTAAATTATATATTTCCATATTTTAATTTTGTACAACTTACAATAAATTGCTTTTTTGTCTAAAAATAATTCATTAATGATGGGGAAGGAAAGCTTAATTGTTCCAAATATTCCTAAAATTTCCTTCCAACTTGGATTGAGGGGGATAGATGGGAAGATTTTCTCTCTGAGCTTTAATACATAGCTACTTAACAAACTAGTGACAGATTTCAAAGCCAGTTCTTTACTATGAAAGAGGAAGAACAAAGTCTGTAGTTTACAGTAATAGATTACTACATAAATTCCCTAATATCAGCACTATGTGAGTCTTCCAGCAGCTACAACTCTAATGAACAAATTCACCGTCTTTGTTCTGTCTGGCATCTGTTGGCACACAGCCTCCAGGGTGCACGCCTCACACTGCACCCTCCTGGCGTTGCACTCACAATAAGGACACACAGGTGCCCTCTTCACCCATGGCTCTGGATTCACACATTCAACAACCATGCATCAAAAATATATTTTTAAGAAAATGCATCTGTGTGGAGCCTGTGCAGAATATTTTCCTTGCATTATTTCCTAAATGATGCAGTAGCATTGCTATTTATCAGCTATGATTAAAAAGTAACATATATGGTGAATATTTAAATAAGAAGCCTTATTACAGAGAAAGACATTGTCACTTTGAACACACTTACTCCACGCTTCCTGCCGCTTTCTAAAGCAGTTCTGGAGCCTCTCCTGTCTTCATGAGGATGATCACAATCACAGTGAAGGCCGCTGTCAGGAGCCCTCCAACAGGAAGGCAGATTCATGCAAGCAGCACAGTGCCTCCTCTCCGGCCATACTCAATGGATTGGCCACCAGATAGCTTGGGGCTCTTTCCCAAAATCCAAATGACCACAAAAGGTCATTTCCAACTGATCGAGGGCATTGGAGCAATCATCACAATACAACTAATGATACAAAAGAAGACTCCCAGCACTGCCTCAGAAAGTGTCAAGAAGGGTGGGATGCAGGCATTTGAAGCAAGAAGGACTCTTGAGGGGCATTCCTGGCAATGTGTCTTTTACTGTAATAAAATGTACTTAATAATTAACCACTCACTATATTTTTGATCACTTCTTCATACATAGCATTTACATTGTGTGAAGCATGATAAATGATGTAAGGTGATTTATAGTACACAGGAGGATACGTGTAGCTTATATGCAAATATTGTGCCATTTATATAAGAAACACAAGTATTTATGGACTTGGGTATCCAGAGTGGCCCCAGAAACAATGCCCTGTGGGTCCTGAGAGAACACTATACTTGGAGATCTATGAAGGAATCATAGACATTTATCTGCCAGCTTGAGAGCACATAAAATTGCATTTAGATCACCAGAGTCAAAGAACATGCTGATAAAATGGTGATGGCTCTCATCAAATACACAAATACTGAACAAAGACGTTACAAGTTACAAAGCATTCCAGAACACTACCAATGTTTCTGATGAAATGACTCTTTTCCAAGTGAGGTGACTAAGTGGAATGTTTATTTGATGGTTTCTTCAGGTAGATGATGCTGAAGAACCTGAGAAAATGGGAGAGAATAAAGCACCCAGTAAGTTCCAGTCTGTGGGAGTCCAAGTAGAAGAGGAGAAATGGTAAGTTCCCGTGCATTCCTCCTCTTTCCTCCTGATGTTGGCAAGTATGACAAAAGTATCTCTCCTGTGATAAAGCTTCAGAATTCAGGGACCTTCCCCCTAACTTCTGGAGCATTTATAGGGCATGTGCAAGTCAATATTAGCTGATTCCTCCCTGTTCTTTAATACTGGGCACCACCATTTTAGCTAGAATACTAGCCCAGTGCATCACATTCACACGAAGTTTACATGCAATAGTCCTCTTGAAAACTTCAGATTTTTTTGTGAGAAAAGATTTATTTTTGTTTTTATTCTCTGAACTTCATAGTATCTGACGTCCAATTTATGCTTAAGGAATGATGAATGAATAAAGGAGTGAATGAAGATGAAAAGGATATAAACAGAGAGAAAACATTTCCTGCCTTCATTCTGAATCACAGGCTACTTTATAACAAACTTTTTCCAGACTTCATATGGCTAAGATTCAGGGTTTTACAAGATCACAGATTCCAAGAACTAGAAAGGATTTCTGAGGTCAGTATTTTCATTTTATAAATGAGACTTCCATCAAAAGAAGTATGTGAGTTTCTCAGGCACACTGTGAGGTCCTTCCTGGGTAGTGTAATGAATGTATAAAGGGCAGAGACCACCAGGCTTGTGTAAAGGCCACAGAAAGTGGAATTTATGGTGCCTGGGTGCAGGCAGACAGAAGGTGAAAAAATCATTTGCAGGGAGCAAAGAGTGGCCCCCTTTTCTAGGGGTTGAATAAAGACAACGCATATCAGTCTGAAAGATTTTAATAAACATCTGTGGTCAAAGTTCTCTGGCAGTCTTGCACCTCAGTGAGCAGTGTTCTTGAAGTGTCTGATATAAATTTTTGGGTGGCTCCAGATGTCCGTAGATGTCCCAGAACCTGAAAGATGCCTTGTCCTATCTTATCCTGCGTCTGTTTGTGTCTGTGGATGACAGCCTCAGTGCTGAGCTGAGTTCCTTGCTGAGAATAATGTCTCTGCTAGCAGACAGGTTGGGGGCTGAAGGGTCAGGTCCACTTGGAACCTTACAGGTAGAACCATACTTTCCTCAATAGTGGTACCCCGGCATCTAGCGCTGTGCTGTGCAGACTAAATAGACAGTAAATATTGGCTGAATGAAGTAAAACTGGAGTTATGATAAAAGAAAAAGCTCTAGACTGCAAGTCAGAATATCGTTTTAATTTTGCCAGTAACTTTCTGCATGCTAATTAGTAAAAATGTTTTAGTTATCATCCACTGATCCAGCTATTAAACATTCATTCAGTAAATCTCTACAAAATGCCTCTTATATGCAAACCTACATACATAGATTGAAAATTTGAAAAGAAGTCATGCTGAAGGGCTGAAGGTGTAACTCATTAGAACCTAGTATGCTCAAGGTTCTAGATTCAAGCACCAGCCCAGATTATGGGAGATGAGACATGTATCATTCCATCAGTTGATAAAAGTGCCCTCTATTGTGTAGGACTGGGGATCAAACTCAGGGATTCCCATTTGCTAGGCAAGTGCTCTGCCCCTAAGCTATAGCCATGACCAAGTCCTATTTCTTATTTTAGAATATTTTTATATTTATTTACAATAGATGCGCACAGACACACACACACACACACCTCAGTTTTCCATCACTGGAACAAAATAAACAACATCTGTAACTCAGGAAGGAGAGATTTATTTGGCTCACAGTTTCAGAGGGTTTAGTCTGTGGTTGGCTCCAAGGCAAAAATGGCATGGTGGAGGGCATGATAGAGGAAAACTGCTCATCAGTAGCAGCCAGGAAGCAGAAAAGGAAGGAGTCAGGAGCAAAAATACACTCTTTCGGTTCACTCCACCAGTGACCCATCTCCTAACAGCACAAGAACTCATCAGCTGGATTAATCCACTGAGGAGCATAGCACTTGCATGAGCCAATAACCTTTCAAAAGCCCTGCTTCTGAACACATGAGACACTGGGCAGTGTTTTAAATCCAAACCACAGCATTCTGTCCCAGCCTCAAAAAGTTTTCTGTCCCTCTCCAAGAGTCTTCAAAGTCTTAATTGTTCTAGCACCATTGAAAAGGCTAAGACCAAAGACTCATCTCAGACCTAAGCAAACTCTTAGCTGTGGACTTCTGTGGAAAATCAAGAAGAAAGTTAAACGTGTATAACACACCATTCTACATGCCATGGTACAGGGTAAGTACTCATATTCCAACTGGGAGGAATAGGGAAATAGGAATTGAACCAAAGCAAAACCAAAATCCAGCAGGGCAAACATTAAATCCTGTGGCTCCATGTCCCGCCCCTAGGCAGCTTGTGGTGAGAGGTGAGTTTCACATGGCTTAGGCAGCCTTGCTGGCTGCAGTCCACGTGGCCTCTCTCCTGGGCTGGCTCTGTTCAGGTCCTGTGGATTCTTCTGCTGCTCTAGCTTCCTGACATACCCACTTCTTCAGGTCTCCATTGCTGCTTGGTCTTCATTTCTCCAGCTCTGTGTAGCACCCTCCCAGGGGCCGGTCTCCCAGCCTCCCGGGCCTTTCTTTGAAATCTGGGTAGATGCCTCCATGACCTATAACCCTTACATTTTATATGCCCCTAAAACCTGCATGGTGTGGATTGTATCAAGATTGGCTGCCAATGCAAGTAGTGGTTAGAATCTCTTGGGCCATGGATGCAGAGACCTCTGGAGTGCCTTCCTGGCTGAACACAGAGAAACGCTTCTCTAGGTGATCCTGAATGAACAAAGTGTCCTAGGGCTCTTTTTTAAAGGAAGTTTACTCTTTCTTTTCTGCCTTCACCAGTGATGGGTGAGGTCTGGCTAATTCCTGTGATGCCTATAAGGCATCTTTTAAACTGTCCTAGTAAAAAGTATTTGTTTTTCATGACTCTAATCTTTGTAGCAACCATATTCTCCCTACCCCAAGTTTACAAGCATTTCCTTGCCACCCAAGCTGCAAAGTTTTTAAATGATTCAGCTCTGCTTTTTGCTCCTGATTCTCACTGTAAATCTGGCTAACAGCTGCCTGCAGCACACAGGCCACAGCCTGAACACTGGGCTGCCTTGACACTTCCTCCACCAAATTAATTAGTATGCCACCCCAAAATTTAGCTTCATAGAAACTATTTGGACATCGGGGAAATATAAATTTTTGCCAGAATGTAGCATTCATGGCCTTTAGCACACTTTCTAATAGCACTTATGTTCCTCTTGGAAACTTCCCCAGGCTGGCCTTGGCTGTCCACCTTCCTGTCAGCATCTTTTCAACTCAACAAATGCTGCTTATTGAGCTCTGTGTTCAGCATCTAAGACTTTTCTACTCGCATCTATCTCCAAACCTTCCCAAACTCCTACTGCAGACCAGTCCCAAAGGCTTCTGAGGCAGTCAGGTACAGTCACAGTCATAACCCCACTCCTAGTACCAATTTTTTGTATCACTTACTTTTCCATCACCAAGACAAAATGCCTGACACCTGCAGCTTAAAAAGGAGAGTTTTACTTGACTCATGGCTTTGGAGAGTTCTAGCATGCACAGTTGGCTGACTGTAAGGCAGAAACAGCATTAGGAAAGCTGCTCAATTCATGACAGCCAGGGAGCACAAAAGAGAGGAGTCAGGAACAGGAATACACCCTTTGAGTTCATGCCTCCAGTGATCCACTGCTCCCAACATGACCCAATCATCTCATTACATAAGAAGGCATCAGTGGGATCAATCGACTGACGAATACAGCACCTGCATGATCCAAAAACCTTTCAAAAGCCCCACCTCTGAATACATGATACTCTGGAGAGACATTTTATTTTATTTTATTTTATTTGTCTTTTTCTTTTCTATCAGTACCGGGGATCAAACTCACAACTGCCTGCTTGCACGGCAGGCGCTTATGCCACTGAGCTAAATCCCCAGCCCCTGGAGAGACATTTTAGATCTGAGCCATCACATACATGCACATACATATGCATAAATTGGGCTTCCAATGCTGAAAGCTCAGAAAATTGCTTGGAACCAATAGGACAAACAACTGGTAATATTTATACATCTATCCATATATATTGACCTATTAATCACATTGATGGAAGTGCATGAAGCCTTCTCAGTGGAAGAAAACAATTGGGGAAATTAGCCAGGCATGGTGGCGTACTCCTGTAATTCCAGCACTTGGGAGGCTGAGGCAAGAGGATCATTGTGAGTTCGAGGCCAACCTGGGCTACAAAGTGAGCTCAAGGCCAGCCTGAACTGTATGGTAAGAACCTGCCTCAAGGGGCTGGGAGTTTAGCTCTGCGGCATAAGCGCCTGCCTTGCAAGCAGGCAGTCGTGAGTTCGATCCCTGGTACCGATAAAAAGGAAAAAGAAAAAAAAAAAAAAAAAAAAAAACTTTTTAAAAAAAAGAACCTGCCTCAAAAAGACAAAAAGCAGGGCTAGGGATTTGGCTCAGCAGTTTAAGCACCTGTCTCACAAGTGCGAAGTTATAAGTTTGATACCTGGTACCAAAAAAGACAAAAACCAAAACAAAACAAACAAGCAGAAAACAATTGGGGAAATTAGAATTGTAAAAGAAAACATGAACTGTCAAGTGTCAAACAGTAGTAGATTTTCTAATTTATAGCATATCAGCAAGTCAGACTGTTATGCAGCTTAATTCATACCACAACATATCATTTGAATAAAAAAGAAATCCATAAACATAGGACAATACTCACAGTACAGTGTTAAGTGAACTGGACATGGTGGTACACGCCTATAATCCCAGCACTTGGGAGGCTGAGGCAAGAGGACCATTGCAAGTTCAAGACCAGCCTGGGCTACAAAGTGAGCTCCAGGCAGCCTGAACTGCATAGCGAGACCCTGCCTCAAAAAGACAAAAAAAAAAAAGTTAAGAGAAAAAGGTTAATACATATGTAATATCCATACATAACATTCACACATGGACCAGGAATGTTGGTTTAAGAGTAACTTTTTTCTTTTCTTTTACTCTAATGTTTATTTGTATGTACTTCAAGTTTTCCAATCACCTTTGTTACACCAACACTTGTAGGCAGAGGCACTTTGCTTTATTGACTGTCTCACTTTCCCTGTGATGCTGGGAATCAAACTTCAGGCCTCTCTCTTGCCAGACAAGTACTCTAACCCAGAGTTACACCCTTGCCCCTGCAAAATGTTTGAAACAAAATGTCTCAAAGTAGGAAAGTTAGTTCGGATGCTCCCTCCCTCCTGTCCCTGAAAACCCCAGGTTGTCTCCCTGGTCTGTGGTGTACCAGTGAAGAGTTCTCATGGCCTAGAACAACCTGGATCCAAATCCTGGTTCTGTGGCTTCCAAGCTGAGTACTGAGCAAGAAGTCCACTTTCCTTCCATCCAGCCCCACACCAGGTCCTGTGCTCTGCTGCAAAATGAGCTGCCTCAGAAATGCACTCTTCCTTCTCGGAATGAGCAGGACCCGTGCATTTCCCCAGCCACTGGCCTGCAGCACTGCCCAGTGGAGATGACACGCGGTCCAGCCCTTCCTAGCATTTTCCCCATGTGCTTGGGTCCAAGTGACGCCTCCTTCCATCTGTACTCTTCCATTAAAAACAGCACTGCAAGCCAGACACGGTGGGCACACCTATAATCCCAGCACACTGGGAGACTGAGGCAGGAGCACCACAGGTTTGAACACAAAGATGTCCGCCTCTCATTCCTCGTTTGTAATGTGGTAAGACAAAAAAAGGAGATAAAAGATGTGTAAATTGGAAGAAGAAATAAACTGTTCACAGATGATAAGATTGGCTATTATCTTAGTTACCGTAAGATTGGGACAAAATCCCTGATTCTCAAAATGAAGGAAGGAAAGATTTATTTAGCTCACAGTGCGTGGAGGTTTCACTCCATAATCAGCTGGCTCCAAGGCAGGGTGGCCTGGCTGAGGGGCAACTGTTTATGGTGGTGGAAGACAGCAAAAGTAGCAACAGCAAACAGGGAGAGAGCAAGTCTCTTTTCCTCCCTTAATGTTGTAAACAGGCTACCTGCCCTGGGGTGGGTGTAGCACTCACTGCCCCCCCTGTCCTCCTCTTGCACAGGCTCAGGATGTTTACAAAGTGAGGACCCTGGCTCCCTGCTGAGTCACTTAGTTAAGCTTCTAAACTTCTCAAGTTGATGCAATGAGTCAACCATTACACATCCGGGAGCATAAGAAGTCGCCCCAGGACTGTCCCCTATACTGTACTAGGATGTAGAACTTCTGAGTAAGTTTCTTACTTAAGCTTCTAAACTCAAGTTGACACAATGTATCAACCACTACAGCTACGGTAGAAAACCCCCAAAGAATAGACAAATAAACAAAAACTCCTGGAATGAACAAGCAATTACAGCAGGGTTTTGGGACACTTTTCTCTCCTTGCTGAGACAAAACGCCTGATTCCCAGAATAAAGGAAGGAAAGACTTGTTTATCTTTTTTTTTTTTTTTTTTTTTTTTTTGTCTTTTTGAGACAGGGTCTCTATGCAGTTCAGGCTGGCCTTGAGCTCACTTTGTAGCCCAGGCTGGTCTCGAACTCGCAACAATCCTCCCACCTCAGCCTCCCAAGTGCTGGGATTACAGGCGTGAGCCACCACGCCCAGCAAGTTTGTTTATCTTATAGTTTATGGGAGCTTCAGTCTATGCTCAGCTGGCTCCAAGGCAGGGTGGAATAGCTGAGGAACAACCATTCATGGATGCCAAAAGTGACAAGAGCAAAAGGGCAAAAGGGGAAATAAGACTCTTTCCCTCCCGTGTGCTGCATGCAAGCTCCCTGCCCCTGGGCAGGTGCAGCACTCACACTGCTAATCCCAGCACTGGACAATGAACCAATCACAAACTAGGTTCAGCCGCCTTTGAAAGCTCCCCATGACAGCATGAGGCTTCAGACACAAGAATAGACAAATAAAAACTCCTGGAATGAATAAACAATTACAGCAAGGCTGCAGGACACCAGGTTAAATATGAAACTTAATCACTGCCCTATACCAGCAATGAACAAGTGGCCTTTGAAAGTACATTACAAATTACAGTAATGTTCCCCAAAGTACTTAGAATAAATATGAGAAAATATGTGCAAGAGCTGTATGAGGAAAATGCAAGCACTCTGATAGAGTATATCAAAGAAAAATTACACACATGGAAAGACAATCCTATGTTCATAGATAAAGAGATCAATGTTATCAAGATGTCTGTTCTTGGGGCCAGAGGTTTAGCTCAATGGCCTAAGTGCCGGCTTGGCAAATGCAAGGTTGTGAGTTTGACCCCTGGTACCAAAAAAAAAAAGATGTCTGTTTTCCCAAATTCATCTTTAGACTCAACCCATCCCTATGAAAATCCCGAAAAGTTCTTTGTGGATATCAGTTAGCTGATTCAGAGTTTATATTAAGACCAAAGATACAGAAGACCTCCCTGAACTGATTCTAGCTGACTTCAAGTCTTCAAGAAAAGCTGCAGGAATCAAGACAGTGTGGCAAATGATGAGAAGACAGACAGACAGGTCGGGGGACAGAAGAGAGAGCCCAGGATCAGACCCGGTCTAGCCAGCTGATCTTTGACAAGGGAGTAAGGAAAGGAGGTGGTCTGGTCAACAAACGATGCTATGACAAGCAGGTGTCCACATGCAAAATGAGTAAATAGTTCTAGACACCAACCTTATGCCCTTTACAAAACTTCATTCAAAATAATTCTAAGCCTAAATGTAAGACACAAACTGCCAAACCTTTAAAAGATAACTTAGGGGAAATACTACATGACCTTAGATAAGACGATGACTTTTTAGATATAAACTGAAGGCCTGGTCTGCCATAGAAAAAGATTAAAAACTTTTGCTTCATGAAAAACAATGTCAAGAGAATGATATAAGAAACAGATTAGGAGGGAATATTTGCGAAAGACAAATATGATAAAGGACTGTTGTCCAAAATATATAAAGAACCCCTAAGTTTCAACAATAAAAGAAAAAGCAACCTAGTTTTAACAATGCATAGGGCTGGGGTTGTTGCTCAGTGGTACAGCACCTGCCGGGTATGTAGCAGGCCATGAACTCAACCCCTGCCCTGGCAACAAGAAAAAGCAGAAGAACTGAACAGACTCCTCACCGATTATAATATGCAGATGAAAAATGTGCAGAGAAAAAGACGCGTATCCCATGTTATTAGGGAATTGCACATTAAAACAAAAAGGAGACACATACCTGTTGGAATGGCCAACACTAAGACAGGAACAATGGCCAGCACTGGTGAAGGTGGGATGCAGCAAGAGCTCCCTCCCCTAGCTGGGCGGCCACAGAGTGAATGGGTCACTTGTGAGGTTGGTGGTTTCCTACAAAACTAAGGACTCTTATCTTGTAATTGTGCTTCTTGGAATTTAGTTGAATTAATTGCAAACACCATTCAAACACTGCACATGGGTATTTATAGCAGCTGTGTTCATAATGCCAAAGCTTGGGAATATCCAAGATGTCCTCTAGTAGTGAATATTAAACCATAGCACATCCAGATGATGGACTATTATTCAGTTTTTTAAAAAGAGCTACTAAGCACCAAAAAGATGTGGAGGAAATAAGTCAATCAGAAAGACCTATGCTGCATGATTCTGAGGCAGGAGACCAGGGTGTAGCCAGGCATCTGGGCAAGTGTGTGTGACCTGTCAATCACTGAGGTCAGGAAACATAGCTGAATACATTTCCAGGTCCAATCAGAAAGGGCTATCTTCAGTTCTTCTGGTGCAAAATTAAGCAATGCTCTGATACGAAGGCCTCTCTCTGATGTCAGCCTGAGGAGAGGGGGGTACAAAAGGCCCAGTGGCCATTAACCCTGTGGTAGGTGTGGCCTTTCCTTCTCTGCAGAGCATACTTCTTTTCCTACTTTTAATAAATGTAAATCCTCACTACATTTTTCATTTGTCCAATTCTTTCTATAGAACAAGAAAGACTCTCTAGGAGCCCACAACATCCTCAAAACCTGGTAACAATTACAACTACTTGACAGTCAAAAATAGGCAAAATAGAGAGACAGTAGAAAGACCAGGGGTTGCCTGGGTCGAGGAAGAGAGGGCTAAACAGGCAGCGTGCTGAGTAATTTTAGGGCAGTGAACTGTTCTGTGTGATACTACAACAGTAAATACACATCACTGTGTGTCTGTCAAAACCCATCCACGGCACACCAGGGGCGACCTAATGCGAACTGTGGCTTTGGTGACCGTGATGGGGCCATGTAAGTTCAGCCTGCACCAAACTTACTGCCGTGGTGTCACAAGGCAGTCTGCTTCTACAAGTTGCTCCCCAAATAAATGTTCCCAAGTTTTGTGATGTTCACGTCTCTTTCTGGAGTTGGGTTCCAGGTTCTTCTTGTATGGAAGAAAGATTTGAATAAAATGAGCAAAGGTCAGTGACAAAGTTTATTTGAAAAAGTAAAAGTGAAGAGAAAGAGAGGGAAAGTGGGCCTAGAGGGTGAGCTTGGGCTTGAGCAGCATAAAAGAACACCATGGAAAATAGGGTACCATTCGTGAGGAAAGCCAGGAGGGCGAGCTCTCTGTGGCATCTGTGTCCTTTCGTGCCACCTGAATCTTGAAGAGACACAAACACCTTCTCCATGCAGGTCCCGAGAGACTGTGCCTGCTTGTCAGGTTGGGGCATCCTCCTGAGACCTGCTGGAGTTCTCTCCGGAAGTCCACACGCAGGGCTTTGGGCACTGTGCTGCACATGTGTCCAGGGTCTTGCAGTCGGCAGGTGCCCCCCGCCCCACTTCCCCAGCCAGCCCTACCACACCCTCATCTCCTGACTCACTGGTAGAGAATGTTGGTGGGGGAGGCTATACACATGTGTATGGGGAGGGGATGGGAACTCCATGCTTTTTCAATTTTGGTATTAATTTAAAACTCAATTCCCAGTACCAAAATAATAGTAATAATAAAACTCCTTTAAAAATAAAGGGTACTATTTTATAAATGAGGGTGGAGGCCATAGTGTCACACACCTGTATTCCCAACACTCCAGAGGCTGAGGCAGGAGGATAATGGTAAGTTCAAGGTCAGGCTGAACTCAGTAGTGAGACACTGTGTCAAATAAGTAAATAGAGGTGGGCAATCATGTTAACCTTAATGTGTTGTCCTGACATGTGTTGCTGCTTCATGATAGAATTTTCAGCACGGAAGAGAACCATCTGATAGGATTTTCAAAATCCTTTTACTTCATATGTGTAAAACTCTGAGGACAGCACCTGACATGTAGGAAGCTGTTTCCCAGTCTGTTTGGTACCCAGATAGTTCACTAAGAACTGAAACTTTAAGAAAGGACCACTATTGCCTTTTCTTCAAAACATAAAACAAAGTCCTCTCCATCTTCTTTTTTTTACAACAAACACTCCCCCTAGTCCAGCAGTCTCCGTAAATTAAGGCTCTGATGCTTGCCCGCCTGCAAGGATGCTAAGTACTCTCTGATAGAACTATGGGGGACCAGCGGTGGCTGAAAAGATAAGTGTTAGGTCTGAGAGAAGGGAGAGGATGAGAAGAGAGGGAGAGAGGTGGAGGTAGAGGTCCGTGGAAGGAGTGGAGTGGACGGCCGTGAAAGTAGTGGGCAGCGGTGGCTTTATTTCGAGGAATGCGGGGGAGGCCCCCCCTCCGCCGCCCCCCCCCCCCCCCCCCCCCCGGTGCAGCCTCTCCACTGCACCCTGGGCCGTGGTTAACACAGGGAGAGGAGACTGGCGCGCTGGCTGCTGGAATCCGGCGATCTCCCTTTCTGGCCATCTCTCTCTCTCTCTGGCGATCTCTCTCTGACATGTGGCGTGGGGGAATCTAAATAGCCTAAGCTTAGGGCAGTGCCCTAAGGCCATTAGAGATGGCGCACAGGTTTAGCGCCAGAAAGCAGGTTCCTAGGGAGGGGCTATAGGGTTACAGTCAAGTCTATAGGGGGCGGGGGGAGGCAGGAGTTTCTAACTTAGCTGCAGCCTTTCCTGGTTACAGTGTTCGGTCTGGGCCAGCAACTCTTTCAATAAGTATGAAATATAAATGACCTTTATTTTGAGAATGCGGGGAGAGACACCCCCGATCTCCCAGGGCGCGGCATCTCCACCCTGGGGTTGGAGATCTCTCCGTGGAACACATAGAGTGAGGCACTTAAGTAGTCTCGGTTTGCCATGGAACCTAAGGGGGCATTAGGGATGCACAGGTAGCCCATTGGTCTTTGTTTGGCAACATAGGTAAATTCCTAGGGGTGGGGAGATAGGAGCTCCTTGGTTCCACCTCTAAGGCTTCACTGGCTACAGTGTCCTGTCTGGGCCAAAACTCTTTCACTCTCCACTCCCAAACATCAAATAGTCATGGTTTTCATTTGTAAAAAGTTGGAACATTTACTGAATTACTGAAATTTATAGGACAGTCAATTTCTCAATCAATGAGCCATTTATTTAAAATTCATCTCTTTAAAAGGCTGGCAGTCCAATTTCCGGGCTTACCTTCCCCCAAAGGTCAACTTCCAGTTAACCTCGGTAAAGTAAATAAGCATTTTAATGGATGTTAACCATTGCTTTCAACTTATGCAAAGGAGACTCATTGTCAAACATGAAGGGCTTGCCTTTATCTTCTGTCTCTAACTGTAATTCTTTTTACAATGTTGTGGATAATAATTCATTTAGCTAGGATTTTAAAAAGCAAAATTGGGTCACTGAGATCACATAATGATGGCTGGGGTTTTTTTGGTGTTTTCTTACTTGAATGGCCACCTAACAATCCAAGCCACCTCCTCCCAAAGAGGAGACTATTTTTATCAGTAGGCTGACAAAAAGGGAGAAAAGAAAGAAAACAAGGTGCCAGAGAAAGCAAGAGATAGCACACAGAAATGCAGATGAAGGGACTCGGAGAAGCCAGGAGAGTCATTACTTTTTGAATGAGCAAACCTCACCCAGCCAGATCCACCTAACAGAATTGTTAATGAAGGAGTAGGCTTGTAAAGTTAGGGTGCTCTTCAGCATTCCAAGTCAAAAGAGAAGAAAGGAGTTAACAACCCCTTAGTAAAAAGATAAAATGCACCAGGGAATGATCTGCTTCCCTAAGGGGTGTCGAAATGGCACTGTGGAAATTCTTCCTGCGGGCGCCCAAAACATCTTCAGAACGCACAGGACAGCAGAGGTGCTGTGTGTCCGCGCGCTGCTGCAGGCCGGCCGGAGGTGGGAAGGCAGGCTAAAGGTTGCTATGTAAAAGCTTCGCGACAGCCAGCCAGCGAGGCCGCAAGCGTATTATGCTCTGAACCGAGAGACTGCGCCTCTGAAGCAATGATGAGGCTCGAGGCACTGACCGTGGGTGCAGGGTGACCTGCAGCGAAGCAGGCAGATATTACCACGGCATCCTCCCTTCCTCTCCCCACTTCCCCTCCGCCCCCGGCCCCTCCTGTTCCCGAGGATTCCTGGGAAGCTGCTAATGAGCGCATCTGGTAACCCAGCCCTTGCTGCAGACCAAGTTGAGCAGCTAGGAGGCTCCGGGAGCACCTTCTCTTAGGTGGTGGACAGTGGTCAGCAGTGACTTCAGACTCACTTTGGGACAGGAGCCCACGGGCTGCAAAAAGGATGAGTAGGGTTGTTTTAGAGATCGAACTGCACACAAATCTACTTGGGAAAAGACAGCAGCATGTGACCAGTCTGTAAGGTGGATGGGCAGGAACCGGAGTGGCTTCTGTTTATGTATCTCTGAGGACCGTGTGCTACTGCATAATTCAGTGAGTGATAAGTAAGACCGTACTTACTGATAGGATTTTAGAAGACAGAATATAAAGTAAAGTGGCCTTTATTTTAAGGATGTGGAGAGAAACTCCATGACCACTGGGGCCTGGCTTTCTCTGTGGGACACGTGGCGTGGGAGGCATACATAGAGCTTTGGTCTGGGGTGGTGCCTAAGGGGCATTGCTGACGCCCAAGCAGCCCATTGGAATTCATTTCGCACCACAGGTAAAGGGGCTAGGGGCAGGGAAAATGCCCTCAATGTAAGCTTCCCTTGATCCCATCTCTCACTACTGTAGTGTCCTATCTAGGGCAAAATCCTTTCACTTACATATTACAAAAATTTACAAATTACAGAAATAAAATCCTCCATAATTCCATCCATTAGCCATGTCCTATAAGAAGCTCTTTTTTTTTTTTTTTTTTTTTTTTTTTTTTTGTCTTTTTGAATTCAGGCTGGCCTTGAGCTCACTTTGTAGCCCAGGCTGGTCTAGAACTCGCAACGATCCTCCTGCCTCAGCCTCCCAACTGCTGGGATTTCAGGCATGAGCCACCACACCTGGCCTATAAGAAGCTCTTTTTATTCACATTTGTCCACGAATACTTGAGCCTCAAACCCAGGGCCTCACACATCCCTGCCACTGAGCTACACCTCCAGCCTTCCAATGCTTATAGTTTTCAAATCATTCTGTGCAATCAATCCTGTGACATTTTAAAAATCAACATTCCCAAACATTTTCTTTTCATTAAAAAGCCCATGAAAACTACCTTTCTCCCTGTCTCTCTCTGTTTGTCCTCTTTCTCTGTCCATCCTGAAGATGGACCCAGGGCCCCACCTCATGGTATGTTTTTTTGAGATACAGTCTCACTAAGTAGCTCAAGATGACCTCAGAGATGCAATCCTACACCTCAGCCACCCTAGTAGCTGGGTTTCCAGGTGTGTGGACACCTGGCTTAGTTGTTGTTGTTTATGTTGTTGTTGGGGATGTGCTGAGGAAGAGAGATGGTTTGTAAACAGATGTCCCCTGTGAGCCTCAGGTACTCATTGCCAGGACCCTTAGGAGGAGACTTAGAATTGACATTGGCCAGAAGAGATGGGTAGGATGGCTGGCCTGAAGGATTTATCTCCCTGCCCACCTCCTCCCTTCTCACTCCCTGCTTCCTGTCTGCCTGCCACCAGCAGCTTCCCTGTGGCCAGGCCTTTCCACCACGTTGTTCTGGCTGATAGAACTGTGGGGGACTGGCGGCAGCTGAAAAGATAAGAAGTATAAAATATAAATGACCTTTATTTTGAAAATTCGGGGAGAGACACCCCCGACCCCCCGGGGCACGCCGTCTCCACCCCAGGGTCGGCGATCTCTCCATGGAACACGTGGAGTGAGGCACATACGTAGCCTTGGCTTGGGGTGGAACCTAAGGGGGCATTAAGGATGCACAGGTAGCCTATTGATCTTTGTTTGGCACCAGAGGTAGATTCCTAAGGGTGGGGGAGATAGGAGCTCCTTGGCTTTACTGGCTACAGTGTCCAGACTGGGCCAAAACCCTTTCATATCCCGTCTTATGATTATTATTATGAAAAGGGGTGAAGATTTCTCTCTTTAACTGCTTCCTGCTGGCAAAGGGCACTGTACTGGGGTCTAGGGGAGTTGACGGGATGACGGTTGATGCCCAGGTAGAAGCTAGTGCCAGGTGTTTTAGCCAGGACAACTTCACTGGTGAATGCATGTATGTTAGACTGGAAAAACAAAGAGACAAGATGTTATGAGGAGACATGGCACTGTCATATTTAAGGACCCAGGTGAGGTAGAAGGGAAAGTGCCTTTGATTTAGACATGTCATTCTATCAGGACCATGTACAGGTAGAAACATTTCCACGGTAAGGCAGAATTCTGAAAATTAAACATGGGGTTAGGAGGAGTGAAGTTATGAGAGGTGATTACTCACCCATCTGAAAGCATAAAAGTTAAAAGGTAGGTCAGTAAGGCTTGTCTCTGGTACTCATGACATTGGAGTCTGTAGGCAATACTGTTAAAGAGTCCTGCTGTAAATATGATCATTAATAGAACATAAGAAATTAGGAACCAAAGTGGATAACAAAACATGACAACCTGTGAGTCATGGCAGTGAGGCCTTGGTAAGGCAGAGATGGAAAAGGATGGTCAGATCTAGGGCCTGAGTGATGTGAAACCAGAATGGCAGTCTAGCAACTTAGTCCTTGGAATGATTTGCTGTAACAGAACTTTAGCAAGTATATCAGCAGTTTCCCTGGTTGTGGGAAAGGCTTTTATGTATTCTGAAAAAGTATAAACAAAGTGAGAAGACAAAATGTATCTGTCAGTCTTGACCAGGGTTACCTGAGTAATTGGTGAATAAGAAGGGAAGGAGGCAGTCTTATGTCACTGAGGAGAGGTTTACTAGCGATAGGACTGGGACCTGCACAAAATAGACCCTGTTTATAAATGGCATAGGTTGACCATCAATACCCCGTCATAGAGATTGAGGACTTAATATAGCAGCCTGAAAATTTAGGAACAGCTCTGTAATGTGGCCTCTATGTCCAAAAATATAGAGAGTCGTCTTACCTGAGACTTTAGTGTGACTTGGATTCTGAACGGACACCTTAAAGGGGGCTGCTGTTGCCCTGAACACCCTCAGTCTTCGGCAGCAATTTTTGTTGGCAACAAATCTGGCAGTGTCCTGTGAGGGCTAGAAGTTAGGATGGCCCACCCATCTGGTGGCCAGGACAGCCCAGCAGCCCTGGAGTGAGGTCTCAAAGAATGCCAGGATGGGGCACTCTCTCTTGCCCAATGTCTTCTGCTGCATTTGAGTGTGGTCCATGGGGTGGGGGGAGGCAGGCAGTTCCACCTTGTGTAGGTTTGCCTGTCTCAGAACTGCAAGTGTTATAAGTGTTAAAATATGAAAAAACCATATCAAGATCTCTCTAAGGTTTGAAGGTCAAGTTTTGCCTTTTAATATGGGATTTGGACTACAGTAAAAGGTATCTGTAGAATTAAGTAAGTATGTAGGAGTTTAATATTGGCATTTTAGATTAGAGAGCAGGCTTTATCTGGATGGCACACCGCTTTTAGGGTGTTGCATGGAATTACATATTTATCAAAAAGGCTTTAGTCTGCCCAAAAAGGCTTTAGTCTGTCCTCTCCCTTTTGGAGTATAATCTCATTTTAATGGAAACATTTTGCAGCAAAGGTTTATCAATTTTATGAATAAATCTATGAAAACTGATCTAATACTGTCAAATTTTGAATAGATTTAGTTTTTTAAACCTGCTATTTGCAAATAAAATTTACATCCTCTCGATCTTTCTACAATTTACATTATCTCAAGCCTTCCATAACTTTCTATGTAGCCTCAAGTCTTAACCAAGACAAATATACCCTCAAGTTATTATAACTTACTATACACTCTCAAGTTACCAGTCAATTACTTTTCTTTTTGTTTGTCAGACAACATTAAAACTTTAACAAAATCCTTGTCTTGGAACAGAGCTAGTGGTTTCCAGCAAAAAGGAATTTATAACCTTAGTTGTTAACCAGGAGATTGGCGACAACACAGTAGAATAGAACATTACTGGTGTTTCACAGCAAAAGGAATTGATAAATATCTCTTAATTTTAGTTGCTAAAACAGAAGATTAATGAAGGCTTTGATTGATAAACAAGGCTGATAAAATTACTAGGTGGCCAGTAACCTTGATTAAACAGTTTGAGAATTGCAATAATAATAAAAAATAGTATCTCTTGAGTGGAGCCAAATTATAAAAAAAAGCATGTCTGAGCAGAGCTGGCAAGCTGCTGTGTATCTGTGCCTGTGTTTAAAGTGGTGCTTGTGTTTGGGAGGAGCCTGCCTGGGAAAGGCGCAGTGTCTAAGGCAGGGTGGAACTCTGCAGCAGGCAGAGCGTGCTTGCAGAGAGCCACATCTGCACTTGGGGGTGGGGGCTGGATTTTTTGGCGCGCAGCACGTAGGTGGAACAAGCAGAGTGGGCGGGGTGAGCACCGGGACACAGTGCACAGGGGCGGGCTGAGATCACAACTGGAAATGCGTAAGGCGGCAGCCACGATGGCACTGGGACGGCACACAGAAACATGCAAGGCAGCAGCGACAGCGGCGTCCGGGGGCTTGCAGGCTCACAGTGGCGGTGGTGGCGGCTCGCTGCTGGTGATGGAGCTGTCAGCGTTCAGTGCAAAGGGCGGCGGGGGCAGCAGCAGTGGGGCTGGGAGGCGCCCCGAGGCAGCTTGAAGGGAGGGCACTCCCGGAGGTGTGCAGCTGGCAGCCGCCAAATCACCACTTGGAGGAGCCTCTCGAGGGGCGAGGCTGAGGGCACGGTGTTAAAAGCCGAACCTGTGCATGTGGACCTGAATCGCAGCATGAGAGGTGAAACACTGCACGCAGAGTTGGGGGCTGCGGCATGAAAGCCAAAAAAAAAAAAAAAACCGTTTAAAGCTCAAAGCAATTTTGTGTGTATCTCTTAACACTGTTTGGGTTCGCCCCCATCCCAGCGGGGAGTGGGCCAGCACAGCGGGGAATGGGTTGGCACACATGGGAAACAAAGGGATGCTGGCAGCACGGCCTGGCGGGGGAGGCAGGGAGGAAAGGAGACACTGAGAAAGCTCTGAAAGGCTGCAAGGGAAGACGCTGTTATCTCTTTAAATATAGGAAGGGGAGGGATCCTGGAGGAGAAAAGGGACGGGGACACTAGCGGGAAAGCGCACATTCCCAAAACAGAAGCTTAAAGACAGAGTTTTGTAAGTTTGTCGGCAGTGTGATAAGCCATAAATAGGTATGGTTTCTGGGAGTGGGGGACAGGAAGTGGTCCCCAAGATAAAATCTGGTGTGGGGTTTAGCCCATGGGGCTACAATCAGATGAAGCAATTGTGGTCTGTCAAGATGAAAGCCGTCACTTTGTATCCCAGACTGATCAGTTATATGGCTCCAAACTCCTAGTAATTGGCTGTCACCAATATTACTGGACTTTACGTGGGCTGAGTAACCGCTCTGCCGTGAGAACTTAAAAAGCTCTGAAGGACTTAGGGCCTCTCAGTGTGGGCGGTCCAGAGTGGATACAGGCTTGCCCAGAAAAACCTTGTTTTGGGCTGTGAGGGTCTCTCAGTGTGGGTGGTCTAGAGTGGACACAGGTTTGCCCAGAAAAACCCTGTTTTGGGCTGTCCAAAGGATGTGAAAGCGTCACGAACCCATGCAAAGGGGGAGAAAACCCGTCCGGGCCTGGCCCAGTGCCTATCTCCAGGGAGTTGCTCCCCTGTGGTAAATTTGTGAAACAGCAGGGACAAGCTTACAGCTCCTGAGTGTAGAAGTGAGGAATTAATGCAGGATGCAGTCCGGTCCTGGTCCTGGTCCTGAACAACAGGGGACTCAAAACTGGGAACCAGCCCCAGGAGTCTCTCACCTGCCGTTCCTGGTCAGGGAACCATATGATAGAACTGTGGGGGACCAGCGGCGGCAAAAGATAAGTATAAAATGTAAATGACCTTTATTTTGAGAATGCGGGGAGAGACACCCCCGACCCCCGGGGGCGCGGCATCTCCACCCCGGGCCTGCGATCTCTCCGTGGAACACGTGGAGTGAGGCACATAAGTAGCCTCGGCTTGGGGTGGAACCTAAGGGGGCATTAGGGATGCACAGGAAGCCCATTGGTCTTTGTTTGGCGCTAGAGGTAGATTCCTAAGGGTGGGGGAGGTAGGAGCTCCTTGGCTTTACCGGCTACAGTGTCCGGCCTGGGCCAAAACCCTTTCACTGCCTTAGATCCAGCTGACTCTGGACTGAAATCTCTACAAAGTGTGAGCCAAAACAAGCCTTTGCTTCCTTGAGTTTTGAGCAACAGGTATTTTGTCCCAGCAATAAAGAAAGTAACTAGGACAGATTTTGGTACCCGAGAAAGAGGGTCCTCACTGTGACTATACTTGACCACGTGATTCAGAAGCTTTTACAGCTGGTCAGCAGGGCAAGTTTGGAAAGGTTTGGAGACACTGGCTGGAGAGGCAGCCCTTGAATGCTATGGGCCAAGGTTGGTGGGAGATTCTGGTTGGAGCTTAGAAGATCAAATGCTGATAGTAACGCAGATGATAAAGACCAGATCAGGAGGTTTCAGTTGTGAACAAGGACTGTATTAGCAGCTGGACTCCAGGCCATGTGTGCTATGCTTTGATGGAAAACACTGGTCTTCATTTTGCTCATGCCCTGAGACTTTGCAGAAGGTGAGACAGGGAAGCAGGCTAATTAATTTGGCAGAAGAAATTTCAAGACAGATCTATTGGGAGCTTTTAGCCAGCCCTGCATTGAAAATCAAGAGCAAATAAAATAGCTGAGTGATTTTTAAAAGTTTTAAATTTCACAGAAAAGGCAGCTCCTGTAAAACTTGTGCCGATAATGTTGGAGCAGAGGAGAGTTTGGTTGCTGAAAAGACTAGCATTAAAAGAAATCAAGTACTTCACATCAGAATACAAAAGATGCCTTGAGGGCATGGGAGGAATCTGAAAGACAACACACTGCAGAGTCAAGGGTGGAAAAGTGAAACAGTTTGCTTTGAGGAGAGCCCCTGGGCACCCTGCTGGAGAAGGGCCTGGGCTTTCTGGGATTCTGTTTGCAGTGTCTAGTCACTGGCACTCACAGGCTCCTGCAGCCATGATGTAAAAGGGCCTGGCTACTGCCTCTTGGCCCCAACCACCTGGTACATTTTACAGGCATGCAGAATTTGAGAATTGTGGGATCAGGAAGGCTTCTACCCAGATTTCAGAAGAAGGCCTGGGAGGCCATTCTTCTGAGAGGGCAATGTGTACAGCCATGGGAGTGAAACTGAAGGTGCAGTGGAAACCCCAGAAAGTTGGAGAAGCCAGGAACATGGATCATCTGAGGAAACTACAAGGAGTGAGTAAAGCCCAAGAGAGAAGCCATGAGGATTGCTGCACCAGCAATACCACAGGGATGGAGCTACCCAAGCTCTTCAGAGATCTCGTCTCACCACTACTTGCCCAGGAGGTGGACATGGAGCTACAAATTTAATGTTTGCCCTCTGGGGTGTTGTTCTTGCTTTGGCCCCATTGGTTTCTGCCCAGTGTCTCCCTTTCAGAATGAGAAAGTTTGCCCTGTGCCTTGGTATGTCAAGGCATAGAAAAAGAAAGTTTGACTTTCTCTTTATTTTTACAGAGGCTTGCATCTAAAAATTTCACTTTAGGCTTGTAGTTTTCAGCAATGCTGAAACTGTTAGGACTTTTCCTGTATCCTTTTTTTTTTTTTTTTTGTGGTACCAGGGCTCAAACTTACAACCTTGAGCTTTCCAGGCAGACGCTTATGCCACTGAGCTAAATCCCCAGCTAAAACTGTTAGGGCTTTTGACAGCTCTTAGAAATGGGCTAAATGTTTTGGGTTTTTTGTTGTTTTTTGGGTGTGTGTGTTTTTTGTTTTTTTTTTTTTTTTTTTTTTTTTTTTTTTTTGCCTTTTTGAGACAGGGTCTCACTATGCAGTTCAGGTTGGTCTTGAGCTCACTTTGTAGCCCAGGCTGGTCTCGAACTTGCAATGATCCTCCTGCCTCAGGCTCCTGTGTGCTGGGATTACAGGGGTGAGCCACCATGTCCGGCTTAATTGGCTAAATGCATTTTATGTAAAGAGATGCACAAGTCTTTTGAAGACCAAGTAGGGTTTATTACTAGATGACCCTGCAAAGCCTCATGGGTTCATAAGCAGGGCTACTGGATGGTCACTGGATTGTGTGGGCTTAGAGCTGACCTGGTATTCAGTGGTTGGGCCTGGCAGATCTAGGTCTCTGGAGCATGGCCTAAAGAGTCCATTTCCCACCCTGGCTCTTCCCTTCACTCTCTGCTCCCCTGCCCTGCTGTGCTGTTGTGCTGTGAAGCCAGCCAACTACAGCCTGAATCATGAGCCAAAATAAACCTCTTCTCCTTCAAATTGTGAGTTTGGAGTAACCAGGAGACCAAGACAATGTGTGTGCAGGTGTGTGTGAGAGAATGTGTGGTGCAGGGCATGGCAGGCTGTACATACATTCTATCAGCAAGCTATATTCCTCCGTGGCAACTACCTATTTTAATAGCTGTACAATACTCCCATGTCCATGGACCAGTTTGCTTCCTTTTCCTCCCACTTTTGGGTGACCTACAGTATTCCTAGGACATCTTCTGATTAAAAATGGCAGACAAAAAAATTCACATTTCTCTTTGAGATCTTTTAAAACTAAATGATGATAAAATGATTTTGTGAAGAGGACATGATAGAAAAAAAGCACTGCAAAAATTCAAAAGCTGTCCTGAAAGAGTGAAAAAATCACATTTCAGTGATACGTACATACCTGTCTTTACAGCAGCACAATTCATGATAGCTAAATCTTGGAAGCAGTCTAGATGCTCCCTGATAGAAAAGTGGTAAAGAAAATGTGGGACTTATACACACTGGAGTACTACTCTGCCATGGAGAAAGATAAACTTGAGTCACTTAAAGGAAAGTGAATACACCTAGAGATCATATTGTTAAGTGAAATAAAACAGACACATAAGCTTAAATATCACATGGTTTCTCTTACATGAGAAACTCCAATTATACATAAATAAAGAGCAAAATAAAGGATAAACAGAAAACAGGGATGCAGATCTTTGCAACTAGAAAGGGACCCAGAGACTGAGGGAGGGAAGGAGAGGAAGACGATGTGAGAAGAACTGAGATGTATTAGGCCAGGCATAGGGGCCTCCATTTATAATCCAGCACTCCGGAGGCTGAGGCTGGAAGCGAGCTCGAGGCCAGGCGGGCTATGTAATGAAACCCTAACTAAAACTCGAGTGAAACCTAACAAAAGAAAAGGATTAAGGTGTGTATGCACATGGACCTCATGAAGAATGAAAAACTTCCGTACTGCAAATGGGGACTAACCCAGTTTTTTCACTGGAAACTTGAAGCCAGAAGGACAGCGTGACTAGAGCCAGGTACAGAAGTCCAGAATGTAAGTCAGTTTGGCTTTCTAAGAGTACAGAGGCCTGGGACCCGTACCAGGCAGTCTGAAAACTGAGTGAAGGCACGAATTGAGGGCCTGGTGGACTCTGGCGGTTTCTGACCTTCGGAGGCTAACACTCAGGGGCTGGTGTGGAGGACGCAGGTGTGGCTGAGGGCAGGGTCTCCTCCAAGCCAGAAGAGTATGAAGAAGCATGGGGTGAGGGGGCCCCCTGTACCACACTCGCCCAGCCTCAGGTCTCACCCCAGGCTGGAAGCTCAGGGAAGTCCTCCTCAGAGCTGATGGACCAAACCTAGAGACCCAGGGACACTCCTTCCAGGCTCTGAGGAAACAGAGGCCCAGCCAGGTCACCCTAAGGGGGATCTGCAGACGCTCTCTCCAAAGCATAGGTTTCTATTCCAGCTCATGTGTGCCTTGGACAGCCAGGGTCTACAAAAGGCAGGGAGACCTGCAGGCACAAGAGCAGAAAACTGGAGCCAAAACTTGTAAAGAACAATCAGAAAATGTAATTATTTTTGAGAGAGAGAGATCAATTCCTGAAGTGGAATGACTGGGTCTATAAAGAATTTTTGCATTCTTTTATTTTTGCTTTTGTTGTACTTTGTTGTTTTTGAGATGGCACCTCTTTATGTAATACAGGCTGGCTACAACCTGACACTCTCCCGCCTCAGCCTCCCAAGTGCTGGGATTACAGGTGTGCAACACAATACCCACTCAGTTTTAAACATTTTTTTTTATTTTAAACATTTCTGATATCCATTAGCCAGGGCTCTGAGAAAAAGTCTCTACTTCACACTCAGAGGGCACAGAAAACTGTGTACTTTTTTTACACTATGTACTTTTTCTTACGTGTTTTATTAAACATAACTGGCATCCAATACTGTACATGTTTAAAGTATACAATTTGGGCTAGGGATTTAGCTCAGTGGCTTGAGTGCCTGCCTGACAAGCGTGAGGTTGTGAGTTCAATCCCCAGTGCCAAAAAATAAAAAGTGGATAATTTAATAAATTTCAGCACGTATTTTTCAAATTGTAAATGAAACGAAGTCATCACTATCATTAAAATAAAAGAACATAACCTCCAGTTTCGTCAGAGGCTGGGAGCTTAGTTCAGGGGCAGAGCAGTGCTTGGTGTATCAGGCCTTGGGCTCCATGCCCAGCCCCCAGGAATCAAAGCAGTGGGTCTCCCTGGCACCTGTGCAGAGGCCCCTCCCTTTCAGCCTCTCCTCCCCCAGCTACCTTCTGTCACTCGCAGGCACCACTGGAATTCTCTATGAAAATGCCCCACAGCGCACAAAGCTCTTTTCTGGGTCTTCTCGGTCGGTCATGCAGAGCTTTGTCTGTGTTTCCCACGTTTCCAGTTTGTCCCTCCATGGCACATTAGCGCACTGATGTGTGGGTTGGTCGTGCTCACTCACTCACCACTCACTGGGGACAGAGCCGCCACCATGAACATCTGTGCATAGGCCCTTTCGTCTCTCCTGGGTAAACACACAGTGGGAAATCCCTGACTCTTAGGGTGAGTGTTCATTGCTCTTAGGAACAGCCAAAAAACTGTCCACAGCAGCTGGACTTCCTACTTTCCACACTGTGCATGAGAGTTCCAGATGCTTCATCTTCCTGTCAATACTTGGTGTGGTCAACTTTTAAATGTCACAAGTGCTAAATGGGTTTATTTGTGTCCATCCAATGTGGTCTGGACTGACATTTTCCTGACGCATGAGATGTCAACCATCTTTTCATGAGCTTGTTTATTCTCCATATAACTTCTCTGGAAGTGCTTGCTCTAATCTTTTAATACTGACAGCTGGATATGGCGGTGCACACTTGTAATCCTAGCATTCTAGAAGCTGAGGCAGGAAGATTAACTCGAGTTTGAGGCCAACCTGAGCTACTCAGTGAGTTCAAGGCCAGCCTGAACTACATAGCAAGACCCTGTCTCAAACAGACAAACAAACAAACATACATATGACGTTAACTTTAGGTTTTTAGTAAATACCCTTTATCTAATGGAGAAAATTTCTACTTGCGATAGTAAGAATAGATACTAGATTATTTTCAAAAGCATTTCTGGAATCTATTGAATGTTATATGGTAGTGTTTGTTTTGGGGGTTTCTTGATAGTTTTCTGTTATTGCTGCTGTTTTGTTTTTGGCATTTTGAAATAGCATCTTGCTATGTAGTCCAGGTTGGCCTCAAACTCAGAGCAATTCTTCTGCCTCAGCTGCCCAAGTGCTAGGATTACAGGCATGCACCACCACACCCAGCTTGAAATATTACATGATTTTTCATTTTTGGACTATTAATATAATGAATTGCATTGATTTAAAAATTATGAAATATATATAACAAAAATTAACATTTTCCTTTTTTTACTTTAGCATTTAAAGTATAGAATGAGATCTTAAGAGTATAGAACTTTACAGTATTTTTAGAGTTTTAGAGTATAGAGTTCTGTGATATTAAATACATTTAATAACACTGTATAACCATTACCACTATTTAATTCCAAAATATTTTGAGTAATATAAACAGAAATGCCTTGCCTATTCAATAGTCACTCTCATTCCTTCCACCTGACAGCTCATGGAAGGTATTAATGCTTCCTGAAGCTCCTCCAGCTGTAGCCTGTGTGAGTTCTTCACTCCTTGCCATGCCTGTGTAATATTCCACAGTGTCCCATGGAAACCAGCCATTTACACATCTCTTTGGAGAAATGCCCATTTTTTAATCAGGTTGTTGAACTGGGTGCTGAGTCTTGGTGGTGGTGTCATGTGACACAGGCTCTTGCTCTATAGCCCAGGATGGCCTTGCACTCACAATCCTCCTTTCTCAGGCTACCAAGTTCCAGGAACTCAGGTGCACATCACCATGGCCAGCTTGGTTTGTCTCTTTATCTTGAGAGGGTTTTGTTTTTGTTTTTGTATTCTACATACATGATCCTTATCAATTTTAAAATTTGAAAATATTATTTTCTCTAATTCTATGAGTTGTCTTTTCACTCTCTGGATAAAGTCTTTTGATGCACAAAAGTTTTAGGTTTTGATGTAGGTTTTATTTCACTGCTTGTGTTTTCCATCTCAAGTTTAAGAAAGCATTCTTCAATCCAAGATGATAAAGATTTACTACATTTTTAGCTCTTAAATTTAGGCCTTTGATCCATTTTGAGCTCAGTTTTTTGTTTCTGGTTTTGGTTTGGTTTGGTATTTTTAATTCAAGGTCTTACTATGTAGTTCAGACTACCCTTGAACTCCCTGCACTCTCCCTGCTTCAGCATCCTGAGTGCTAGAATTACAGGCATGCCCCACCATGCCTGGCTTGAACTCAGTTTTGCATATGACACAAGGAAAAGACAGAACTTTCTTCTCTTCCTGTGACTCCCTAGTTGTCTCCCATTGATTAAATGTTTTATGAAGCTAATTTCTTTTTTTTTTTTTGTACCAGAGCTCAAGCTCATGACCTCGCCAGACAGGTGCCTATGCTGCTGAGTTAAATCCTTGGCAATGATGGTTTTAAGTATTAACCCAACTTTATATCCATGGGATAAACCCTTTTTTGTCATCCTGTATAATCCTCGTTATTTATTATTAGATTTGATTCCCTGGAACTTAAGAATTTTTGTGGCTAATGGGAAGGATATTGCCCTATATTTTTTCTCCTTCCTCTCTCCCCTCCTTTGTGTGTGTTTGTGTGTGTGTGTGTGTGTGTGTGTGTGTTTGCAACACATAATAAATACATTTATTGTGAGGAATTGGTGCACATATGTATCAGATCATTGTTTTATTTTTCTTTTGGTCCTTTTTGAGACAAAAAATTCAGTCTGGCTTCAAACTCATTGTGTAGCCCAGGCTCGTCTTAAACTCATGCTAATCCTACTAGCATCCTACTAGCTAATCCTACTAGCTAAACTAGCATCTGTCTTTACTGGCCTAGAAAGAAGCTACTGATTTCATGGCAATTTCTGGAAAGAGAACTGGTGCACATATATTTAGTATCTCCCTCTTGGCAGGTGCCTGTAGCTGTCTGGAGTATGTGCGTATGTGCGTGTGTGCCATGACTGGACCTGGGCCCAAGCTCCACTGCTGACCCACGCCCCAGCACTGCCTACGACCTTCATCTCAAGATCACCAAATGGGAATCAGGGCTGCTGCTAGGACTGGCCCCTGGCAGCCAGGGAAATGAACTACAAAAAAATCTTGTCTAGACAAATAGGTGGTGTTGTAATCAGGGTTTGCAAGGGAACAGATTTAATACAGGACACATAATTAATAATATTATTTTATAATAGTCACCCAAAAAGTCAAATGCAGAGTGCAAGAGATCTGCCCATGCACTAGAGACCCAAAGAATCCAGTTAAGGATTCCCCAACAGTGCCCTGTACAAGTCCAGCTAGAGGCCCAGAGCTCACAACAATGTCTTATACAAGTCTGTATCAAGGCTCTGCACTGTGAAGTCCAAAGGCCAGTGGTGGAAGCTAGAAAGTCTGCACTGGCAGGATGAGGGCTCTATAGCACCAAGCTGAGAGATCTACACTGGAGCCAGAAAGTGATGCTCAAGGTAAGGACCAGAGCTCCCCCAAAGAGAGCCGTAGCCATCCTCAAAGACAGCAAAGACCTGCGCTCTTCCAGTAACAGCTGAGTACATATCAGGAAAATCAACATGACAAGCTTCTCCAGGAGAATCAATAGCACACCATCTTCCCCTCCAAGTCTCCTTTTACACTGCTGGCAACAATCCCCAGGTGGGCCTTCCACACCCAGCACCACACTGACTCAGCTGAGCTGAGTGTTACAAATTGATCATTAGTTAATCTACCACAGTCTACCCTTTGTCAACTTGATAATGAGACATATTTTTTTAAACCATAGTTTCCAGCAGCAGATTTGAGAAAAATTCACGTCGTGATCTGTTCAAGATATATTAATACAACAATTACATATATACAATTCTTATGGCACTCATTTTCACACTAAATGCAAATATTTAGAGGACACTCAAAATTCAATGACAAAACCATAATATGTTGACTAAATAACCTGATTACAAACATGTAGCTAAAAACTACACTGAAATCATATTTAAGAGGGCTATTATAATTCTAATCCTTGCTTCCCATTAACTTTTAACAGGGCGTGGCAAGACTAAGAAATGCCTCAAGGGATCTCCTGCATTTCAAATGTGCCCTTCCCTTCTGGTGAAAGGTCCCTCAGGTCCTATTCCTTCTCATCAACTGCTTCTCCTGTTTCATCCTTGCAATCCACAGCTGCACTGAGTTTTTTCCTCTGGCCAAATGCTTCAAATCACTCTGCTGGCTCTTTATTCTCAATTTCTAACTCAGAACTGGCCAAAAGCCCTCAACAGCAACCATGCCACTATCTCAATGCTATACTGCATTGAAATTTGTCTGCCTCACAGACAGTATCTCTAAAGCAAAATGCAGACCAAAGCACCACATGCAGCACCTGAGCGCCAGCAGCCAATGCAATCTTTCTCCATAGAAGCCTCATAAGCCTCATTTTAACGGCAGCATTTTCATTGGTACTCTGATTCTCCAGGCTCTGAACAGTCTCCAACATAATTCACAGAGTATGGGGGTTGCCTTTTCAGCCAGTCTTTCAAAACCTTTCCAAATTAATCCCCAAACCTCTTAAACTACATGGCCAGGCAGCATCACAGCAATGAGCCAAATCCTGGTACCAAATTCTGTCTTAGTTACTTTTCTTTCATTGCTGAGACAAAATACCTGATGCCCAAAGTTAAGGAAGAGAAGTTTATTTAGCTCACATATAGAGTTTCAGCCCATAATTGGCTGGCTCTGAGGCAGGGTGGCACATGGCAGAGGGCAACAGTTTATGCTGGTAGAAGACAGCAGATGCAGCTAGAGAGACAGAAAGAGATAAGTCTCTTCTTTGCCTTTATATTGTATGCAGGCTACCATCCTAGGGCAGGTATAGCACTCACACCCTTAGACCATGAATTAATCACAAATTCTAGATTCAGCCACCTCCACAAAGTCTCATGACTGCATGAGGCTTTAGGGGGACATCCAGACACACACCACAACAGGCAGCTAAGTAGTACACGGCACTCCATTGGCTCCCCACCTGGTCAGGCCCTTGCTAAGTGGAGGACTCTGGCTGACAGTGAGGTACAGAGCCAGTTTGTGCTTGAAAGCCAAGGCTGTGAGAAGAAAGCCAGAATATTTTCTTGTGTAAGGGATGATCAACACACAAGGTGTAGGTTTAGACAGGAAAACTGCTGAGTGTGATGGTGCATGCTTGTAATCTTAGCATGCAGGAGGCTGAGGCAGGAGGACTGCCATGAGCTCAAGGCCAGCCTGGGCTACCCAGTGAGTTCAGCGCCAGTTCAAAGGTGAAAAAGCACTGAGGATACAGCTCTATAGTAGTAGAGGACACCTGGATTGGACCTCTAGTACTGATTTAAAAAAGTAGCCTCTTGTGCTCGCCAGTGACACCAGTCATCCAGGCGGATCCATGACAGGTGCAGAGGGGACACACTGTCACCTGTGAGGAGAGCTGCTCCTCGCTTGTAGAAGTGATTGGATTTTTTCACCAGATGCTTGTTTCTGTGTGCATCTCCACAGCATCAGCTCTGAGTTTAACGTCTCCTCCTTGCACGCTCAAGCTTACACTGGCTGCTGGGGGCACATGCACGGACCGAGTGCACTGCTCCCTCCCAGCACCCCTCCACCCCCACAAAGCTGTCTGGATTCCAGGGACTGAAATGTGCGGATGTTTAGGCATCAGTGACTTGTGCCTGTCAGCTGAGCAGGGTGTGCACACCAAGAGCCAAAGTTGAGGCAGCGTCTCCTGCCAGCCGGGTACGGGACCAGGCAGCTGCCAACTGCTCTGCTTTGCCGACCTGGAAGCCCCGGGCCCTCCTCGCTCCTCCCGGTTTCCTTGGGGAACCACAGAGCCAGCACCACGCTTGAACTCTGCTTGATACCAGCCTAACACCAGTGTAATAATCCCAGCACTCAAGGAGGCTGCAGCAGGAGGGTCTCTGAGAGTTATACAGGCCAGCCTGGCCCATACAGTGAGTTCAAGTCCAGCCTGAACTGCATCACAAGATCTTGGCTCATAAAACCAACCAAAGAAACAAACAGAGACCCAGCCAGACAGTTCCTTTCTGCGCACCCAAGTGTGACAGGCATGGCGCGCCTGCATTTCACATTTCAAAGGCCAGGAACTTGGCAAAACTCCCGGTGTGTCTCACATTTCTCTCTCCCACTCCCTTCTTCCCTCTTTTTCCTCTTTCCTTACTTCCCTTTTCTTCCCCTCCCTTCTTCTGCTACCTCTCTTCCCTCCTGATCTTTTTCTTTTTTCCTTTTTACATTTTCAAGAAAATTTAGCTTGCAGGGGGGAAAAATGGCCCTCTGACCCGAGAGCTTCTATCTTACCCCAACAGGAAACGGCAGGATTTCTCCTGCCCTCATCAGTTGCCCTGGGTCTGGAGCTGAGGAGCAACTTCAGGCTCCATTTGTGGGGCCAAGCAGTTCCCACTGGGCCACACAGTTTGAGGATGTTGTGTCAAAACCCCACAGCAAGGCTCCAGGAGTGACAGCCACTGAAGACGTGAGCGGCCAGCGGCCCAGCTCAGGCTCAAGGGGGACTGGCAACTTTCAAGCCTGCAGAAGAGAAGGACAAGATAACCCTCCCTTCTTATTTCACAGCTGCACTGCCGTTATCTGAGCTGGAGCGTCTTTACATAGGAAGCACATTCTATTTGCTTCTGTAACTGAGACACCAGGAAAGAATGATGCCCAGAGGCCTACAGAAGCAGTGCTTGCTTGCTGAGCAGTGGCTTGTTTCTCTACACCCCTGGCTTCCTCTTTTTTTGAGACAGTGTCTCACCACATTGCTAAACCGCTCAGGCTGGGCTTGAGTTCACAATCCTCCTGCCTCAGCCTCTCAGAGGATGACTGGCATGGGCCTCACCGAGATAAGATGCTGTGTCCTGCATGCACAGGGCAACAAGAGAGCTCCCTGCTGCTGGAGCTCTGAGCAAGGGCTGCCCTTTCCCTGTGCTCCTCTGCATTCCATTCGAGTTTGGAAAGAGAGTAAGCCTGGAACACTCTTCCCTCAGGAAGCACCTGAGTCAGAGGCTGCCGTCTCTGTCTCCATCTCCAGGATGCACGGAGCTTTGTAGAAAAGGTCTAAGGCCCTGACAAAGGAGAAAGAGTGGGCTATGATTTGACCACCCAAAGACACCTTTGCATCAGTGAGCAGGAGAGCAAGAGGTGTGGGTGCCGTGACTCAGTCTCCCTAAAGTCGGCTGGTGGCTGCAGCTTGCAGCTGGATGCCTCACAGGCTCAAGTATGAACCTTCTGGTTCAAGGTCGTGAATTTGATCCTTGGTACAAAAAAAAGTATAAACCTTCTATGCAGACTGGGCTGGTGCACCAGGTCTTAGGTTCTGTTCCTGTACTTCAAAAACAAAGACAGAAACAAAGAAAAGAAAAAGGTCATAATGATGCTGAATGTGTACTTAGTTTCTGTGCCCTATTGTTTTTTGAGACAGTATCTTGTTGAGTAGCCCAGGCTGCCCTCAAACAGCGATCCTCCTGCCTCAGCTTGCCAAGTGTGGGGAATACAGACATGCACCACCCATCTAACTGTTCGCTGATCTTTACTGGAGCCCCATCAGGCAAGCAGCACAAGAACAAGCCTGTGCCTGCCCGTGGGGTGAGGGGTGGTTTTGAGGATCCTGTTTGGTGAACTGTCAGTTTGTCTCACAGAAGGAACCTAAAGTGACCAAGAGGTGATGGCCAGAAGTGCCTTGGCAGTGGAGTGGACAGGGCATGGTGCCCATGTGGATTCACCTCGTCTCTCATTCATAGCTTTCTGCTCCTTGCCAGAGATGGGCAGCGCTTTTCAGAAGTCGAAATTATTTCACGTGGTGCCCGCAGGGCATGAGAACCAAGCAGCTTCCAGCCTGGAGTCCGTGGTCGAGGAGGCAGCGAGGCGCTGGGCAGCACACTGACCACTGCTTGGTCCTTTTTAAAAGTAAGGCAGTGACTTTTAGCGACCCCCTGCTGTGTTCCTATCAAAAATGTAAAACAGTAATCACTACTTGATTGCACCCTGCACCCTGAAGGGACTCTCCACATGAAAGGCTTGACACAGTTTTGTGGAGCAGAACATTCTTTGAAAGCGCTGGCAGAAGAAAGCACTTGTTCAGGGGACTTAATTGATAGACGCTAGCAGCTTGGAAGGGCTGCCTGAGTTCAAAGGCGCCGCGTTTAATCCCAAACCATTTTCATTTTACTTAACTTTTTATTTCTTTCTGGGTGACTACACTACAAACTCCTACTAATCTACTGCAAAGTTATTTTTCTTAAGAAGGTGGATAGCTTACAAGCTCCCTCGCCAGGAGACGGCGCTCAGGAATGCTGCTAGCCTAGCTCCGTGCAGATGCACACGGAGACCCGGAGAGCAGGCCGCGCAGCTGGTGCCTGGCAGCGTGGGCTGCAGAGGATGGTTAGGGCTGGGGACCTGTGCCCGGATGGAGACTCGACGCCTCTGGCAGGGTATCACCTTGGAGAGGAAAGCCGAGAGTTTCCGCGGTTGCGATTGTGTGTTAGTGGAACAGTCAAAATGTCAGCGGTTGAAAGGCGAAGCGCCCGGATCACAATGGCGCAGCCAGGGCATGGCGTTTCACATGTGGGGACGGGCGGGAGGCAGCAGAGATAGCCGGTGCAGCCAAGGAGTGACTGGGGCTGGCAGCAGTGTCTCAGAGAGATTGTTTTTCCTGCCACTGCTGATACAAGAGGCACGGAATGTGGCTTGAAGTCTTCTACACAATGTAATTTTTTAAACAATTCTTTTTAGACCCATTTGAGAACCAAAGAACTTAACAAAGGGGACCAGACCTGATATTTTCCACAGATGCAATTACTTGAAAACACCCCAGGGAGCCGGAGGTTTAGCTCAGCAGTATAAGTGCCTACTTGGCAAACTCGAGGTCCTGAGTTCAATCCTTGGCACCAAAGAAAGAAAGAAAGAAAAACAAAAGAAACCACCCCAGGGTTAGATACACTGGCTCCAGCTGCTCTGTCTTCCTAAGATAGGTGATTTGTTGTCCACCACTTTGGGGGCGGGGGTGGATCGATTGATTTGTTGGTTTTTTGGAGACAGGGCCTTGCTGCACAGTCCAGGCTGGCTTTGAATTCACTGTGCAACCCAGACTGGCACTGAACTCATGGTGACCCTCCTGCCTCAGCCTACTGCGTACTGAAATTACAGGTGGGCACCGCCATGCCCAGCACAATAAGGGATTTATTGAAATGACTACTTTCTCCTTTTTGTCACTTTCAATCTTTCTATGGTTTTGCACATCTTGACTTGCTTGTATTTTTCTTAGCACTGTTTTTGACAGACTAGACTAGTGATGGCAAACCTTTCAGAGCTTTCTCTGTTTTGTTTTTTTGAAAAGGAAAAAAAATTATCTGATTCATAAAAACACTACTAAACTCTCGCTGTTTCATTTTAACAAAACACACAGGTTTAGATCCCTTTAAAGGACTTAACTTCTCTTCCTGTTAACACTTCAGGACAAAAAGTTGCAGTAGTCATCGTTTTTTCAAGAATATGAACAGGCCACTGTGGCAGGTGGGGCGCAGGTTCGCCACCACTGAGCTAGCCTACTCCTTTTCCCTGGCTTGAGTCGCTGAAAGGAGTTGTCTGTGGTAGTTAAGAACAAGCACACAATCCAGTATTTGAAATTATGTGAACACAGTTTAGTGCACCATCCTTTAAGATTGACATTGGAAAGATTAATCAGGGGCTGGGGATTCAGCTCAGCAGCACAAGTACCTGCCTGGCATGTACAAGGTCATGAGTTCAATCCTTGGCAGCCAAAAAATAAAAAGTAAAAAACCTGCGTGCAGCAGACTGTCTTGGAATGGCATGATCTGCTACTCAGTGTACCCTTTCCTACCCACTGGGATGCTCCTTGGCAACAAACCAGGAAAGTCCAACGAGGCTGTAAAGAAACAAACCCTGGTGTCCTGCTGGTAGCAATGCAAAATGCTGCATCTACTGTGCAGAACAGTGTGTGTCTCAGTCACTTTCCCCACCACTGGGACTCAGCACCTGCAATTTAAAGGAAGAAGGTTTATTTCCTTACAGTTTCAGTCCATGTTCAGCGGCTCCAAGGCACTGCAGTGGGGCCTGTTGGGAGGGAGCTGCCCAGGAAGCAGGGAGCAAAGGGAGGAGCTGTGGAGGGAGAGGAACTGGGCCATGCCCCAGGGACGGCCTCTTCCCCTCTTCCGGTCAGACCCCGGCTCCTAATGGCAGGTCTGCTGTGAGCCCCATGATCCCGTCACCTTCCAGGAGCCTCTTTTGTGACTGACTGCATGAGGTTCTTGGGGGACATCCAGCTACAAACCGCAAAAGTGTGATAATTCCTCAAAACAATGAAAAAGGGAATTACCATGAGGTCTAGTAACCCCACTGTGGGGCGTACGCTCCAAAGAACTGGAAGCAGGGTCTCAAGGAGATGCGGCCTTAAACGCACAGCAAACTATTCAGAGCTGGGCACAGCAAGGCAAGCATCAATGAGCAGAGGAACAGGAGCACAGAAAGTGCTACAAGCCCAGGACGGCTGCACAGCACTCGCCCCCAAAGTGAAGGGATCCAAACACGCGCTCCAACACATGTGTGGCCTGAGGGACAGACAAACTGATAGGCTCCGCCAGCCTGAGGCTTAGCTTTCGGTAGCCTGAGGCTTAGCTTTCGGTAGCATGACATCCACCCAACTCGGTACCAGACCAGAGAAACAAACATCTCTCCAAGACAACTTCTGTGTTCTCCTCTTCCTTCCAGAAATAAACCTTTTTGCACATGTACCAAGCCCTCTCCAATCCCAAGCCTCCACCTCTAGCCCCCAGTGAATCTGTCTCCTGTTTTACACAGGCAGATGCTTCTTCAAATCTGCAATTAATATGTCGTTCTGCCCACCTCCCAAACTCCCCCAGCTAGAACTGATAAAAGTAGCTCCACTGCTTTGTTCTACCTGAGATCCGCACACCCCTATAAAGCTCTCCCATGCCTTCATTAAAGGCCTCTTCCTTAGTCTCCTTTTTATCTCTCCTGTGCCACTTTGGATTGAGTGCCAAAAATAATCACAAATATTTCATGAGTTCATTATGCTAGGAACACAGAGTAGTCCCTCCACAGATGGCGTCATCAGCAGAAGGGTGGGGCTGGGGTGGGTGGTTAATGGGTACAGAGGTTCAGCTGGAGAAGGTAAGAAAGTTCTAGATGAACTTTAAAAGAAAGTTCGAGATGAACACAGCAGTGGAGATGTAAATGCCCTTCATCCTACTGAAGGGTACACTTAAAAATAGCACAGGCAGCTGTATTTATCACAGTAAGAAATAAATAAGCCAGGCAATGTGGCACATGCCTGTAACCCTAATGCCCTGGGAGGCTGAGGCAGAAGGATCTCTAGTCTAAATTCTAGGTTGGGCAATTTAAGGGCTCACCTTAGACTCAAAAAATAAAAAAGGGCTGTGAATATAGCTCAGTGGGAAGACCCTGGGTTCAGCCCTTAGTGAAGTAAGATAAAATTAAATTAAATTAAATTAAAATACAAATAAGGGGTCGGGGGTTTAGCTCAGTGGCATAAGCGCCTGTCTCGGAAAACACGAAGTTATGAGTTCAATCTCCTACCAAAATAAAGTAAAATACCAGGAAGTGACCTTCAAATCAATACAGGGAGGACAGCAGACACAGGACCTCACCTTCTCTGGTGACCTCATGTTTCCTAGTCGCTGCCAGCTCCTCAGTTCCTCAGGGAAACTGCGGGTGTGCGTGCTATGTGTGCATGGGTGCGTGCGTGCGTGCGTGCGTGCGTGCGTGGGTACGCACGCGCATGCGCGGCACAATCCCTGCTCCTGGCTGGCCGAGACCCCGTGGCTCCCTTGCTGGTCCCCAGCCGCACCCCCTTCTAGTTGAGCTCTGGAGGTGAGAAGCACAGATCCCAAACATAGCTGCGAGAAGAGCCCAGATGGGACCTGTTAACACTATGTCTTTTGTCACTGGGGAAGAGCTGTGTGAAGGCGCGGGAAAGGCCCAGAGGAGGCAGGAGGGGTGCGGGAGTGCACACTGATTGTTCCCCGGCTTGAAGCAGCGGCAGGCCAGGCCCCAGGCCGGAGAGGCTTTCACGGGAAGCTCCAAAAGCCGTGCTCGCTGTCTGACGTCTTCCTCGGCAGGAGTTGCCCCGGGAAGACACGGGGTCCCCGAGAGTCTCCATCCAGGTTGCTGTTTGCTCTTTGCCAAGCAAGCCTTGCAGACTGAGGCACAGTAGAATCGTCTCCTTCCCCATCGGCACCCTGAATTTCAGGATTTAAGCCATCCCAGGAATGGAGGAGTTGGACGCTGGACGTTACACTGGCTTTCCTAGCTGTCCAGCTTGTCCTGCTTGTAAAATTGCCTGTTATGCTTTGATATTTGATCCGGAACAAAGTTGAAAGACTCATGTTCATTACCTTGGATCATTAGATCTATGATGGCCACCTCAGACACGATGAGGAGTTCCCCTTCCCGACACAGTGTCACACAAGAAAACACTAGTGTTTTGTTTTGTTTTGTTTTTAGACTAGTTTTGCTTCAAGAAATATGATTGAACTGCTAGGTGTGGTGCTGTAGACCTGTAATCCCAGTGCTCAGGAGGCTGAGGCGGGAAGATGACTGAGTTCAAGGCATTCTGGGCTACATAGGGAGACCCTGTCTCCAAAAATCAAAACAAACAAACAAGAAAGATTGATTGACTGCCAAGCTGAATCTCCTTTCTCTTCTCTCAAGCTTCCGCAGGTTCACTCGATCCAACAGTGTGACGACAGCCGTCCAGGCTGACCTGGACTTCCATGATAACCTGGAAAATTCTCTGGAATCCATAGAGGACAATTCGTGTCCCGGCCCAATGGCCAGGCAGTTCTCCCGGGATGCCAGCACCTCCACGGTCAGCATCCAGGGCTCAGGCAACCACTACCACGCCTGTGCAGCCGATGACGACTTTGACGCAGATTTTGACCCTTCGATCCTGCCGCCTCCTGACCCCTGGATCGACTCGATCACGGAGGACCCACTGGAAGCCGTGCAGCGGTCTGTATGCCACCGAGATGGCCACTGGTTCTTGAAGCTGCTGCAGGCAGAGCGTGACCGCATGGAGGGCTGGTGCCAGCAGATGGAGCGGGAGGAGCGCGAGAACAGCCTGCCCGAGGACAGTAAGTACCCTCGGCGTGACAGCTGGGTGACCTGGGATGGCTGGAGCCAGGCATTGCACGCTGATGGCCCAGCAATTCCTGCGCTGCCCAAGAGAAAGAACCCCGGAAGGGTAGCACCCCGCATAGTTTAGATCTGTGGCTTCCTTTTTCTCCTCTGTGGAATAGCAAACAGCGTGAAAGTGGGCTCTCTCTCTGCCATCATCCCTTCCGCAAGATGGTCTTGAGAGACTGCTGTTTCTCAAAGCATTCGAACTTCATAGTTCCATAGATAGGGGAGCACTGGGCATTTACCATCTTCACAGTTTTATAACTCCCTGCCAGACAGCATTAAAATGAGTCTAGTGTGCAGACCTGTAGAAACGTGTTTACTGCATTTTCCAGCCTATTTGGCATACAGTTTCTTTTAAGTTTAAGGAAGGCAAAAATTCAGCCACTATGCTAATTAATGCAACCTCTAATCCCAGCTATGTGGGAGACTGAGGCAGGAGGATTATAAATTTGAGTGCAGACTGGATGATTTAGCAACTTAAGTAAGACCGTCTCATAACAAAAACATAAAAAAAAAAAAGGTTGAGGATATATCTCAGTAAAAAGGCTCTGCTTTAAATCACCAGCATCTAAATTAATGATCTACTAGATTAAAATAAATAAATGCATAATTGATGCCATTTTTTGCACACTATTATTTTCAAACTCAGCCTTTTAACAACAGTTCTTATTGTTAAAAAGAAAAAAAGTGGGCCGGGGATGTGGATCAGTAGTATAAGCACCTGCCTGGCAAGTGCAAGGTCCTAAGTTTGATCCCCAGTACCAAAAAAAACAAGTTACAGCAAATCTGGAGTCACAGGTCTTAGCATAACCCACAGTTGGACACTCCAGCAGCAGGGTAGACTAAGCACAGTTCAGAACGTGGTGCCCATGATGTGGACAGGTTATATAGAGTGGCCCCTTGGTCCCCCCAGGCCCCACCATTAATTGGCTCTGGGAGGTGAGTCAGGACCAGAATTTATCAGTACCATACAAGTTATTTTGGCTGGAAAGGGTACCAAGTCGCAAGGCAGTAGATACTGATAGGGTGTGGCTTGTGTGTCCAATACTAAACAAATGACAAAACACCAAGAGAAAATTTTTGCATTGATTTGTGTCCAGCACCAAACTGGACAAATTTTAACATCATCCCCAGTACCAAGGTGAGACCCTGTAACCAGAGAAAAGGAAGTGGCCCTCAGCTCCCAGAATTCACACACACAGACCAGCCACTTGCTGAAAGAGTAGTTTACAGTCAGCTTCAAGTCAAGCTGGCTTGTAGTTCACCATATATGGAGAAACCTGTAGGCCAAACCTAACATGCACACGCCAGCTTTAGGCCAAACTTCATTTAATCTAATTAACAGTTGACAAATACCTCAACTCTGAGACACATTTTACACATTTCCAATAATTTCAAAGTTGAGATATAATTTATAATCTGTGTATTTTAACATTGTATGTTTATTTTCCCTGAAAAACTATTAAATTAATGGTGGATTTTCTAACTGATAATCTTTTTGAGTCAGAAAAGTTCAGTGGTAGTCTTAAATCCTACTTGATTTTTGTGAAGGAATTACCTTGAAAAGTGTTGTTACAGTATACTTTTCATTTTACTTATTTTTTGAGACAGAGTCTTGCTGTGTATAGTCCAAGCTGACCTGGAGCTCACAGACGTCCTCTTGCCTCTGCCTCCTGAGTGCTGGGATTATGGGCATGGGCCATGCTTGGCTTCGTTTTTATTTTCAATCTGCTTTTGTCTTTGGTTTTTGGTCTTTGAAATAAGTTCTTGCTAGGTAGTCCAAACTGGCCTTGAACTCACTATTGCTCAGGCAGCTCTGGAACTTGAGATCCTCCTGACTCAGCCTCCTGAGCACTGGGGTGGTGTTTTTTAAAATTTCTTTTAAAAATAACCATTTAACTTTTTATCACAAACATAAAAATATGCATAAAAGTAGAGCATTTAATATAATGAACTCTTCATGTATTTATCACTATACCTAGCCAGTCTTAGTTTCTTTTTTTAAATTTTATTTTAAAAAGGGCAAAACTAAATGTAACAAAACAGAACAAAGCAGGTATAAGTGACATGGATTTTAAAGCAAAACAACAGGAGATCATCACTGTCTATCATATTGTCTCTTGTTTTCTTCTAAATAGTTGTCTATATCGTCACATAGCAGTCTTAGTTTCCTCCTCCTCTTCTTCATTTTTTTTTTGGCACTGGGAGTTGAACATAGGACCTTTGTTCTGAGCATATTGACAGCCTGAATGTGTGTATGTAGGTATAATGTACCTGTGTATTCAATAATTTCATAAAGGGTCTCACTAAACTACAAAGTTGCCCGGCTTGGGCTTCGACATGTACTCCAGCCTCAGCCTCCCCGAGCACTAGGGTTACAGACATGTGTCACCATACCCAGCTCCGTTTTATATTCCTCCTTTTGCTGTTGTTATTTTGCCAGAGCATGTTAAAGGAAACCCAAGGTGTCATATCACTTCACTGTATGGTTTGTATTTATAAGGGTGTTTATTAAATGTAGCCACACATAACATTCCCAGTGGGAACAATAATAATTTCCCTTCTTCTGTGGGGGAGGAAGGGCAAGATCTTGTTAGGCTGTCAGGCTGACCTTGAGCTCCTGAGATCAAGTGATCTTCCTGCCTCAGCCTCCCAGTGACTGGAACTACTACTATGGCCCGAAATCATTTCTTAATAATGAGATCTGTTGTGAATCACGTTAGTGACTTCTTACTGGAAGCCTCCCAGGAGATCTCCATCATCCCCGCAAAAGTTCATTTAAGACAGAGTGAGAGAACAAAGCGTCCTAATCCCACTTGCCCCTAACTCAGTGCCAGCACGGGTCCCCCGTGCTCATCTGTGGGAGCATTGCTTTTGTCTTGGTTCTGACCAGCAAGGCACCAGCACAGCAGTGGGTGGCGTGGCCAGGCTTCAGGAAGAGTTTTCACCATGTGACGCCTCCATGTTGATTGGATTCTCCCCAAGGGTGCCCGCCTGTGTGGAGCAGTGGCAGCAGGGGCTGTCGCCCCATAGAACCCGCTCTCATGCAGATTTTTGACAGGGTCTCACTATGCAGCTCAGGCTGGCCTTGAACTCACTATGTAGCCCAGGCTGGTCTCCAACTCAGCAATCCTCCCACCTCAACCTCCAGAGTGTGCGCCACCACCACACTGTCTGTGTCTCCCACTCTGAGAGACACTGACTGCACCCTGCCCAAATCCCAAAGCCCCAGCACTGGAGCAGCAAACTCTAGGCAGAGAGTCGCAGAGTCCCAGCCGAGGATAGATCTGAGCCCAGCATCGAGGTGGTGACCCATGGAGGGGGGGTGCTGGGGACACTGCTCTTTTTTTTTGTCTTTTTCTTTTTTATCGGTACTGGGGATCGAACTCACAACTGCCTGCTTGCAAGGCAGGCGCTTATGTCGCTGAGCTAAACCCCCAGCCCCATGGGGACACTGCTCTTGTTCCCACAGCACCTAGCTGTGGGCTGGGGACCTGCAGTTGCGGCTTTAGGTGCCTTCAGGACAGCTCTGGCAGAGCGTATCAGTGTGCTGTGATGGAGACACACACATGGAGGATGGCTAGTGGGGACACATCACCTGGCCCTGCGCCCTGGGCCCTGGGCCCTCTGCCACGCCCACACCCACACACACAGGAGCAGTGGTCTCAGCTGGAGCTGCCAAGCACCTTTGCCTGACCGGTTCTCCCATGGACTTTTCCTTTCCTCTTTATCAGAGCAGCAGTGAGGAGGAGGGGCCAATTCAGTGGGCAGAACCAGGCCCCACACAACTGGGTCTTGTTTGTGTGTTTTTAATCTGCATAACACCAGGAAAACCCTCTTCAGTGATAAGTCAGGCACAGTGTCCCTTAGCCGGCTGCTCAGTGCATTCTTTGCTTCCTACATAAAGAGGCCCCCCTTACTGCTTAACCTTTGCACGGAATTTTTTTTTTTTAAGATGTGGTCTCGCTATATAGTATAGGCTGTCCTCACACTCACTGTGTAGCCCAGGCTGACATTAAACTTGCTGCAATCCTCCTGCCTCAGCCTCCCAAGTGCTGGGATTACAGATGTGTACTACCATGCCTGACAGTACTAGATTTTCAGTGTTCTTCCTAAAGAAAGAAAAGTGACTTCTTAACGAAATCCTCCCAAGAGATTTTGTCTTCCCATTCCCCACAAAAAGATACATAGCACAGAGTGAGAGAAAACGATGTGCTAATCGTAGTGACTTAATTTATTTCACAGGGTGCCAGGACTGTCGCACTCTTGCATGTTTGGTGAATACTCTCAGTGCTTCCCACCGTGCATTAGAACTAGCAGTCGAGCTGCCAGGCACAGTAGTACTCGCTGGTCACGCCATCACCCTGGAGGGAGGGCCAAGGCAGAGGGGGTGGCAAGTTCAAGCCCAACCTGGCCAGTTTAATGACTTAGCCAGAACCTGTCCTAAAATAAAAAGGGCTTAGGGACACAGTTCAATGTGCTGGGTAGGGTCCAGGCCCCAGCACCATAGGCAACAGCAGTGAAAACAGCTGGTTGCAGTCCCTGACAATGCATATTCATAAAAATGTAAGGTATAGCACTCTGGGAGCTGAGGTAGGAGGATTGTAAGGTCAAGTCCATCCTGGGCCACTTAGTAAGACCTTGGCTAAAAGCAAAAGGGAAACAGGGCTGGGGCTATAGCTTGGTGCATGGACCCCGGTTCCAAAAAAAAAAAAAAGAGAGAGTTTATGAAATTTCTTTCTTTCTCTCTTTCTTTTTTTATTTTTCTGAGACAGGGTCTCACTGTGCAGAGTTCAGGCTGGCCTTGAGCTCACTTTATAGCCCAGGTTTGTCTTGAACTTGCAACAATCCTCCTGCCTCAGCTTCCTGAGTGCAGGGATGAAGGGAATGCACCACTAAACCTGGCCTGAAATATCTTTCTTAATTCAAAATACGGACAGTATTGTATTCACAGCAATCAAATAGTTTGGCGAGGAGCTAGTTTGTACATAACAACTGGAAGCACAGAACTTGAGTGTGAAGAAGCTCTCGCCATCTTTTTATTAGATGGTGCAGAAGCAAAGGTCAGCATCATTTTAAAACCATGACTCAAGTACCCATCACTGTGCTGGTGCCTTCAGGGAAACAGTTTGGGGTGTCCAGGCTGGAACCTTTCCCGGTGGCCTGGAACTCACTAACCCGCTACCAAAGGCAGCCAGTTCTGTCCCGAAGTCAAAGCACACTTTCTTATTTTCCTGATGAAAGCAGAGCAGCACAGCTCTGGCTCTTGTCTGCTTCCTTCACTCGGCACCCCAGCCCCAGCTGACAGTGGGGCTTGACCGACACCCCAGTAACTCTGGTCTGCGGCCAGCAGGGCTTCCTTACTGCAGCTGTTTCAGCCGGCCCGGTCCCCCAGGAGAGTGACACCAGCTCTCCACAGACAGTGGAGCCCTTGTGGGAGACAGCTGTCTGGGAGGTGGCCGTGCTGGGCCCGGTGGCCTGTGTGTACCGAGACATGGCTGGTGTGGCTGGTGTTATCTCGCCACAGAATGAGGCAGACAGATGGGACCAATCTTCCTGCCAGGAGCGCTCCCAGGGCTTGAGGCAGGGCTCAGGTCTCAGGCCCGGGAAGAAGTGTTACTTGACGGCCCACTGGCTCCCGAACTGGGGCAGCTTTGCAAGGGGCAGTGGAAAACTATGTGGAGGTTTAAGTCTTCAAAGACGTGTCACCGAGGGCAACACTGCCATGAGGCCCTCAGCACACCCCCTCTCTCTTTGTACACTCGGCCCATCGTTCTTGCCACAGCCGGAAGCGGTTCTGGAAGGCCTGTTCCTGCTGTGTCTTTACCTACTGTGATTAAAACCACGGTGAATAGTGCTTCCACCTGCCACCCGACTAAAAGACAGTGTCCTAAAAACATGATGCTGCGTCCTTATCCACCTTAGTCACCAGAGCTGGCACCCTGCAACTCCTGGGTCTTCCATAAAGTCAAAACAGCCATGAAAGAAAAGCGTTTTGAATCGGGTCAGAACATCAGCCAGGACAACAAAACTAGACACTCATGAAAGAAGATTCCAGAGCTGCTTTGGAAAGTGGCAGGGATAAGGGGATGAGTGTTTCAAGGAAGAGGGCGTAGTTTGGGGACGATTCATCTAGCCAGGTGTCTTTTACTGTAGTGTAATTTTTGATGAAGTAAGATTTGTTTTAACTTAGTTTCTTTAAGTAACACTTTTTTAAAAACTTGAAAACATGGAGTATTTTCAATCACACTTCACATGTGGAATCTGCAGACTTCAGATCCAGCAAGCTGACAGCCCCAGCTTTTTGGGGACCAGCGGCTCCGCCCAAGCCTTGCCCGAGAAGCACACAGGGCAGTACCACATGTCCTCCAGCCCAGGACATGCTTTTGCTCACCCAGGTCCAGCCTCAGCCGTGGGAGCGAAGAGTGGTCAGCTCCACGATAGTTAACATTGGAGCCATCAGCAGGCGCATCTGCCCAGGGCCACAGTGTCTTGGTGGCCCCCAAGGTGATGGCCACAGGCACAGCAGCACCAACACCAGGTATTGCTGAGCAGGAGCCAGATCCAGGGCATCTGAGCTGCTTTCTGTTCTATTCTCATCTTAACTTTGAAGGTGAGCCTTCAGAAGATCTCACCCACCCCGACTTGTGCGCGTGCATGTTCACTCTCACACATGCATACACACTGCGTGGTCTCTTCTGTGAGCCTTGGCCAGCCTGAAATTAGTGACCACAGAGGAAGTGGCTGCCACCAAGGGGAAACAGTGTGTGATGCGCCTGCAAGTGACCTCCAAGACCTCACCAAGCCCTTGGCTGAGGCCACTCCTGGGGCAGCACGAGGGGCAGGAAGAGCTGGTGACCTGGACACTGAGCTGTCCCTCCCCAGCCGGCATCTGCCATTCCAGAAACTGCAAAGAGACCCTGGCTCTTGAAGCAAGACCGCGGATTATTTTCTCCAGTGAGAATTGCTCCTGCCCATGCTAAACGCTGTGGATGCCAAGCCCAGTGTGCATCTCTGTTAGAGGCCAAGGTAGATCGTGCCAATACGGACGGAGAAGCAGCTTCAAGGCAGTGACTCTGCTGCACACACTCACAAGGACCACACGGATGTGTCCCGCAAAGAGTGGAGAGTCTCCCCACCAGCCAGCAAGGATCCACTAACCCACGCTGTATACCAGCAGGCGTCCTCTAAATCCAGCTTGGTCTGGACAGCATCTGTCTTCCTGGACAGGGCACCCACTCCTTCAGATTGAAGTGCGGTCCCAGAAGCTGCACCCAGCACACGCGCATGCACGCAGGCAGGGAGGTTACCAGTTGATTACAAGGATGCTAGAAAGGAAGCAGATGGAGAAACTCTGGACAAGGTATGGGGGTGGAGCGTGGAGCCTCACGTCCTCTGCAGTGACTGATCTCTGGGGACCTCCCTGTGGCCAGCTCTCTGGAAGCTCTCAAACCCTGTCCATGGAGACATCACACAGGAGGGCAGTCAGAGACCCGAGAGGGCCCCCAGGGTGTGACAAGCCGATGGGCTCTGTGGGAAACCCAGCAGGGCCTGTCTGTCCAAATTCCAACCGACTCCTTCCTCCTATGAGCAGGCAAGCCTCTTTCTGAAATGAGGATCTTATCAGCCACAGTCACAGGAACAGGGAGCAGGTCTGACCACTTTATGGCCAGGCCACAGTACGGAGGGTCAGCTCCTAGAAGCCACCATGGGGTAGACAGTTCTGGTTTCTGACCTACCTAGCGGGAGGGAATTAGGAGCTGGGGCTTTAGGCACAGCCCTCAGTGCGCATGCTACAGGGTGGCAGAAACACAAACCAGTTCCATTTCAGCTGACTTTCAAAAGCTGGGTCTCTGTGCACCTAGACAACATGCAGGGCACAAGTCTCATGGCTGATCTAAGCTAGGAGATACAGACCCAAAATATCCAACAGCTTTCACAGGGAGGCTCCTGGAAAGGTCTGGGTTTTATTTTAAAAAGGTGAAATTATCTGGGGGTTTTTTTGGTTGGGTTTTTGTTTTTTATGTGTGTTTGTCTTTCAAATTTACTCTTTTTTTAAAATGTTGATTGAGACAGGATCTTGCTGTGTTGCCAATGCTGGTCTCTGGCTCCTCATCTGAAGCAATCCTCCTGCCTCAACCTTCCAAGTAGCTAGAACCCAGGCACATAACACTGCCCAGCACAGACCTACTCTTGTTAGCAAAATGTTTCCTTCCAGAGCTGGGTGGAAGCTTTGCCTTTAGCGGATATGAAATTTTTAACTGAAAATTCAAATCTTGTTAGCCACCAAACTTGGGCTCCTTTAAAAAAGGCAGTCATGTGAGATCCATGTGCCCTGGAGGAATCTGGGTGACAGAAAAGCATGAGAAACGTGTGTGGTGGGGCCCGAGGTGGAGGGTGCACACAAAGGCGCAGCTTGTATACCGAGGCTTCCAGCCTGTGACGTCCAGCAGCTTTGCACTCCCGAATTCACACGGCCACCCAGGGTTAGCTCCTTCCCATCCCTCTCCTCCCACCCCGAGGCCCCAAACAGAGGCCATGTGGTCCCACAGCCAGTCCACCAGCCTCCAGCCTCCTGCGCCCTGGCTTGAGTGCTGTGAACTTTCACTGTGAACCATCCTACAAGTTTCAGGGTTGTTTTTCCCAAGCCGCATAACCCAGGGGCTCCTGGTCTGACCCAGGAATGGAGCTGGGAAGGTACAGAGGGGACAGGGACTGCCATGCTGGGAGAGTGGAGGCTGCTGAGGGAGGGGGGCTGAGCCCTGCAGGCCTGAGTGTGATGAGCCGAGGGAGCCCTAGGGTGTCAAGAAGGGTCACAGGGCCACTTGGAAGCAACAGTGAATTTCCTCATTTGAGACACGAGCATGTGTTCACAAATAGGTTCAGCTAGGAAAACGGATGTACTCACTCAGGCAGTGAGAGAGCAGGAGGAGACGTGGGCTCAGGATTGGATTGTGTGTCCAAGGGTGGAGCAAGAAGTCCATGTAGAGAGATGGGCAAAGCAGGGCTTGCAGAGCCACAGGGACTGATTAGATACAAGGAGAGTTACTACAGGAAGGGGCACAGGGCTGTAGACCCCCTCTGCCAGCACACTCCTCCCACTAATCTTGCCGCTTTCTGAAGCAGCTCTGAAAGGTCTCTTTCATCAGTGTCTTTTTTGGGGCTGCCTCAGTGTCCTGCATAGACTTAGACTTTTATGACCATTTCTGCCCCACAAAAATGTAACAATGCATCCTCAGCCACTTTATTCACTGGACCTGGCACCGCAGGGCTTCTGGCTCTTCTCCCAAGTCCAAATAATGGTGAAAGGGAAACAGTTTGAATGCGTCCAGGAGACTCCTGAGCTGCTGCAGGAACTGTCGATGCTAATGGGCTGAGTGTGTCGGAAGGAGGAGGGCAGTCCCAGTGGCACACGGCACTTTACTGCGATAAAATGTTTAAGATGCAAACATAGCATGTGCAAAGGGAGACCCAGAGTCCAGGAGAGAAGGAGAAGAGAGCTGCAGGGAGCAGGGTCAGGTGGGAACTGGGGACATGAAGCAGCCATCGCCCCGCGGACACTCAGGGCCCCAGGGATTGAGAGTGGCCGGGCTGGCCACAGCAGAGCACCTTTGCACCAGGGGCTTAGAACGCACAAATTAATTTCTCAGTTTCTGAAGCTGGAAGCCAGGGTCCAGGAGTCAGCCTCTTTTGCCTCTGCCCTTGTCCTGGCTTCACGTGGTCCCGTCTGTGTGTGCCTGTGTCCTGATCTCTTGCCGTGGGGACACTAGGCCCACTGGACCAGGGCCTGAGCTTATGGTTTCTTCTCTGAGGAGCGCACCTCCCCACCTCACAGCCACGGGGCCTAGGTTAGACATCGGTGGGGACCTTAGGGAGGGCGCAGCCCAGTCCATAGCGGAAGAAGAGACCTGTTAGCTGCAAGGGCCCCCAAGGTGGGAGGACTTCTCCCCCTTAGACGGGAGGACTGGGGGTGCCGCTCGGCAGCCTGGGTAACGTGTAGCAGAGAGGCAGGGGCTTTGGAAAGCAATGGCCTCACTCAGCAGCTCTTGGAGCACTGGAGGGAAAACAGGACAAGAACACAGATGGACCAATGGGTGGGAGCAGCTCACACTTGTAATCCCAGCACTCTGGGAGGCTGAGGCAGGAGGATCACCAGTTTTGAGGGCAGTCAGTTGGAGGGTTCAGAGGATAAAGCTTGGGGCAGGGATGGGAGCAGACAGACACTGAGTAGCTGTGCAGGGAGCCTCTCACTGTGTATCCAGGAGGAAGCAAGTCTAGCGCCAGCCCCATGCAAACAGGCACTGAGTCAGGGATGAGCACAGACCTTAGGGCTGCAACCAGGGGTCCCCCAAACCTCGAAAGTACTCGGTCAGCCTTGCAGAGGGTAACTGGATCACGGCACTTGCAGCTGACTTACCCTTAGTGGTGGAGTCTGGCTGGAAGAGGCAGGGCACGGGGTGTGGCCTGGGAGGCCTTGTCTCCCTCAGTTCCTCCCTGGGCTCCCTGCTTCCCTGTGGCTCTGTCTCTGCCCCTATACCTTTCTGCCACGCCGCAGTCCTGCCTTGGAGCCAGCCAACCCTGGCCTGAGGAGCCTGAATTGGGAGCCTTTAAATTGTGGGTGTCGGGTATTGTGTCTTAGTCATTGTGTCCTAGCAACAAGAAAGTGAGGAATGAGATTTTCGGTGCCAAGTGTGGGGTTGTTGCTATAACCCTACCTGGCCATGTGGTTCAAAAGCCTTTGGAACTGGCTTGCAAGAGGAATTTGGGAAGATTAGGAGATGCTGGCTGGAGAAGCAGCCCCAGAATGCTGTAACCTGAGGTTGATGGGAGATTCTGGTCAGAGCTGAGAAGACCAGAATGCTGAGAGAAACGCAGGTGGTAGAGACTGGGCCTAGGAGGTTTTAGTGGGAGGCAAAGGTCCCACTGGCAGTTGAGCCCTAGGCCACATGTGTTACATTCCGTTAAAAAATTTGTCTGTATTTTGCTGCGGGCATGAGACTTTGCAGGAGACTGAGATTAAGGGTGGCAGACTTACTGGTGGAAGAGCCCAGCAATCAGGTGTGTCTTGGATACTGTTGGAGCTTTTTGTGATTTGAAAAGTTTTGAGCTTTACCAGAAAGGAAGCCCCTGTAAAGTTGGAGCCCGTAAAAATGCAGCAGAGGAGAGCTTGGCTGCTGAATAACTGCATTAAAAAGGAGCCAGTACTTCAGTCAGGATGATGGAAGATGGTGGTTTAAGGGATGGAGAAACCGACAAGGCCCTGCCCTTCTCAGGTTCAGAATTGCAAAGGGCAGAGACCTTGCTTTCAGAAAAGAGCCTGCCACCCTGCTGGGGAAAGGCTGCCCGGGAATTTATTCTCGGGATTAGGGCTACGGATGGGATTAGCCTCCCCTTAATTGTAGATGTGGGGTTTTAGGGCTCAGTGACAGAGTGAGGAAGATGGCTGTTGTTTCCTGAGCTAGCTGAGACAGTGGGGTGGGATGTGGCACCCAGCACTGGCCAAGGTCCTGTGCTCGGTGTACCTGTCCTTCCAGCATCCAGTCAGCACTATTAACTCTGGCACGGCACACAAGGAGATCATGCCAGTCCGCCCGTAGACAACAGTTGGGGCCGGAATCATTGTCACAGATCCCTGTATATCCAGACAGAAATCACAGCGCCTACCCAGTGAGGCGTGGGGATCTGCCCTAGTGTTGGCAGTCAGCAGGCCCATGCGATTGTAGTGGGGCTGTTGGACAGACAAAGGGCGCCGAGTGAGGCATAAGCCCTCGAAGGTCTGCAGTGGTGAGCAGGAAGCTGCTGCCACCTGTGTGTCCTGAAAGAGCCACTCTGGAGAGAAACTGGCTGGGTGACTCACCGTGGGTGTGGCAAGGACACTGGCCTTCCACTGGGGGACAGCTGGCTGGCCGATGCCTGTGCAGTGACGGGCAGTGTCAGGTTCAGGGAAGCCACCAGAGTCCTGAGGGCTTAACAGGGAGGCCTGTTGCGCACCGAGCTGGGCCAAGGAAAGACGGATTAGAAGCAGCCAGGGAGCCAACGCTGGAGGCTTGGAGACCTCGTTCTCTAGGAAGATGGAGAGATGCACAGGAAGTATGCACTTGGGGGTCTGCAGTTCTGGTTTCTTTCCGTCTCGGGCTGGGGATGGAACCCAGCCAGCCCTACCGCTGTGCCCGCCCCAGCCCTGAGGTCTGCGTTAGCCACAGCAGAAGGAAGCTGGTCCTGCTTTCCCTTGCCGACATAGTCACCCGCAGGGTCATGAGAAGCTCCTCCTTCTCTGCCGCCTGTGCCTCTGCACAGGTGTGTTCTGTTCTGGTTTTTTGAGACAGTCTGATAGGTAGTGCAGGCTGGCCTTGAACTTGCTGGGGTGCAGGAGTACACCACCGCACCCGGCTATGGGATGTGATTGAAAAATACAGCGAATGTGTATGTGAGTTTTGTAATTAGTTTTTTATAGTAAAAGACATATTGCCAGGCCAGGGGTTTAGCTCAGTGGCTCAGGTACCTGCCTGACAAGCATGTGGTCATGAGTTCCATTCCCAATACCAAAAAAAAGACACATTGCCTTTAACCCTCCTCAAATGCACCCTCACTTAGAACACCTCACCCCGTCGTTCTTGTCACTTTCCGGGCCAGTTCTGGAATCACCTTTCCTGAGTGTCTGTAGCTGCACCGTCCCAGCTCCTGTGATTCCTGAACTGATCCAGACCATTTCCTCTTCCTGGTCATTTTGACTTCGTTGGAGAGCCGAGAGTCACACGGCACCAATCCGGTGACACAGGTGGTGAGGACGCTGCCATGGTTTTATCTATCAGAAGCTGCTGTAACTGGCTGACTGGTGAGGGATGGCCACAGAACATGGTGGGCGTTAACACAGACCATGCCTGTGTGCCCTGCCGTCAGCCCCTTCCAGCACACTCAGAGTGTGCACCCAGCCGGGAATGCACTCCTCTGACTGTACCACGGTAACCTTGTATTTATTTAAACAGTCACTGTATCTCTCCACCAACCCTTGCGGACTTTTGGACTTTCTCCTCATCCCCAGAATGAAGAGCATCTCCGCCAGGTCCATGGATGGAAGGGAACTGCTCTTCCCTTAAGTCTGTGTCTCTGACTGGACACGGTCAGGCTATTCCCCTCAAAGCTGCCTTTCTCAGCCTCTTCCCATGATGTGTGCTCCTCAGTAGTATCGGGTTGGTTTTGAGGCAGGGTCTCTGTGTAGCCCAGGCTGGCCACCCTGCCTCGGCCTCCTGAGCGTGGGGTTTACATTGTACTTCCCTGGTATCATCTTCAGAGGGGACACTGAAGTTGCAGTTGACACACAGTGCCGGGCGCAGGAGTTCGGGCCCCACCACTCTTTCCACGACTGAGGCATCCTCATGAGTGGCAGGTGCTGTGCGGTCCCTTCCTGTGTGTGACTGCGGCGGGCTCTGTTTGCACCTCCTTCCCCCGACCCACTGGCATGGCTGGAAGTGATGATAAAGGAAGAAGACACACTGCAGGTGGGGGAAGTGGACTATTAGCCTTTGAAAGTAGGAGCTCGTATGTGACAACCCGCTGAACGTTGGAAAGAGGAACGTTGCATTAAGACAGTCACCAAAAGACAAGCGCCACGAGTTTTCTTCCACAAGGCCCCTACTCCAGGAGGGTCAGAGCCAGGTGCAGCACGTGACCGAGTCCAGTCCAGCCAGAGACTAAGGCAGGAGGAAGGCTCAAAGCTAGAAATTTGAGACCAGCCTAAGCAGAAGAACAGTGGTTGCTAGGGACTGGAGCAAAGGAGAAGTGAGGAGTTGCCAGTCAAGGGGTGTACAGCTTCTGCTAAGCACAATGGATCCATTCTGGGGAGCTGCAGGCCGTCATCCTTAGCAGTCAGGGTGCTGTGATGTGTTCTTCCCCCAGGGGAGACAGGAAAGGAGGAGGGAAAGCAGGAGGAAGTCACACGCAGATGGCTTCCAGCTAAGTAGATTCAGACCAATGCAGTGTAAATGTTGGCGGAAAACGTCTCAGCACAGGGGCTGAGGAGGCCGGAATCTGCCAGCACTCTTCTATACCTATAATCCCAGCCCTGGGGAGGCTGAGGCAAGGAGGATGGTCATGAAATGCATGCCATCCTGAGTTACACAGAGAGTTCAGGGCCAGCCTGAACTACAGAGTAAAACCTAGTCTCAGAAAAACCAAAAGGCAGAGGTGGAAGAGGCTGAGGATGTAACCCTGGATTCAATACCCGGTGCTACCAATAACAGTAATAATACCCTTGGGAAGCCGTGGGCCACGCCAGCACCTTCCGGACTTGCTGACCGGACTGGGCCCTCTCCCAGGTCTGGCGTGGCCCACAGGGACAGCCTGGGAGCGGTGCGCTGTGTCTCTCCCTTCCGCCCCCAGCAGTCAGAGCTGTTCTCTCTCACCCTGCTGTAGGTGGGTATCAAACATTCTAAAGTTGTTTCAGAGCCAGATCAGCACTCAGGAGGCTGAGGAAGGAGAACCCCTATGCGTGGAAGGCCAGCCTGGGCCACATAGAGAGACCACGCAGAGAGTACTTTCAGAACCATGCTGTGTCTGCTTTCTTTTCTTTCTCCTTTCCTTAGCAGCTGCTGGGCTTTTGCTTTCTAACTTAGGCTCCTCTGGCCTTTACCATTTATTTCCTATTGTTTTCTTTCTTCCTCAAGGTATATGTAGCAAACATAAAATTTACTTTAAGGAGAAAAGATTTTTTTTTTTTTTTTTTAAGACTAGTCAAGTGCAGTAGTGAGAAAGGAGAAAAGATTTTATCTCATGCCTAGGTGAGTGTTTAATAGAAAAACAGATGAGCAAACAAAAAACCAGGAAAATGCCTTTTGTGGATAGGAAATCCACGGTCGTTACTATAGTACATACTGTTATCCTCTGAATAGTTGGTCAGACTGCCTGCCCCAGGCTTGCAATTGTTGTCAATCAGACAACACAGATGTGGGATTGCTTTTCTGCTTCAGTGATTGTCATCTCAGTCTGTGTCCTGTTTGGTTGCTTTGGGGGTGGGGTGTTGGGGTACCATAGGAGCATGGCTTACTTGCTGGTTCTTCCCTGTTTTTGGTTTCTTGAGACAAGGTCCCACTATGTAGCCCAAGCTGGCCTCAAACTCCTGGCGGTCCTCCTGCCCTAGCGTCCCAGCTGCTTGGGATCCAGGTAGGCGCCACCACCCCCAGCAGGTTTCTTTCTTAAAGTGTATTTGTTTCCCCAGAAGAGAAGGGATACAAGCTGTCACTCCTGGTCCAAAGCCTTCCAGGTTCATGGTTTCACTCAAGCCACGTCATCTCCGATCCCGGCCTAGGAAAGAGCAGAACTCGGCCCCTAGATGGTGCAGCTTCCAAAGACCTGGGGAATTTCCACCGGGAACATGGGGCCAACACCCAGAACACAGAAGGGCCACACATGTGGCCCCAATTCTGTTGCTGGGGCTCCAAATCCAGTGCCCTCCCTCTCTGGACCTTGCCAGGTAGAGAAAGAGGTCCCTCATTCTACTCCAGAGAGACATTCCCGCACGGCCCCCATGTGGTCCTGAGTCACCAGGCCCATGGGGGGCAGTGCTTTCCCTGCTGAGAATCACTGCCGCCCTCCCCCCATCATTTTGTAGCACCTGACAGAGCTCGGATGTGGAGCTGGAGTCGAGGACCATTAGCTCAGCATTTTCAGATGCGCCGGAAGGCCAGGTGCAGTGGCACAGGCCCAGAATCCCAGCTCTCAGGAGGCTGAGGCAGGGGGAGCACCACAAGTTTGAGGCCAGCCTGGTTTACACAGTGAGACTTCATCCCAAAAAAAAAAAATGATGTTAGAGAGAAAAGCTGTAGTCTCTGTGATAGCTCCTGGTGGCTGTCTCATTCTGGAATCTGCTGCATCATAATCCTACCCCGCAGTGGCCTCTTTGAATTTCAGGGTTGGCTTCTCCGCACATCTGCCAGTGCAGGGCAGGTCCCCTAGAGCACACTGCCTGGGCCACCAGGCCGCCCCGCCTCTGTGACCGTGCAGACTGTGCTCTCCTCTCCTGGCGAGGCCAGAGCAGCTCTCAGGGTGTTGGTGGCCACGGAAGAAGGGCAATTCGCTGCTCCTAGATCCCAGTCCTTCCGGTACATTGGAATCGACATGTCCTAGGCCATCAGATATATGGGCAGGGTCAGCCTCAGTTTACACAGCGTTGGCAGGAGCTGCTAATGTTGGAGCAAAGACTCAGGCACACCAAGGGCCTGCTGTGTGTGTGTGCGTGTGTGATGTACACAATTACCAGGGGTGGAACCCACTGCCCCATACTTTTTCCTTTGAGATAAGGCCTTGCTACATCAAACTGCCCAATAGAGAGCCCTCCTGCCTCAGCCTCCCAGACCGCAGGGAGTCCAGGTGGGCACCTCTGCTCCTGCAGAGCCCTGAACTCTGACCCATAGGATACCTTCTGTCTCTATACTATGCTTTCTCCTTTGGGGATGTCAAGAAAAGGAGAGTAGACTCATATAAGTAATTTTTTGGTTAAAGAGGAAAGGGATAAGCATCCCAAAGGTTCAAAATCAGATTGGAAAGAAACTAAACACACTTAGGCCACAAAATTCCTTGCCAGACAGGCTGCCAAGGGTGTCCCCAGGACGGGACCTGAGCTGTCTGGTGGGACCCATGCCACAGGGAAGGATGTGTCAGGTGTGTGTGGCGGTACACACCTGTTACCCAGCAGTAAGGAGGAGATCCTGAGGTATGCAGGGAGATTCTGTCTCAAAAGAACAAAAAACAAACACAGAAGGGAAGGGCGTGTAAATGCCGTGGTGCATTGACCGCTGGAGACACTGGGATCCTCCTAAGGCCTGGGTGTGATGTCTGATACCGCCTGGTATCCAGACTGCCGGCTGTGAGCACGGCAGAGCAAATTACCAGCACACTCTGGGAAACGCAGTTTCTTTCTCTTCTGTTTGCTCTCCAACTTGCAGGGAGTGGGCTGAGAAAAGGAGCCCTAGTTCCACCCTGAGATTGTACCGTAAGAGCAGCCTGACCAAGATGGCTTAGCAGATCTGCTCTCCTGCCCTTGGGAGGTCATAACCTGTGTCCTTTTGGTTCTGTCTGAGCAGGAGCCCCGGGGACACTAGGCCTGGGCACAGTGATCAGTACCCCACCCTGTCCCAGCTCATTCTAGTGCATGAGCCTGGCGCTGGCTTGTGCTTCTGGAGATGTGACCTGAGTGCAGACCTAGGCACCCCTATATCCATGCTGTAGAAAGCCTGGCCCACCTAGGCCTCCTGCCTGTCTCTGGGCGCCAGCGGTCAGCTCTGGCTAGCTCTTGCAGGGTGCGGACGGGTCTGGTGAATGCAAGGGTCCCTCCCTGCACAGCAGGCCCTGACTGAGCACAGCATCCTTGGGGGAAGGAGATTGGAAAACAGTGTTTCTCTCGGGAGCTTCCTGGATGGGATGGAAAACTCCAGGGTTTCCAAGGACTAGGCGCCGCAGTGCATGTTTTTCCAAGCTGCCTGGGTTTCCCAGGCCAGTGGAACAGAGGCAGCCCGTTCTGCAGGGTGGCGGTGGGGCACCATGGCTATGCCTAGGACAGTATGGCTTTCTCTCTGCTTGTTTACAGCCTGACCCCCGCCACCAGCCTCCTGTGTAAACTCCTCCTGTGTTTGCTTTTTCAGTTCTAGGGAAAATCCGAACTGCGGTGGGCAGTGCCCAACTCCTCATGGCGCAGAAATTCTACCAGTTCAGAGAACTGTGTGAAGAAAACCTGGTAGGTAACCTTCACGGTCACCCCTCCTCTGCTCCTGCAGGGCCTCAGAAAGAACTTGGCCTCCGGACTGACCCAGATGACGTCAGACTGGTTCTGAGCCTCATTCAGGTCCGGCCCCCACCTCACCTGGCTGGACAGATGACCTTGTTCCTGCTTATCTTCAAATGAAAAATACTCATCTCACGCTTACACAGTCTTAGGAAGAAAAACAAACCCTCCGTTTCCTATGTCTTTGTAACTGAAATTTTCCATTTTCCTGGCTTTCTCACGATAGCTCTGATTTTATTATTCTTAACCAAAATAAAAAGCAGCCTGACATTTCAGAAATCATATTACAAAGAAAACCATTTTGGATGGTGATTTTTCTTTCTGAAATAGCTGTCAGTGGCTATTTTCTAGTCAGGTTTTTGCTTTGATTCCTGGGACCAGAGGCCAAGGGTATCACAAAGCATGGATTTGATCCCCCTGAGAGAAATGAGTACTTCATCCTTCTTGGGCAATCAAAAATAAAAGAAAGCAAAATAAAGAAAAGGGTGACTACAGCAACAGCACTTCTAAAGCTGATTCCAAACTCAAAGGGCAGGAGCTTCCTCGGTTGAACTTTTGACATAAAAATTGCTGCTGGGGCTGGGGATGTAGCTCAGCAGGCAGACTGCTGGCAAGGCGCAGTCCTGAGTTCAATCCCCAGTACCCCCCCCCCAAAAAAAGAACACAGGCTTAAAAAGATTTGCTTCTGTCTCTACAATTGTAAACCCACAAAACAGCTTTCATGACTGAAGTGCTGTTCAAGTTCTAAAAGAAAGTGAAAGACGAGTTATTTGTATATAGAAAGTGTGAATGGGATCATTTGCAATCTGAATGATCTGGCACATGACGTTAGAGTCCTAACTCTGTCATCTGGGGCTTATGTCTCCCCCACAAGAAAGTTTGCAAGGACGGTCTAGAGGCCTCCGGGTAGAAGGGGACAGAAAGATATGAGTGTGCAGAGCCAGCATCTACTGTCCTCTCCCCCAGGCGTCCCTTTAGAGTGTCACGCACGCACACGCATGCACGCATACACACATGCATGCACACGCACACACTCCTGTGGTGAACACCTGTTAAGGGAGTTAAAGTCAGCACATATTTCACTGAGCTCTGCTGTGCGTCAGGAGCAGAAGTCTGCTAGCTTGTGGAGTGCAGAAGCGTCAGGGTCCTGGTTAACATCTCCCTCATTCAAGAAGCTTCCTTGTAGAGCTTGTCACTGTCGCTCGAAGCTGCCAGGAGGTGCCTGGGGAAGTCACAGACAGGGATCAGGTAGACTGTCCTTGAAAGAACTGCGTGATGGTGAGGCCAGTTTATTGGTAATTAGAAAGTAAATGTGCAAATTGTAAAGATGGAATTGCAGACTACGTTTTCTTTTCTTTTCCTTCTTTGTTTTGGAGACAGGGTCTCACTCTAGTTCAGGGTGGCCTTGAACTCACCGTGTAGCCCAGGCTGACTCCAGCTGTCGGCAGTGCTCCTGCCTCAGCCTCCCTAGTGCTGGGATGACAGGTGTGGCCGGGCCACAGGTGGTGGAAGCTCTGCTGCTGGCTAGGAAAGGTGAGCCTTGTGAAGCCAGCTGTTGCTGCGCCAGCTCCTGTCAGCTTATGTGTGGCCTGGCTGGAGACGCGAAGAAAGTCCTAGAGAAGCTCGTGTGGTAAACTGGGAGTCGCTGTCAGAGTGGCCTGCTGACCATTCTGTCATGGCGCTGTGAGCACAGCAGTGACGTGTGCTGGTCCCTCCTGTGCTGTGGAAAGGTCAGCAGCTCCAAGAGCTTCCAGACTCTGAGGTCAGAACTCAGCATGACGCAGTGCAGAGGGACATTTACAGAGGGACACGGCACGGGCAGGTGACGCCACCCCCAGGCTAGCCATGCTCAGTCCCGTCTGCTGCCCCTCAGGGTGGCCTGCTGGGGCTCCGCTTGGGTCTGCAGCCGCCTCACAGCAGCTGCAATTGCTCAGAAAGCGCCCACTGTGGGAAGGACCCAGCAGCAGCTCTCCATGCTGGGCGCACATCCTCGCAGGCTAGGTTCCCTGGCTGAGCCTGGAGGGAGCCGAGGTGGCTTTTCCAGGGTGCCTGGCCCCTAGCAGCCCCCTATCCCCCTAGTTGAGGGGAGGAGCGAGTGCCACGCCTCCTTGTACAGGGTCCCTTTGTGAGCCTCAGTGGAGGACCACTGAGCACCCACCCTCGGTCCCTCGGTGCGGGAACAGGGACTCCTGGGAGGCAGCGCCCTGGCCGTGACACAGGCACACTCAGAGGTCACCACAGTGATGGTCTCACCAAACCACAGTGTGAGCACCACCAAACAAAACCCAGAAATCAGGCAGGCCCCACACGCCGAACCTCCGGGCACTGGCGGAGCAGCACTGCAAGTGGAAAATTCTACATGGGCCTCATGTGGCAAATCCAGCCACAAGGCAGGCTGGCAGGGGAATGGGGTACAAAACATTAAGGAATTAAGGGTCTCAATGGGGTCTCATCCCTAAAATATATACATAAATATCCAGACAGGTAGATGATGGGTAAGTGATGGATAGGTGGATGATGGGTGGGTGGATGATGGGTAGATGATGGATAGGTAGGTGATGGATCAGTAGGTAGTGAATAGATGATGGACAGATAGAGGATGGATGATAGAGACGATGGTGAGGCAGATGCTCTAGAGCCCTGTAAAGTCCACAGTCCCAGCCTGCTGCCTGGGAGTTCCAGGTGGGGCCTCCACCTGTGTCCACCCTTGCCCTGGGGTCCTGAAACAGTTTTGCCATAGAACTGGTGACCCAGGCAACTTCCCCAAGCCTCAGAGTAGAAGCAGCTGAGTGTTTAGTGACCAGGAAGGCCACATGTCTGGGAGAGGGTGAAAGGGTTTGCCAGGCCCTGGGCCGGAGCTGTCACCTGAGTATCTAAACGTGGAGAAACTGTCTTCTGTTGTTAGCGCAGTCCAAGTGTCACAGAGAAGCCCTGTCAGTAGTTCCAGTGTGGTGAGAGCTGAGGCTTTCTCAGTGCTCGAGCAGAACCCAGGGCCCTGCACACCCTGAGCTGCCCCCGCCCCCCGCCCCCACCCACGCCTGCGCCCAAGGGTGGGTTTTAGTACTGAACCCAGCACTTACAGGTTTGAGTGATTATTTCTCACAGAGACGAGTTTCTGGATTATGGGTAGTTTTAGAACCATCCATGTATAAATACATCTCAGTCGATACTTATTTGAGCCAGGCCAATGACATCAGTGCAGCTAGGAACTTCTCGTAGTGCTTGGTTTTCTTTCCTTTTTGTCACCCATGTGGACTGTGGTTATTCCTCTCGCAGAGTTTGTGCATGTCCCTAACCATGCTGGATTCCTTTTGTGCCCTTGCCTCTCAAGTCCCCTCCAACTCTTGGTCCCCTTTCCATTTAGAAAGGACTCCCTACTTCCTGTTTTATTCTGTACTTCATTTATATTTTGGGATTCTCATGTGAGAGAAACCATGCAATATTTAAAGCTGTGTGTCTGATGTATTTCATTTAACACGATGGTCTCAAATCACTGGAGTCCATCCCTATTCAGGACAAAGTAGTACTCCATTGTGCATAAACACCACATTTAGGGATTTGTCCTAAAAGCACAAACTGGCCTATATTATTATTTGACTGAGGCTTCCTAGTCTAGTCCATCTAGGTACCTGGAATCCAAGAGGTGACCGGAAGCGACAGGGGCCAAGAGCTCCTGACCATGAAGCACCTCCCTCCCCTACCATGTAGCCTGAAAGCTTAAACCACACCTGCAGCCTCGAAAGGCAGGGACCCTGACATCCACAGAAGTGAAAGTTCGCCCTTTGCATCACCGGAACTGTGCAGATGGGGATCCAGATGGTCAGTGCTCAAGTACCAGGCGACACGGTGCTGCACACCGTCTCCAAGTGACTGCTCTAAGCAGCCTGGGGTAAAATGGCCCTCAGCCTTGGCTTCTTAAATGCATCATATTGGGAGTGGGGGTGTGCATTAGTGGCAAATTGTGCGACTCACGTGTGCAAGGTGCTGGGTTCCATCCCCAGCACCCCTCAAAATTACAAGATTTTGAAAACTGTTTTATTACGGACCATGCGTTTAGTAAGCATTAACCTTAGTGTGGCAGCTAAGCTGAATTCAGTCTTCTGTTCTGTGGGTAAACTGAGATACCGGGTCAGACTGCATGTGCCCGCAGCAGTGGTTCCGTCAGGCCTGGGGCAGGGAGGGGCGCCCCACCCGAGGTGAGGACACTGTGGGGGCTTGCATCGGGACCCCACCCCGCCCGCTGACCAGCCCTCCCTACCTCGAGAGGGAGGACAGCCAAGGACTGCTGACTCCGCCAGGAGGCCTTTTGTGGCCTTGTTTGTGTCTCCTGTCTAATCGCCAGGGAGGCTCCTCTCCCCACAACGCAGGGAGCACGGAGCCCCGTGTGTGGCCTCGGCCTGCCGGTCCCTGCCCGTCCCTGCCTGTCCCCCACCTCTGAAGCTGCCTGTCTCTCTCTTCCGCAGAACCCCAGTGCTCACCCGAGACCCACCTCCCAGGACCTGGCCGGGTTCTGGGACATGCTGCAGCTGTCCATAGAAAACATTAGCATGAAATTTGATGAACTCCATCAGTTGAAGGCCAATAACTGGAAACAGACGGATCCTCTTGACAAGAAGGTAGAACAATGTAGATTTTGTATGGTTCACTTAAAAACCTGCGCCAACCCCGGACCAGCTAAGTAGGCTTGGCGGCCAGTCCTGCTGTTTACAGTGTGAAGTGGAGCTGATGCACATTAACCGCATTGTAACGACAGTGTTTACACAGTAACCGTTTGGGATATTATCTGTAATATGTTTCAGGCATATTTTTTAAAGAAAAACCTGTCTTTGTGAATTGGAAAAATGGGAATGTGGCCTTTTTTTGTTAATTAAACTTTAAGTTAAACCATTTTAGTCACTGGAAGGAACTGCCTGCATTTTGCTTTTTAAACTAAAATAAATGGCAACTTCAGTACGTGATTCCATAGAGCAAGAGTTCAACTTCCTTACTCCGTAGGACGTGTTTCCGAGAGAAACAGGAAGTCCTGAGAAATAATTGATTTGATAATCATTTCATAAATAGAGTAATAAAGAGAGACGGTGTTCAAGTCTGAAAGCATACACCATGAGGTTTCACAGTCATCAAAAAGGTGGGAATTTCTTTAAAAAAAAAAAGCTACACCTTGGTTGGTTTTGCCTGGGGGGGCTGTTGCTCATGGGGTCCACATGCAGCAGGTTAGAGATAAAGACTCAAATCTCTCTATTGCAGTGACCCAGCACAGTGTCCCCTTCCAGGACTGTGGTCCCACCCACTCCTGCAGGCGCCCCACACCCGGCCCAGGCTCCCCTGTGATGCCTGACTTTGTTTTTATGCTCTGTGCCCTCCCGTGGCCTGGTCGTTCTGAGAAAGCCCACCTCCTGCCATCTGGTCCCTTGGTGCCGGCGGCCCTGCCTCTTCCAAAGGCTGAAGGCCACCTTGGCCACCTCAGCTGCCGTCAAGGCATGAGGACCTGGGGCTCAGTGGATGGCAGGACACCGACCCCAAGGGTATCCCGGTCCCCACTCCGGTTCTGTCACCACCGTGGTGGGCTTTCAGGGTTCGGTGTGATAGCACAGCTGATGCGGGGCCCGGGGTTGGGGCCCAGCTTTGTTGACCTGTGTGTGAAATCACCTGGCAAGGCTTTTCACCAGGCCTCCTGGTAGGAAAACCCCAGTTCCACACACTGGCAGTTTCCGAGCCCGTCCGTCCTATTCCCCGCTTCGATTGCCTAAACTCACTGTTGAAAGTAAACCCTGCAAAGAAGGAAGATGCCCAGAGTTCCCAGTAGTCACACATTCCAAACCAGCCAGGGACCCCACGGTGAAGACCTAAGTGTCTCAGAGAAGGGCGCTGAGTGCTGGAATGACGTGTGAGGCGCGGGCTGCAGCCGCGGGCAGCGGCCCACCTGACGGGGAGGGAGGTCTGGAAGCGCGTGTGGCTGTGGCCCCGGTTTTCATCATCCCTTGAGCCCAGAGGAGAGACCGAGTGGCAGGGTCCTGTCACACTGGGGCTCTGCTCCTCCCTCCAGTCATCCTGACTCCGCCTTCAGCCGCTGGGCAACCCCCGGGTCAGACGCAGCCCCCCCCCCACTCCGTCCAGGTCCTGCGAGGAGACACACTGTGCGAGGCACCCATGCAGGGTCAGACTCCCAGTAGTACCCTGTTCCCTTTCACTGGCGCTCAGGGTGCTTTGTGTAGCATGGGAACGGGTTTCTGTGGACTATGGCGCAGGTTGACAGCTCGACAGCTTTTTCTAAAAACCCCTTGCGGTCCAGCTGCACCCGCCCTGCTGATGCCCCTTCCTGCAGAGCTGCGGACCACCCTGCTGCCTGGTGCAGAGAACACCTGACTGCTGACAAGCAGGGCAAGCCCAGGGACCAGGCTCCATTTCCATGGTGCTGTCTTTGTGCCTGGTCTTGCAGGGGCCTTTGGGGCCCCAAAGCCACCCTGAGGCACCTGTGCACCACTGCTCCTGGAAGGGCCCCTTAAGAGCCTCCCTGGAGCAGGAAGTCCCAGGGTCCCCATTCCACGTACCCAGTGTGTCCCTGTGTCTGTGGGTGCCACACATAGTGGCCTTGGACAGCTGAGGACAGCCCATTCCCTCCTCTAGGGACAGGAGGCCAGGTAGCCCCAGGAGAGGAAGGGCGGGGCTTGCAAGCTCTGAGCCCTTCTCTGATAGCTGACCACTTAGAGGGGATCCTGAGTTCTAGATCCTTCTGCAGGGGCATCCCTGGCCCTGTCCTGTGCTCATCTGCCAAGAGAACCACACTTGTGTGCTGGGAACCCCAGCCTTGGGCAATGGGTACATTTTAACTTTATCTACTTATTTATTTGGATTTTTGAGACAGAGTCTCACTATGTAGCCCAGATGGGCACCCTCCTGCCTCAGCCTCCCCAGTGCTGGGATTTCAGCATGCACCACCATGCCTGGCAGGAAGGGCTGCCTTGTCTGCCCCCATGTCCTGCACTTGGAGAGACTAGTTCCACAAGCCAGCCGTAAGTTTATGGGATTTCTCCCTCTCCCCTTTACATCTTTTGAATACCCAAATAACGAAGCAAACTTAGAGCTATGCCGGTGCAGGTCAGGACCAACCACCCCAGTCTTGAGGACAGGAATTGTGTGTGCGTGTGTGCTCCACCTCCTGACCTGTCCCAGTCCTCCCCGCGCTTGTCCTGAGAAGCTGTGTAATGTCCTGAACCTTCTGCTTTGATCAGGAGAGGAGGGCCCCTCCTCCAGTGCCCAAGAAGCCGGCGAGGGGCCCCGCGCCGCCGCTGACCCGGGAGCGCTCGCTGGAGAGCTCGCAGCGCCAGGACGCCCGCAAGCGCCTGCTGGCCGCCAAGCGCGCCGCGTCTGTCCGCCAGAGCTCGGCCACCGAGAGCGCCGAGAGCATCGAGATCTACATCCCCGAGGCGCAGACCCGGCTCTGAGCGCAGCCGCCGCCGGCCCCGCGACCCTCCCCGGGCGCCCCAGCCACCGTCCTCCCGTCCATCCACCGCCGCACCCCTTTCTGTTCGGGCCGCGCGTAGCGAGGCCGCCCGTAGGTCCCACCACCCTCGTCCTCTCCAGCACTTAGTGTGTTCCTGCCGCTCAGCAATATCAGCCTAGGGTATTCCAGAACCCCAGTACCGCGGGGACCTCCGGGACTCACGTCTTCCACGGCAAGATGACCGCGGCTCCGACCCCTTCCCTTCCTCCTAAGTGGTCATTCTTTTAAATAAACGCAAACAAAGCGGAGGGAGCACTCATTTCCAGCCTCAGAAGGAAATCACAGCATCTCACCGGCACGGAAGGAGGAGGAGGGCCAGAGAGAGCCAGGGACAGAGCTGGGCGCCGCCCGCCGGGGTGCAGGGACGCCCGGCCTCTCTCAGCTGCGCACACGCCTCGGTCACCTTCATCCACACGGCTTCAAATGTTTCAATCAGCAGAAGATTGTAAATTCGATCCTTCAGGGAAATTAATCTATTCCGAAAGGCAATAAAACGAAGACAGGCTAAGCCAAGGAGGCGTCGATGGTTTCAGATACCCCAAGGGTTTTGTTTTTCGATTTGCTTTGTTGGGTTTGGTTTGGTTTTGGTCCTAGGCTTCAGAGAAGCTGAAATGCTCTGTCACCTTCCATTGTGCTCTGTGTACTCTGCTGTTGTGGCTGCGATGGCTCCCCAAGGGCTCGGGTGGGCCTGCCGGGGGGGCCTCTGCTTCGAAGGGCTTTGAAGGGGAGAGCAGGGTTTCCTGGCATCCCTGCGCACTACACAGGACCCACGCGAGCCGTGGCCCCCAGCTGCGGTGTGTTCCCGCCCCAGCCTCCACTTCCCATCCCTCGGCGTCCACTCTTCCCCAGTGTAGGAGGCCATCCCACATCAAGTGGATACTGCCAGCTTGCTGACCGAGCGAGCGGACACGCTGTGTCCTTCAGGAGGCCACCACTGTCCCCGGGTTCCAGGCAGTGGGGAAAGAGATTTGCCCCACGGGGTCAGCAGGCAGGCAGACAGGGGCGTCAGGGCTGATCAACACAGGAGAAACCTAGGTTTGGGGTACAGGGTGTTGGCTTGTGTTTCTGATCCAGACTTGCAGGCAGTGTGCATCGGTACCTAGATGGTGTCGTCTCTCCCCGCCCATGCTCCTTGAGGCAATTTAAACAGTATATGGTGATTTTAAAATGTCACTGCATTCTCTGTCAAGCTCATATCCTAAACTTCACCATCAAAAAAGGAAAGGTTTAAAAAAAACATAACATCAAATATGCTTGCACCAGAGAAACTTTTTTTTTAAATACACTCTCCTAGCCCGGTGCTAATTTCAGTTTATTTATGAAATTAAGAAAGGCGATGGATTCTGGAGACAAACATTTCTCACAGACCTATTCTGAAACCACTAGAGAATCCGCTACCTCTCAGAGCTATGGAGGCTTTGAGCTATCTTTATCAACAGGGCACAAATGTTTCCTGCTGTGGTTTACAAGAAAAGGGCTACTCATTTATTTCAAAACCAACTGACCAGATCTTCAGGAGGGGCACAAAGCGCCCTGCAGTGCTTGGCACAGCTGGAGCAAAAAGACTGAGTATTTTGCTAGTTTCGGAAAAGAAAAAAGAAACACCCCTTTTCTTTACCTGTGGCAGCAGTGGAAGGGTAGCAGAGTGCTTGGAATTGGGCCGACTGTGACCCTGGTGGCCGCCTCCGGCCACCTGGACTCCTGAGAACCACCAGGAACTCATGGGGTCACCGGAAGCAGCGCCCCCAAACCCGCGTTCCCTGCTGCCAGCTCTGTGCCCCGAGGCTCAGCTGAGCCGTAGACTAAGAAATCGATTCCTAGTGAGGTTCCAGAGCGGCCAACAATATCTTCTTTGGAAACTGATGTAGCCCAGGATATTTTAAAGAGAGACAAGAGAAGGCCTATTTATCTTGTCTAAGGGAACGGTATTTATATATTCATAAGCTATTTTTGGTAAAAATTTTAAACCTTTTAGCCAAACAGCCTGTAGGGTGTCATGACCTTTGCCTTCCTTGAAAACAGTTTAAATTGTACAAACACTTTATAAAAAGCTAATTATGGATGTTAGACCACGACCCCACACCATGCAGCTTGGTAACCACTGGAGCCCTAAAACCCAAGTCCATGAGCATAAAGCCTTTGTTACATTGTTCTTTTTGATGTAATTTGTAGAAATGTTTTTTAGTTCACAATGGAAAATGTACCTACCCTGAAAAATTACTTATTTTGTTTAACTTTGGTATAAAGGTGACGGGCATTTTTGGGGGGAGGGGGGATTACACAAAAGAAGTTTGCCGCCCATATCAAAAAAAGGTCAAAGAAATTAAGTATTTATTATATTTTTTGCAGATGTTTCCATACAATTCACATAATCTTTTTGTAAAGAGAGATGAAGAAATGGATTAAAGATTTTTAATATTTGAAATGGTAAATAGAACTAATTTATTTGTAATATATTTCTGTTATTTATAGATGTTTCCTTAATGTTTTACTGTGCATTACCACTTTAATTTAAGCCTTATCCTTGTGAATTTACCATTTCTTTTTTAAAACATGTCTAGATGCATATTTTAAATAACTGGAATGTAAATCACTAGCATATCTGAATTCCCAAATGTAATTTTTAAAAATTATTTTGGTTTGGAAAAAAAAAAGATTCATTTGCAAGCCTTCAGGTGGAGGAGTGGTAACATTTTTATGGCTTTCTGAGTTGGAATTTCATAGGCTTATTTACCTAGACTGTGTGTGGGCAAAAACAACTGTAAATAGATAAATGTTTCCCATAATGTAAAAAGAAGAAATTAATAAAATAATTAATGCACTGCTTTCAGGTCTGTGTGATTTCACTTGACTCCCACTTCTTCTAAACTCTGAAGAATTCTTTGGAAGGGAATAGTTAAGTGACTAAAAAGCATTTATCCCAACGTTCATGGTGTTTTTTTGTTTTGTTTTTGTTTTCGAGGTGTGGTCTTGCTACATAGTTCAGGGTGGCCTTTAACTCACTATGTGTGTAGCCCAGGGAAACTCATGACAACCCTTCTGCCTCAGCCTCCAGGGTGCTAGGATTACAAACGTGCACACCACACCCAGCAGAAATGCTCCTCACTGGCGTGCAGGTGGGGAGAGATGATGCACCCGACTTAGGGGATTGCAATAGGGAAGATCCGAAAAGACTCCATAGGGCTTTACAACCCCGCAGGCCTGGAGTGAGAGCCGGCTGCCCGGGCGCAGACCCCGGATCCTTTACCTGCATGGGTTTCGGTGCCCACTGTGTCCCCCACGGCTCCAAGGGTGCAGAAGCAGTGCTGCCCCCAGGGATGGAACTCTGCCCGCTGGGCCGGGCACATCCCCTGTGCCACAACTTGAACAAGCAAAGAGCATCAAGCTGAGCTCCTGAGGCCCGGCCAGGTAGCCCTGACACAGTGGACGGCTCTGCACTGGACACCAGGCCTCCCTCGGCCCCTTTCAGAGCCATCACCATCACTCTCCCCGTTATCTGCGGCTGTCAGGGTACCCTTGGTCACAGCTGCAAACCCCACTTGATCCACAAAAGCACAGACTGAGCAAAAATGGCCCACAGGGCTGCTCAGGAGGTGGACAAGGGTGGCCCAGCTCCATCCTGGGGCCGTGGCCAGCAAACCGCTCTTTGTGATTTGTGCCCGTGAGCCTCACCTGTGCCAGTCGCCAGGGCAACACCAACTGCTTCAGAAGAGGCCTGACCAAGAGACAGAGTCCGCCTCACTTCGGGCACGAAGGCTGTTTCTGTAGTGGGACCCAGGGCTGTGGGTCTGGCCTCTCTGCTGATGGACACTGTTTCATCGGGATCTCACCCTCGGCATCTCACCCTCCCCCAAAGGAAATGAGCTGAATTCCGAAATCTGATTCTCAGCAAAGATATTTTCCATGGGGGGTGGGGGGTGGGAGTCCCGTACCCCAAAAGTGTACGTCTTTTTGAGACACGGTCGCACTATGCCATTTCGGCTGGCCTTGAGCTCACCTTGTAGCCCAGGTAGTCTCAAACTTGCAACGACCCTCCTGCCTCAGCCTCCCTAGTGCTGGGATTACAGGTGTGAGCCACCGCCACATGTAAGTTTTTTAAAAGAAATGGAACAGAACAGTTGGCTCTGAGCCTTACATTTTTTTTAATACCTTTGAAGTCCATCTTTGAGAATACAAGTCTATTTAGATCTCAATAAACAACTTATGAAAACTCGTAGCGTCTGTGTTTGTTCTCGATGGCCACTGATCCTAAACAGTGTGGGGATTTCCCTCTGACGGCTGCATGCAATGTCTGACATCAGTTTGCATGCAGACCCGGTGGCCCTGTGTGCAAACCCTCTCCGTCTGCTCCCCCACAGTGTACATCACCAGCACAGGTCTAGACTTCCCCACCCCTGTGGCGAGGGACGGTGCCCTTTTGGTGTTGAATTTTCCTGCTCAGAAAATTGCAGGAATGTGACGCCGGTGCACTCCCTGTGGTGGGTGCAGACAGCCATGGTCATCTCCACACATCTTCCATGTAAATCAGTGCAAGCCTGAGCTGGAGAACGCAGCTGGATGCAAGGGAGTGCTTTAATAAACACAGAAGGCCAGTGGCACCCTGTCCCCAGTGCAGCCGTCCCTGCCCCCTCACACCTCCCCGTCCCATTTCCAGCCAGTCCCAGGGGGACCGAGATGGTGACTTCGCCTGGAACCGTGACCAGTGACTCTGTCCCTGGGGAGTGGTCACTGAGAGCTCCAGGAAGGGGGTGGCCGTGGGACAGGGACGGGAAATAGCCAGAGCCACCACCCTGTTGCCACCTACACGGAGATAAGCAGAACCTAGGGAATTGGATCTGCTCCCCGCTGTGCCTTGAGGGCATCAGCAACGACACATCCTTGTCCTCCTGCATCCTGGCTCCCCTCCTCTCCAGTCAGAAAACCCCTCTGAGCCTCACCCAGACGCTGGACCTCCTGCCTCAACTTCCACCAACTGTGGATCAAAAACACACAGTGTAAACTGGGCGTGGTGGTGCACTCCTGTAATCCCAGCACTCAGGGAGGCTGAGTCAGGAGAATTTATACAAATTTGAGACCATCCTGGGCTACAAGGCAGCCTGACCGGCATAGTGAGATTCTCTCACAAAAAGACAAAAACAAACAACAAAAACAAAACCAAAACAAACAAAAACCCCTGCAGCATGGGCTTTTTCACTCAGTCCTGAGAGAGTGGGGTGAGCTGGGTACTCACACGTGGTTTACACCGTGTTAGGTGCTGGGAGTCATCTAGAGATGAGGCAAAGGAGATGGGAGGAGGGGGGCAAGCGGGCAATAAGCAGAGCTGCCCCATTTTATAGAAAGGACTTGGACACCGTGGATTTAAGTACCTGGTGGGGCCCTGCAGCCAGTTCCCATGGGCACCGAGCCTGCAGACAGCCACTCCCATCTTTCTCTTGCACACTCTCTTTCTTTGTTTTGTTTTGGTACCCGCCATGCAGCCCAGCCTGGCCTCCGCCTGCCTCAGCCTCCCGAGTGCTGAAATTATAGGCGTGCACCTCTGTGCGCTGCTCACACCATTTCTAGGGCTTCTAAGTCCAGTGCTCAGAAATGTAGCAGATACCACGCATGGCTTCATAAAGCATGGTTGGGGAAACATCCCCCCAAATTAAAATAAAACTTCTCCTGACTGAAAACAGGAGGTCTTGTGTAAGGTCTGTTAGTCTTGGTGTAGAAAGTGTGCACTTATGTGTGTGACACTTTAAAAAAAAATTGATGTGTCACACACGATTGCCCTCCAGAGCAAGACCTAGTGGCTTCTTTAGTGGTCTACTCGCCTTACCTTGCTGGGGGTCCCCTGCTCTCTTCTAGCCCTTGAGCTGGACAACAGACAGGGTGAGGAGGGGACCTCCCTTCCCTGAGGCCCAGCTTTGTCCCTAGCACTGAGGGTCCTGGGTGCCACCCTGCAGAGCAAGTGTAGACGTGTGGAGCCAAGCCAGAGGTTGCCTGGGGTGAGCTGCTGGCCCCCACATTGTAAACTGTGGCGAGGGCATGGGGAGGAGGTCTTCAGATGATTCTGGGTGACTCCAGGTGGCTCCATCTCACTGTGGTCCCGTGGAAGCCATGTCACCAGGAGGCCAAGGACTCCATTTTCCCTGCAGAGATAACACAGAGGAACTGGGTTAAATATTCGACACATGCACGCAGAGAACTGGGCTTAGACCTTAGAGCAATGCGCACTACAGAAACAACCAGGGCTTGACAGCCACAGGAACAGGGTATTCCCGGAGAGAAGCCCTAGACAGTGACTGCACTGTCACCAGGTTCCCATCTCCGGACACAGACCCAGGGCTGCCGTGTGACCGAGACTGCCAGGGGAGTGGAGGGCCCCTGAGGGCGTGGACCCCCTATGATGTGATCTGTTACCCATGCCTTGGGTCTTCAGCCCAAATGGATGATTCTCCAGCAGGGCGTCTGCCGGCAGCGCCAGGTTCCCAAAGTCAGGGGGAGAAGTCCCCACGTGCCCCTGCAAACACCAGGTCAGGTTCAATGTTTGCTCCCAGCTCCTGTGTGTTGTTTGTTGTTGTGTTGTGTTTTGCAGCTGGGACTGGACCTGGGACCTTTACACAGAGCTACAGCCCCAGCCCTTTTTAATTTTTATTTGAAACAGTCTCCCTAAATTGCCCAAATTGGGCTTCAGTTTATGACGCTCCTGCAGCAACTTCCAAGAGTGATGGGATGAGGGTTTGGTTTTGTTTCAAAACTCCACGGAGAAAAGCGCTTTGGAATGGACTTGCAGATGCAGTCAGTACCTACAGGATTGTGTTTATGGGTTATAATCCCACATGAGGGGATGTGCATGTTTGTTTTTAAATATTATCAGACTGCTTCCCGAAAGGGCTACACTGACCATCCCTTGGGACAGTGTGAGCACCGCCTTGCCCAACAGTGGGGCAAGGCATTCAGAGAGCACGCTCCAGGCCCAGATCGAGCCCCAGCCTGCACTCAGCCCCTGAACCAACCAAGGGCAGCAGTGAATTCAGAGACATACTAAAAAACCACCCAGCCTCCTCCAGCTGGCTCTCAACAGCACAGATATGGAAGGTTCTGGAAATATGGGCATGGTTTGAAGTCAGTCTTTTTTGTAGCTCCCAGAGGAGCACAAAGGCCCTGCAGTGTGAACTGCTCTGGCAACTGGGTGTGTCTGCGTCCACCTTGGGGAGAGGGTCTGCAAATCCTCCATGGTGGCTGCGCTCGGGGGTGGACAGTCAGGCTGCCCCAAAGTAGCACAGAACAGCATGAGTGACCTGTGGCTCCAGGGTAGAGCTCCTGTCTCCATGCACAAAGCCCTGCGTTCAATACCCAGCTCAGCCAAATCAGCAGGGCATGGTGACTACATCTGTCATCCCAGCACTCTGGAGGCTGAGGCAGAAGGATCGCAAAGGGCTGGGAACTCAGCTCAGGGTGAGGGCGCCGGGTTCAGACCAGACTGTGAGAAGGGGGCTGCGTTATTAAGTCTTCATTTCACCTGGAGCCGCTGAAACTCTAAAAGCCCTTTTGGTGCTCCAGGAGCCACCAAAACTGCGCAAATACTGCAACCTGCGTGTTAGCCCAGGGTCATTGCCGTCTGGCAAAGGACAGCCTTGCCAAACAAGCATGCAGAATGAGGGCGGATGTCCAGTCCTAAGCTTAGCGCTCGCTGTCTCCCTCTCTCTCCCCACTTTGTCCCCTCTCCCTCCTCTCTGCCTCTCTCTCTCTCTCCCTCTGTCTCTGTCTCTCTGTGTCTCTGTCTCTGTCTCTCTCTCTCTGTCTCTGTCTCTCTCTCCCCATCTCTTTTGAGACAGGGCCTTGCTACATAGTTCTTCTGGCCTTGAACTCACTGTGTAACCCAGGATCATCTTGGACTCCCAGAGATGCCCCTGCCTCAGCCTCCCTAGTGCCAGAACTACAGACATGTACCACTACATGCTGCTTTTGTCCTCTCCTGAGCCACCTGGAGTCATTTGACACTCTAGGCCCACAACAGGTGGCAGAAGAAGGCAGGGCGGGCTGTGACATCCCGGAGGAGAACTCAGCCCCTGGGCATGCACCCCCACCCCACTCCTGGACGCCGCACTTTCTCCACAGGGTCCTCTCTTTCCGCTCCAAGCAGAAATTCTGTCTTCCTGTCCCCAAGGGGCCATGGTAGGAAGGAGATCCCTTTGTCAAGAGCAGAAATTCTGCACGGACCAGACGCAGCCCCTTGTCCAGCCCAGCGGAAGTCAGCACTTGTCCCCCACAGGGTCACCATCTCACTCAGGTCCTTGCTGGGACCAAGGTGGGTTCCACAAAGGTCTTTTCAAATGCATGCAGAGGGCCTCACAACCATGTGGCGATTCTCACACACACACACCCCACCCCCGCACTGTGGACTGAGTGTAGGGAGCCAGCATTTCTGTATTAATAGGAAACACTGGGTCTTGCCGGCTGGAACCAGAGCAACAGAAGACCGTGGATTCACACAAGCCAAACAACTTGAAAACAGGTCAGGCGAGACGGTGCCCTCCTGTGATCCCAGCACTAGGAGGATGTGAGTTCAAGCCCAGCGGAGCTGCACAGTGGGCTCTTAGATAAACACACAGAAGCCTGGGCATGGTGTACACACCTGGAAGCCTGGCACTGAGGAGGCTGAGGCAAGAGGACTGCCAGGTTTTTGAGGCCAGCCTGGGCTACATGGCCTGTTTCAAAAAGACAAACTGGAAAACAGCCCAAGCTTTTTCACAAGGTGCTCTAATAGACACAGAAAGCGGTAAGTGGGGAGGACTTGCAGACTTTACTGATTGATTGGTGGATTGATTAGTTGATTGATTGAGACAGAGTCTCGCTATGTAGCCCACATTGACCTTGAACTTTTGGTAATCTTTCTGCCTCAGCCTCCTGAGTGCTGAGTGCCTGTGCCACCAAGCCCTGCTGATTTGCAGGCTTTTGACAACTCTGAGGACAAGAATCTCAAACTTCAGGGTTCCTGAGACTGGCACCCGCTGCCCCCACTAGCAGGGCTGACCCTGCATTCTGCTCTGAGGGTCCATCTGCGTTTCTAAGAGTCACATCAGCAGAGACGCTGAGGCCAGAGCACAGGGACACCCTCAACTCCCTGCCTGCACCTGGGCAGCTTGAAGTGATCTCCACAAGGACCAGGGGTGGTGGTGCAGTCCTGTAATCCTGGCACTCACGAGGCTGAGGCAGGAGAATCACTGTGAGGTTAAGGTCAGTCTGGGATACATTGTGAGACCCTGTCTCAACAAAACCAAATGCCATAAAGAAATCTGCACAAGAGCTGGAATTATAGCTTAGTAACAGGAGACTTCCCCGGCCCTGAAAAATAGCTCTGCATGGAAAACCAACCCTATCAAACCCAGAGGGGTGTAGGAGATGGTGCTGGGTCTCTGTGCATCAGCAGCCATGCTCTCCCTGGCAAAAGGAGAGTAGGGCAGAGGCCCAAGCCAGGAGAAAGTAGGTAGTGTAGGACCCAGCGCAGGGGAATAGGACCAGAAGGGTGGGAGCAGCGCGGGCTTGCGTTTTTGCTCGAGTGCCAGGGCGGAGGAGTAGGAACGGGTGCGCCGTGCACAAGAGAGGCTCTGTCCTGCCCTGCAGTGTTATCAAAGCCCAGGTGGCCTGGACTCGATTTCCATCGCAGGGGCACTGGTCAGGTGCAAGGCTGGCCATCTGGGCAGGTGTCCCACTGAGGTTAGGTCCCTGCCACCCTGGCTCTAGGGCCAGCATGGGCCACACGGCACCACACTACAGCAGCAGATTCCTGGGTCGAGACTGGTGTGCATCTGCTCATTTTCTTTCTTTCTCTGTCTGTCTGACTGTTTGTCTCTCTCTCTGTCTTTTTAAGGGTCTCGCTATGCAGTTCAGGCTGCCCTTGAGCTCACTTCGTAGGCCAGGCTGGTCTCGAACTCGCAACAATCCTCCTGTTTCCACCTCCCAAGGGCTGGGATTACAGGTGTGAGCCACCATGCCCGGTTTATCGGTTTCTTTTCTTTTTTTCTTTTTTCTTTTTTTCTTTTTTTTTTTTTTTTTTTTTTTTTTTTTTTTTTTTTTTTTTTTTTTTGATACTGGGAATTGAACTCTTGGCCTTGCACTTGCCAGGCAGGTGCTTATACCGCTGAGCTAAATCCCCAACCCACATTTAACTTTTTTTCCCCCCACTGAGAATCAAACTCACAAGTTCATGATTACCAGTCAGACACTTTGCCACCGAACTATCTCCCCAGCAGTTCCTCTAGATCTACCCATCTGTTGAATTGCAAACATGAGAGAAGCTATGTGTCACTATATACCAAGTCAATTGCATAACTAAGTGAAAGAAGTAGAAATATCTGTATGTTCTTTTTTTCTTTTTCTTTTTCTTTGGTACCAGAGATCGAACTCAGGACCTTGAGTTTACCAAACGAGTGCTGTGTCACTGAGCTAAATCTCTGGCCTGTTTGTATGTTCTTTGAAAAACAAAACAAAACAAAACAAAACAAAACAAAATCCATTCTCCTGCTAACCAATCCAGTCCCATGAGACCAAACACTCACTTCCCCCAAGAAAAGCAAAGCTCCAGCACCTCTGAAGACAGATCGCAGCAGCTTCCACACAGATTTCAGAAGGCGTGGGCGTGGATGTCCCTGAGAGGGCGTGTGGGAAGCTGTAAGCGTGAGGCTGAGGGTGCAGTGAGACACCAAGAAGCTGGAGAATCCAGGGCCACAGCGGTCTCAGGGAAGCTGGAAGCAGTGAGCAGTCAGCCCACAGAGACGCCAGAGACGCGGTGACCACCAGCAGTGCCACAGGGCCATTCAGACTTCACCTCTTACACAGCTCACCCGCCGGTGCTAGCGTGGGACTATGGGACTTAACATTTGCCTCACGGATGTCAGCCTTGCTTTGGACCCATTCTTTCCTATCCGTCTGTGCCTTCCTTTAGGAATGGCAGAGTTTTCTCTGGGCTACTGTTTTTCAGCAGTGTATAACTCCTCTGTGATGTTCACAGAGGTTCACAGCTGAGAGTTTGCCTTAAGTCTTAGAGGAGACTTTGGATTTGGACTTTTCAGCGGTGCTAGAACGGTCAGGCTTTAGCAGCTCTCGGCAGACTACATATAATTTGCATAAAGAGATGCACGTGAATCTTTTAGGGAGCAGGGGTGGGATGTTTATGGTTTATGTCTAGATGTCTCCCCAAAGCCTCATGGGATCAAAGGCAGCACCTTTGGAAGGTAACTGGATGTGGGGGTTTATAGCTGACTTGCTGTTAGGAGGTGGGACCTGGGTGTATCTCCCTTTCTGGCTCCTCCTTGACCCTCTGCTTCCTGTCCACCATGTGAGCCGCTTGCATCTGCCGTGCCCCTGCACTGTGCTGTCCTGGCTTGAGGTCAGCAGGCCAAGCAAGGACTGAGACTACTGAAATATGAGCTGAAATAAACCCTGGACCTTTCACTTTGTCTCAGTGATGAGGGAAGTAACCGAGACACTTTCCCAGTGCCCAGTGGGGAGGCAGCTTCCTCTGTCACAAAGCCACTGTCATGGAGGTCCCCGAAGCCAGGCTCAGGGCTCCTCTTTCTGCAGCATGCCCCAGGTTCGGCTGTGAGCCACGGCAGCCCCACACCCCTGGGCTCCCATCTGCACACTGTCGACCCAGGTGTCAACCACTTGCAAAAGGAAAACACAAAAAATTGTGTCTGAAAAGGATGAGGCGGGATGATCGCCAGTCTGAGCCAAGCCTGGGCAAATTAAGGAGAAGCTCCCCTCAAGATTAAAGAATGAATTAAGAATTAAGGCTGGGGTGCAGCTCAGTGCAAAGGCTGTGAATTCAATCCCCAGTACCAAACACCTTGTCTGTGCTGAAGGGGCACAGACTTTCTGGGTTTTCTTCAAGGGCCATTCTCCCTGAAATGAACACAGACTTAATTACGTACTGTTCTTTGTTGTTGTTTTTGTGTGTGTGTGTTTTTCGTTTTTATCGATACCAGGGATCGAACTCAGGAGGACTTGCAAGGAAGTTTATGCCCCTGAGCTAAATCCCCAGCCCCCAATTACGCACTGTTTACACCGCCCCCCTCTGAGTTGTAGTTATGTAGACAAAGATGTGTGTGGATCACATGCAAACAGTACTCAGCTCAGTAGGAGTCAGCTGAATTCTCACACCCCAAATTTGGGTTTCTATGGGGAGAGTGGTCTTGAAACCAATTTCCCTCAACTACTGAAGGGTGAGACCCCTTCGGATTAGGATCGCAGAGGCAAGCCTTAGGCCATCCGTGGTTTTTCATTTGGGTCATCAGAGGCCAGCCCTTTGGGAACGAGGGCCGGGTGTGGGGTTAGGCGTGGAGCTCTGTGCAAAGAACCAGCCCCGAATACATAAGGCCCAGGTTCGATTCCCAGAGCTGGGGAAAAGACAGAAGCAGTGTGACTCTGAACACTGTAGGAAAGACACCAGAAACCAAACTGGAGAGGGCCCTGTGGTCTCCAGCTGAGTCCCTCTTAGGACCTGGCAGGAGAGAACAAAGTAAGGCCTGGATGCAGGGTAGGGGTCCAGGGTTCTTATGAGCAGCTGGAGGCAGCGCAGCTGTGGCCAGGCAGGCAAATTTTGAAGGCAGAAGCTGCGTTTAGAGGCCCTGGGCATCCAGCAGTGAGTCCCAGCCAGACAGAGTCCAAGCTGGAGCACGGGGCGGGGGTGGGAGGGGTGGGTCGGTCAGCTTTGCACCAAGACTTTAAACAGTTTTCCACTGTATTACTTCATTTAATCCTCTCCACTGCTCTGAAATGCACGTATTTATCGTTGGTCTTTAAAATGCAAGGTCGGAAGTTCAATTCACATTCACGGTACCAAATAATACTACTACTAATATTGCAAATTCATGTGGCATAAGATTCTGGGAGCCAACATCGTATGGGCTTTGGAAGGGAAATAAAAGCCAAAGACAAGTGTGTGTGTGGACAGAGTAGGACAGGGCAGGGAGAGAAAGAATGGAGGGAATGAGGGAGGGAAGGGACAGGCAGGAAGAAAGGAAAGAGAAAATGCAGAGAAAATGAAAAAGGAAGAAAGGAGAAGAAAAAGAAAAAAGGAAAGGAGGGAAAGAAAGGAAGAAAGAAAGAAGCCGGTGTGACGGCTCATTGCTGTAATCCTAGCACTGGGGAGGCTGAGGCAGGAGGATCATTGTGAGTTCGAGACCAACCTGGGCTACAAAGTGAGCTCAAGGCCAGCCTGAACTGTGTAGCGAGGCCCTGTCTCAAAAAGAAAACAAAGGAAAGAAGGAAATACAGACAGGCAGGCTTCACGCAGCCCACCTAACCGCCCTGAGAGAGCGAACCTAACTTGCGCGGGGCCCGCAGGGCTCTCCCGCAGCTCCAGCCCGCGGTCACCTAGTTCTGCAGACGCTGGAGCCGCGCGCGGGGGCAATGCCTGGGGCGCGGGGTCCCACGGGGCAGAAATCAAAGACACGGGGCCAGCGCCCGCCGCCAAGGCCAATGGGGAGGCCTCCCTGGGCGGGCGGCCGGATCCTCTCCCTGAATTTACACCGCGGTTTCTCCCCGTGGCGCCCTGGGTGGCCCAGGCAAAGGAAGGGATTCTTTTCTTTGCTCAGAAATATTTGTTTTACCGCTGATCTTTACCTGTTGGGGCCCCCCTCTGAACCCTCCGCTCTATCAACACACTACACTTGCATTCATAAAATAAAAGGTCTAAACGCAACTCCAAAATAAATGAATCAAATAAAAAGGTAGCTTTGAGGCTTGGAGGAGAGAAGAGTGGGGAGGTATTGTCAGGAACCTTCGCTGTCCTGAGTGTAGGTGGCATTTAAAACTGCAGCACTGTGGTAGGGCACGCCTACAATCCCAGAACTCGGGAGACTGAGGCAGGAGGCTCCCCAAGAATTCAAGGCCAACCTGAACTTCAGAGAGAGACCCTGTCTCAGCAAACCACTTGACAAAACAAAACTACTACCACTGTCACCCACTTCTAATTTGGGAAAATACAGCTTTAAAAATATAATTTTTGAGAGGAAAAAAATGTAAATTATAATCTCTAAGGTAACCTAAAGATTCTATGAGAGTCTACACTTAAAAAAAGAAAAGCCTAAAGTGGGACGTGGTGATATACACCTACAATCCCAGCACTCCCGAGGCTGAGGCAGGAGGATTGCCAGGACTTCCAGGCCAGCCTGGGCTACGCCTCCAGATCCGGACTCCAAGAAAAGGGTAGTTACTTAACACCGCAAGCTCAGAAAGTTGAAACCTAGAGCAGGAGATGTAGTGCACTGAATGACAGATTAAGTGTTAACACTTTCACAGAGCGAGAGCTACAAAATAGCTCTCTTGGCACCAGGGGCTCCTGAGACTTAGGAATCCGGCAGGAGGGGCAGAGCCCTGGGCCAGCACATGTGCCCAAAGGAGGGGTGTGTGTGTGCGAGTTGATCGCAGGAAAACAAGCGGAAGCGCCTAGACGATAAATTTGTGGACTGCACACTGTGATGACTCTGCCAAAGCCACCCTGGGCCTGCACAGGACACGATTATGAAGGAAGAGGCTAGTTCCATGCCGTTTCGTTTCAGGCAAGTGGAAAGAGCCTGATTTTGCAGAATCCTGACAGCTGGGAATCACGGCCAAGCTGAACCTGGCTGGGATTGGAGCTGGCAGCTCTGTGCTGGGAAACTGCAGTCATTCAGGGGAGACTAAGCAGATGTGGGTGCAGTGTCCGAGTAACATAGTAACAGTAGGAGCAGTAGTGCAGTGTCTCTTTCCTCTAACATAGTAACAATAGCACTGTCTGGCATGTGTATCTTTTCCCTCTAGATGCTTGAACACTTTCTTTGCAATACCTACTGGTTTACAGCCATACAAAAGGCAGCACTAGTCATAGCAGGCCTTCAATAGGAAGCTCTGGGTTTTGTTTTGTTTGGTTGCTAGCAGTTCTCGGGATTCAACCTAGAGTCTTCACACTAAACTACACATGACAAGCCCTTGTCTAAAGTTTGATTGTTTTAATTTTTTATGGATTCGTTTTGGTTTTTTGAAAATCTCACTATATAGTTCAGGTTGACCTGGAACACGCTGTGTAGCCAGAACTAGCCTCAACCTCATGATGATCCTCCTGCCTCAGCCTCCCAAGTACTGGGATTGCAGGTGTATGCCTCCATGCCTGGGTCCTTTTCTAAAATTTTGAAAAAGTCTCTCAACAAGTTCTAAATTACCCAGACTGGGCTCAAACTTGAGATCCTCCTGCTTCATCCTACCAAGTAGCTGGGATTACAGGTTTGTGCCCCCAAACTTGGTAAGGTCTTAAGTTTTTAAACTTTTTCAGCTAATAAACATTGTACACATTTATAGTGTATAATGTGTCTTAATATATGTATAGATTGTAGGCCTAGACTCAACTAATGAATTGGTCAGCCTCTTGTTGAGTGAACTTAGATATTTCAGATCAGTTTGCTAATATGTTACAAACATTCCTAAACTAATGATAGAGCTGACCACCATCATTTGAAAAAGCGCCATAAATTGAAAATACTGAAATTCGAAATGTGTTTATTGGGGGCTAGGATTTAGCTCAGTGGCATAAGCACTTGCCTTGCAAGTGTGCATTTGTGAGTGCGATCCCCAGTACTGTTAAAAAGAAATATGTTTATCAGGCTAGGCTCCCTAACCTAGCAGCTTAGCCAAGCTTGCCTTACACCAGGCTTGGACAGCTAAGCTGGGCAAAGCCCACTGTATGATACAATGTTGAGAATCTTGTGCAAGTACGCCAGTATCTGTAACCAAAATTCACCGTCAACAAACTCCATCTTGTTCACGACTTCCAGGCAGACTGAGAGCTGTGAAGGCCACAGCTCCCCAGCGTCAAGGCAGGTGACTGGGAAAAGATAAAATCCAAAGCAGGAGCCAGGCGAGGAAGTGCAGCCTGCCGAGGCAACTGGGCTCCAAGAGAGTCTGTCTCAAAAAACCCAACCCACAGGGCTGGGGATTTAGCTCAGCGACGTAAGCACCTGCCTGGCAAGCGCAAGGTCATGCGTTCAATCCCTGGTACCGCAAAAAAAAAAAAAAAAAAAAAAATTCATGCTAAAAGCTGGGCGTGGTGGCTTATGCCTGTAATCCCAACACTCGGGAGGCTGAGGCAGGAGGACTCCTTGGGAGTTCGAGACCAGCCTGGGCTACAAAGTGAGCTCAAGGCCAGCCTGAACTGCATAATGAGACCCTGTCTCAAAAAAACAAAAAACAAAAAACAAAAACAGAAAAACCACAAAACAAAACAAAAAAAACCAACCCACTGGATTCAGGCTGCGATGTCTCCTGAATACACATGACCCTCAGACGTGTGTAGAGTCAGAAATTGTAAATTAAGCAGAGCATCAGGGACTGTTGAGTCCCCCTTTATCTGAAGAAGGTGACATCTAAGATTCTCACATAGGTGCTTGAGCCCACACGCGGCCCCAGGTGTTGTACCGATCATGTCCCGTCCCCCAGCAGACACACAGTCTGGACCAGACCCGGCCCTGCTTGCCTCTGAGACTGGCTCTCCTGGGCACCTGGTCACAGGCATGATGGTGAGTTCTCCGTGGAAACGCAGCCCTTCCCCTGCATTGTGGCCACAGCCCTACCAGATTCAAGCCTGAGGACTGTGTCAACATCACCTTTCCCCTTCACAGTTTTAAAGACAGATTTGTGCGTGTAGCTTAACTCTCGCTTAACTCTCACCAACTGCAACATGCCATTTTTTTCCTTTTAGTCCCAAACTGGAGCACTTTCCCCTGTTGACTTAAAGGACGAACGTTAGGGCTGGTCCTTGGCCTATGCTGACCACCCTCATCGCTGCACAGCACGTGCTCCTGGGGCCATCGGTGATAAACAACAGCGGCTGAATACAGACTGTGACACATGACAGCCGAGTGGGTAACTGAGACAGTCACTAAGCCACCAAGTGTAATAATCCCATCAGGGAACAAGTGCAGAGGTAACGGGAGGGCTGGGCATGTGGCTCAGAGACTGACCCGTGCTAACATGAGGGAGGCCGTGGGTTTGAGCCCAGCATTGCCAAAACAAACCAAACAACCATGATAGTTTTAAAGAGGCATAGGTAGAAGTGGGCAATGACTTGTCTGCTGTCTTTCAATCACTTATGGCTTCACATTAAAATTTACATGGAGTAAATTTTACCGGGCTTGGTGGTACACAACTGTAATCCCAGCACTTGGGAAGCAGAGGCAGGAGGACTGTTGTGAGTTTGAGACCAGCCTGGGTTACAGTGAGCTCAAGGCCAGCCTGACCTGCATAGTGAGACACTTTCTCAAAAAGACTAATCAGAGGGTGGGGATTTAGCTCAGCAGCATAAGTGCCTGCCTTGCAAGATGTGGTTGTGAGTTTGAGTCCCAGTACTAATAAAACAAAAAAAAAGACCAATCAATAAAATAAAATTCACATGGAGAACTTCCACAGCATAGAGTATGTTAATACACACATTTGAAATAATGAGCTGAATATCCTGAGATCATACATTTCAAAGATCTTAGCAAATATAAACACACACAAGGTTCCTTAACTTTATTTATGAAAGAAAGAGTTTGGAAAGAAATTTTTTTTATCAAAAGCAGCAGCTCACCCTGCTCCGTAGGGTAGCAATTTATCTTCAGAAACCCCTCTGCAGTTCATTCTCCTTACCTGTGTGCTGTTCAGTGAAGTGTCTGGCTGTATCCATTGCTCCTTCCTACAGCTGAGTAAATTTCCACCAGGGGATCTGAGTCATTTGTAAGTCAGCCACACAGCGCTGTGAAGGCTGCATTCAACCAGCGACCATGAAACATCTCATTCAGAAACTGTTTCCTTGACATTTGGTCAGATCCCTGCACGACTGCTATTCTTAGTCATGGACTCATTACGCTGCCCTATCTGTCAGCAGGCCATTGTGACCACCAGCCCAAGTGGACGCTCCTCCTCTGGGCGAGCATTGTTGAATGTTTTCTCTTTTCAGCTCTGAATCATAAAACTCAGCCCAGAAAGCGGCTGTTTTTAATTAGAGGTCATGTTTTTTTAGAGCGCCAAGACTTGACACATTCTCCTGTTAATGAGCTTAATGAGATCTCAAACTCAGATCTCCACACTTTTCATTTCTGGTTTGATACAATTGAATGTTTACCTTCCTGCCCAGCTGTCAGGGATATTAGTCAGGGAGCAGATCTGGCTTCCCAAGCATCAAACTCAAGTTAACCTCAATCTGGATGACAAATTAATTTTACAACAAATTACAAATTCTATTTCTTTTATAACAATTGCCTAGTGTGCAAAGAATAAAAGTTTTTTCTTTAGATTTTATTTTATTTATTTGTGCCAAGGCTCAAACTCAAAACCTTGCACTTACCAGGGAAGTGGCCCTTTCTTTAGATTATGAAGGAGAAAGATCGATTTCTAATGCTCTGCTTGAGAAAGAGCATCTGATTTAAAGAATTATTTGGGGCAATGGTTCTAAACCTCTTCTATCGGGCTCACCAAGGTATTTTTTTTTTTTTAAATTCCCAAAGCCACAACACAGTACTCTGTAAACTTTTAGGTGATTCCAAGGTGGGGATAAGTTTGAAAATCATTGATTTAAAGATGAAAAGTAACTATAATAAAATTCTAGTTTCCTGTACTGGTGGAATCTCTCTCTCTGTCTGTCTCTCTGTCTCTGTCTCTCTCTGTGCCCCCTCCTCCCCCCCATACCGCTCTCCCCTTCTCTTTCTAGCTCTGTGTAACAGTGATAAACTACCAACAAGACATTTAACTAGAAAGTTCACTGTAGCCCTGGCTAGAGACCAAAAGCAGGCAGAAACTAATAAAGGGCTGTCCCCCTTACGGAAAGGGTATTTAGCCAAGTGGAGTGGGGGTGGCGTGGACAGGAATCCCAGCTGCCCAGGCCGCCAGAGGTTTCAGGCTGTGCTGGACAACTAACTTAGGGAGACTCTGTCGCAAATAAAACTTGCAGAGATGGAGATGCAGTATAATGCCCTGGGTTCAATCCACAGTGCCGCAAAGACAAGACAGGGAGAAAGAGAGAGAGAATCTTCAGGTGCCAGGCAGGGGGAGCCGACAGTGAGCTAGCAGCTTGAGAATCACAGATACTGTTGGCGTGGGCAGAGAAGAAAGTGAGGAAAGTTAAGGGAAGTGTGTTGGAAAAGGAGGGGTGCAGATGGAGCCAGTCTCGAACTCCGAGTGTAAGCTTTGCTCAAATCCTGGCTGACTCATGTACGGAGACCCAGGGCCCGCCGAGTCACAACAGCTGGACTAGGAGAGAACCGAGACCTCGGGCACCCTCGGCCAGGGGACAGGATGGGCCTGCAGGCGATGACCTCCCCAGTGTGGAGAGCTGAGTGTTAGCACCCTAGCCTCACACAGTCTGGGGTCCGTGGGGTAAAGCCCCCTGCAAACTGACCGTGTGTTGCAGAGAAACACACCAACAGACGGTGATTTCAACAGCACTGTCAGGCAGCTATTACACCAGCACATAAGGAAATACAGAGAAGCCAACAAGGAAATCTCAGGAAAGTACAAAGGATAAACCGAAAGCAGCAAACGGGAATCTGCAAGCGAGAAATGCAACGGCTGGAATGAGAGTTCCCAGGTGAGTCCATTCCCAGGTGAGTCCAACAGCGGGTTAAAGGCAGAGGAGCTGGGAGCTGAAAACCAATTACACAGGGCTGAAAGAGGAAACAAGCCCTGGGAGGTGACCTCATGCCATCCAAAAGAATTACTGGCCCTGAGAACGAAAGACCAAGGCAGTGAGACCGTATTTAGAAATAATAGCCCAACTTTCCCTAAATTTGGTTAAAAAAAAAAATTATAAACTTACAGATCCAAGCAGCTCCATGAAGCCCAAGCAGGATAAATACAAAGAAAAACAAATTCGTGCACATAGAGGTCACAGGGCTGAAATCCCATAGTAAGTAGCCAGAGAGGGACATCAGGGACAAGAGCTCAGTGATGCAGGTGACAGCTGAGATCCAAGCAGGGAGGCAGAGACACAATGGGCCTCTGAAGGGCTCAGCCTAGAATCCTCCACCAGGGCAGCTGACGGCCAGAGATGAAAGTGAAATACAGCTGCTTTCAACAAACACAGCCGGGGCTTGTCACCAGCAGACCTGCCGCCAGTGCTCCAGGAAATCCTTCACACTTCAGGCAGCGACACCAGCTATCTTGCAGCTCTCCAGGAAGGGGCAAAGAGCACCAGAAATGCTCCATATTCGGCAGATATTAAAAAAGAAAGAAAGAAAGAACTACTTGCCAAGCATGGTGGTACACATCTGTAACCCCAACACTCAGGAGGTTGAGACAAGAGGATCACTGCAAGTTTGAAGCCAGTTTAGGCTACACAGTAGCTCACGGCCAGCCTGGACTACACAGTGAGACCCTGTCTCAAACAACAACAATGAACAGACACTTTTCAGAAGTATCAGTGACCAGGAAATCCCTGGGAAAATGTCCAACAATATTGCTGGCCACTGGAGACAGCAAATTAATACAGCACTGAGGTTCCACCTTACTCAGAAAGTGGCTACCATCAAGAAATCAGAGAATAACAAGGCGGTAAGGATGCAGGGGGACGGAGCCTTTCACATTGTTGGTAGGAGCATACAAGGGTACAGTACGATGGAAATCTGTATGCAGAGTCCTCAAAAAACTGAACATAGAAATTCTATTTGACCCAACTATTCACCTTCCAGAAATCTTCCTGGAACAGTTACAGACATCATATTACAGTGATGTCTGCATAGCTGTGTTTATAGCAACACAGCTCAATAACTGTATCTTGGAAGCAGCCTCTGTGCCCATCAACAGATGAATGGACAAAGAAAATGTGGTGTGGGGCTGGGGATTTAGCTCAGCGGCATAAGCACCTGCCTTGCAAGCAGGCGGTCCTGAGTTCGATCCCTGGTACCGATAACAAAAAAAAAAAAAAAAAAAGAAAATGTGGTGTTTACACACAGGGAGTATTACTGTGCCATGGAGAAGGACACATAGGAATCACCTGTAGGCAGATGGATGCACCATGAGAGCATAATGTTAAGTGAAATAAATCAGACACAAGAGCTTAAATATCACATGGCTCCTCGTCTATCAGAAACCCAAAATATAAAGAATAAAATAAAAGGCAATAGGAAATAGGAACAAAGATCTTTTACAAAAAGGAAGAGACCAAGAGATGGAGGCAGGAGTAGAAAAGAGGATAGAAAAAGGAATTAAGATGTGTTATGTACGTGGACCAACTTGGGGAACCTAAAAGGTATGTACTGCAATTATGGACCAATAAAAATTGAGGGGAACCCCCCCCCCACAAAATGTACTTTTCCTCCTTCTTACAAAACACATGCTGTTTTAAGCCAAAGTGAGAAGATTCCCTTGTGGGGTTTATTATGTAGACAAAACTACTATTTATGAAAAACAGAGGAAGAGGGAGAAAGTGAGTGGTACTATACTGTTTCGGACTCTATTTCCTATGAAGTTGTATAACATTAACACTCCAACTGTAGCAATCTAAAGATGCATGTTGTAATCCCTACAATAACCATTAAAAAATAATAGGGTGTAGTTTATGGGCCAATAGAAAACTAATGTAATAAAAATTCCTAACTCAACAGAAAGTAGGAAAAGAGAAACAACAAAGAACATTCTACACTGAATCCAAAAATATCAATAATTATATTAAATGTAAAGGGACTAAATGCTGAGTAAACAGCAGGGATCTCTGAACTAGATAAAAAGCAAGCCCCATGGGGCCGGGAATGTAGCTCAGTAGCACAAGCACCTGCTTGGCAAATGTGAGGTACTGAGTTTAATTCCTAGTATCTACAAAAAGGAAAAAAATATGCTTTATGAGATTGTTATAAATACAAAAGCACAAATGGGAGCTGGGGATGTAGCTCAGCGGCATATGTACCTGCTTCGCAAGCACAAGGTCATGAGTTTGGTCCCTGGTACAGAAAAAAAAAAGGCACAAATGGGTTACAATTTAACAGCCAAGTATCAGGGCACATCCTTGTGATCCCAGCTAATCTGGAAGCTGAAACAGGAGGACCACAAATTCAAAGCCAGCCTGAGTAAAGCAGAAAGATTCTGTATCAAAATTTAAAAGGGCGGGGCTGGGGATTTAGCTCAACGGCATAAGCGCCTGCCTTGTAAGCAGGCAGTCATGAGTTCGATCCCTGGTACGGAAAAAGACAAAAAAAAAAAAAAATTTTTAAAAGGGCTGGGGTTGTAGCTCAGTGGCAGAGGGCTTGCCTAGCATGCAGGATACCCTCATACAATGCCCCAAAATAAACAACAAAAAAAAATTATATACTATATATATACTATATTATGCTATATATATTATACTATGCAAATAGTAAGAATAAAATTTTTATATGGCTTTGATACAAATGGATTTTTGTTTACCTATTCAATGTCATTTACCTGTTTCAAAACAATGCTTATATTTACTGTACAACAAAGGAAACTGCTAACAGATTGAAGAGCCATCCTACAGAATGGGAAACAAATTTTGCCAGCTAATATCTAGAATATCCAAGAACTCAAAAAATTAGTCCTCCTCCAGCTTTAAAGACAAATTTAAAAATGTGCATCTGAAATGAAGATACTTCTCAGACAGAAAAGTACAAACGGCCAAAAAAAAAAAAAAGGCATGAAAAAATGTTCAACATCACGGACCATTTGAGAAATGTAAATTTAAAACGACAGTGAGATTCTATCTCACCCCAGAAAGAAAGGCAAGAAATCAACTAATAACAAATGCTGGAGAAGCTCTGGGGAGAAAGCAATCCTTCCCATTGCTCGGAGGACTATAAACTAATACAACCACTGTGGAGATCCCTCAAAAACCTAAAACTAGAAATTCCATTTGACCCAGCTAGTCCCCTCTAGATACCTTCCCGCAAGAGTCAAAGGCTTCGTATTATAGTGACCCATGCACACCCATGTTTATGGCAGCACAACTCACAACAGCTAAATCTTCCAAACAGCTTGTAACCCCTTCAACTGAGGAAGGAATAAAAAAACAGTGGTTTGCAGTGCAACCATGAAAAGGTACAAACCTGAGTCATTTGTAGGAAAACGGATGCACTGCAAGACCGTAAAGTGAAATAAATCAGACACACAAGCTTAAATATCAAGTGGCCTCTTATGTGAAAAACAGATAATAGGGAAAAAAAAGAAAAGGTAGTGTAACCCAGTGTGAACAATGTTACTAAAAGTATACCTTGATTTACTACAATTGCCTTACCTTTTTTATGTTCTTTGGCTTATTTGCCTGCTTTTCCACCTGTATGAGAGTTAATTTTATAAGGTCTTATAAATATGAACCTGATACTAGGGGGTGAAAGGCAGGAAAAAAAGGAATTAAAATATGTTCTGTACATGGACCAATCCCCTACTCTGAGTATAATCATTACGTACTGCAAACATCAAGTTTACATAAGACACTTGTAGAAAGCTTAGACTCCTAGACCTTTGGGTTTCATAGATCCTTGAGTTTTTTCTATATTTGTTGGAGACTGAACCAAGGCCTCTAGGGTGCTAGACAAGCCCTTTACTGCTAAGCTAAATCCCCAGTCCTAACTGTCTAATACACTCACAGAACTTTGCTCCTTTTTTAGGGTGGCTGATTAAGTACTGGGAAGGTGTACTGGACTTCCCATGTTCGGTGTCTGTAGGATAGTAAAATTTACAGACTTTTATTTGACCCAGCTCTTGGAGCAAGCTAAGATTTTTTTTTTTTTTTTTTTTCTTTTTGAGAGACTGGGGATTGAACCCAGGATCTTTGCATTTAGGTACATCCCCCACCTTGAATCTAACTTGTTAAGTTGCCTGGGGATGAACTTGTGATTGTCCTATGTGAGCCTCCGGGAGTGCCAGGATTCAGATGTGTGACATACCTGGCCAATGATTCTAAAATGTTTGTTTCTCCTATGATCCATTTTTTTCTGCCGTATCTATGCTGGTCTCTACAGTAAGGACTTTGCATAATGGGATTTCAAAAAAGACCATCTCCCCTCTTTAAATAACCCTCAAGGGCTCCCAGCAGGGCAAGACTGGAAAAGCTCATGGTCCAACAACAAAGCAGCCTCATCCCACGCAGGCCTGTGGAATGGCTCTGTGGCATGTGACAAGTCAAAGGCGCTCTCCCTCCTCCCTCCGGCCATCTGGCCTTTGGAAGTCATCACCTCTATCCTAACAAACCCCACTAGTCTGGCGCCACGGTTTTTTCATGCACTTCTAACCCTGCAAAATGTGCACCTCCTGAACTAACAATACCTCCCCTGACCAAGTGGGCCTCCTTTCCTCCTCCTAGCTGGGAACTCTTGAAAGTGTTGTCAGAGAATGATCACTGCCCCGTGCTGCATTTGAATGCAAAGGCCTTACCTGAGCAGGACAGAGTCAACAGGAAACATTAACTTGGAAAAGGCACAATAAAAGATCCCTTGTGTAGACAGATGACTTGTAACCTCGAAGCCTCCATTAACTGCTTCGGGACATGCGGGCCCAGGTGACCAGGGTGACCAAAGCCAAGCATGAAGTAAGGATTCATTTCAGTGGCTCTGAGCCAAGACTTAAAGACTGCTGCCTCCTATCAAGAGTAAACATCGCACATCCTGTTTACACACCCAGCTTGTTGTCCACCTGCTCTTCAAAGCCCAAGCGACACCCCCAACTCACACCCCCACCCCCACCCCAACTTCCTGCTGGCTGGGGTGCTAGTGGGGTGTCCTACTCATTCCTCAGAAGCGCCTCCTCCGGAAGACAAAATACTCTGCATTACAGTAACTTTTAAAGAAAATACTTTATTATATCGTGAAAAAAAAGGTATCAATCAACTAGATTCATACTGGTTTGAAAAAAAAACTGAACATTTATTAATTAGTCTGTGGACATCCCGCTCCACACAGGAAGGGGAGGGGCTGCATTCTCTAAGTATTGCACAGTCTGGAGGAAAAAAAACGAAACAAAACAAAAAATAACCAAAAAAGGGGGGAAGGGGAGGGGAAAAAAAAAAATCACATGATGCTGGGAACCATCTCACATTATGAACAATCTACCAAGAAACATTTAAAAAAAAAAAAAAGGAAAACCCTTTGTTTCTACAGTAGCTTTGAGTTTCTAGTTCTCGGAATGACTGTATTCCATGGACATGTCAGTAACAGGAAGCTTCGTTCTAGCAATCCTTTGTGCAAATATTGATAAAAAATATATATATATAAAAAATAATGCAATTCATTCATTGCTTGCCATCAGCCCGGGCACCCATAGCGGGTCACGCTGTGAGCTTTGCCTGCAGCTCCATCTCCGCAGCCCGCTTGAGGGCAACATCCACAAGCAGCTGAAATCCACTAAAATCCTGGTTGAGGTCCGGGGGAGTGGGTGGGGGGGTATTGAAGAGGCCGCTCTGTGCGTTTGCACCAGACCCTGATTTACACATGTCCTCCGGGAAGCTCAGGCAGGTCTCCGTGAGGCCGCCAGCTGCTATCTGCTCCGGGTCTACGCTGGCTCCCACCCCAACCGGCTGGCACAGGGAGAAAGACACATCTTTCAAGGCAGTCACCGTGGTGTGGCAGATCACGGAGGGGCGAGGCAGTGCGGGCCCTGGGGATGCTGGCTTGGGAGACAGTGGGCGGCCCAGGGGCGGGTTAGGTCCAGCTGTGCAGGAATGCACTGGGCTGTCCTCCAGGGCTGGCATGAAGTTTCTGATGCCCATCGCAGCCTCCACAGCGCTGGCCTCAGAAATCTTGGCCCCACGGCGGGAAATGGTGAACTGATTGGGATCCTTCCCATCCTTTCTCAGCATGTCTGGGAGCAGCCTGCGGCGGGCGTTGATGAACCAGTTGCAGACCTGGAATCACAGAGGGGTGCTCTCACACCTCCTGGCCTTGGAAGAGGTGACAGACCCCTCCCAGGAAATCCTCCTGCTAACTCAAATTTGCTCTGGGGTCTCACTGTCCTTCAACCCTGGTGTGTGTATGGGGGGAGGTTTACATTCTCAAACACCTGCAAATGACTCACAAGGTTTGCCTTTAACTCTGCCCTTGTTACCCTGTCACCTACTGCCCTGGCACTGAAGTTAATCAACGACAGGAAAGCCTTTCCTCTAAGAGAGCCCCACCTCCCAGTAACTGATTTCTACCAGTTCAAATGACTGTGTCAACAGCAGAACACGAATTACCTCACCCAGGTCTGTCCTTGTTTAAATTTCAAACCAGTTTCCTGGGCAATAGAGAAAGGTTTCATCTTTTTTTTTTTTTTTTTTTTAATGTCTGTGGCAGAGAGGAGAGCTGTCTTTGGAGCATTAAAGGAAATGCTGTTTGGCAGATGACTGTCAAGTGCTCCTGCACACTCTAAATAGCCATTTATTAGCTTTTAGCACTGTGAAGGTTACCATATAAAACTAGTCCTTTTTGTTTTTTGTTTTTTGAGTGGGGAGGCGGTTCAGGACCTATCACACAGAAATGCTAGAAAATGACTCTGAAAATTCAAAATTGTGTGCACAGCCTGGGGGTGAAACAGGGAAGCAGCGCTGGCCCACCTGGGCCAGGGCCCGTCCCCCAGCCAGGAGGTACCTGCAGCGTGGACAGGTGCGTCTGCTGGGACAGCAGCGCCTTCTCCTGCTCTGAAGGGTAGGCGTTGTACCGGTGCTCAAACAGCCAGTCCCGCAAGATCTGCACAGACTCCTTGGGCAGGTTGCCCCTTCTCCTCCTCTTGCTGGAGCTGGCGGATGATGAAAGGTCTAGGGGACTGTCCATGCTGTCCTCATCCTCGGTCTCACTTGCGGATACCATGACCACACCTAGGAGAGGACAGAGGTGGCCGTCACTGGTGCTATCAGCAGGGAAGCTATCAAGACGCATGTAATCTACAGGGTAGTTGTGTGATTGTGTTTTCCCAACTACAGAGGGTGAAATAAAGGACTTGTGTTTCCTGTCCCTCATTACCAGGGAACGGGCAAAGCCTCCCAGAAGAATGTGCCGGGCAGACACATGGTAGGTTCCCAACCCCCTTCTTCCAGGCTGTGCTCCAGGATTTAACTTCTCAGTCCTCTGGCTACTGCTCAGAAAGTTTATGTTACTCAGAGTGACTAACTCGATACACTGACAACAGAAACGTTATTAGGCCACCAGAACGTGTCCACTAGCCTCTCAGGGTCACTGTCAACCAGGGTGAGCAAGTTAGCAGTTTTAAATGTTTATCCTCCTCCTATCACTGATGGTTTGAAAGAAAAGAGGATTTGCACATCCCTCCCCCACTAATAGAGGGGGGGGGAAAATCACATATGTAACATGTTAGTATCCTAAACGTAAAATACTTAAAATGTTCTGCAAGAACATTTCTTATTCGCTGCTATCTACATTTATTCAAACCTAGGCCCCTGCTTTGAGTAGACAGTAACTTTAAATTGGAACCACTGCAGTTTTCAATTTCATTACACAAAATATTTTCCCCACTATTAATACATAAGTGAGATGTCAGAAGATACCAAACTTCAAACCTTCCATAAATTTCAGCTGCCAATTTAATACCAGCCAAGACTACTATGCTTCTCAATAGAGTTCAGACTTCAATCCACACATGACAAAGAACACTGAATATGCACTCCCAAGGGAAGTCCTTTTGGTTGTAAGTACTTTAATCCTACCAGAAATGTTAAGAATTCACAAGCGTAAGAACATTTAAATCTGACAATGATTTCAATAAAAATTCAAGACCCGCCTAGATCTTCACATTTGGGCCTCACTTTGACCTTAAAAATTTCAAATAAATGCCATTAACCCTGCTTTTTGAAACTACAACAACTCTGAATGGCTGAAGAAATATTCTTTTTAAAGACAATTTAACACTTTTAAAAATACAAATAAGTTAACAACTACAAGCATGTTTTTAAAATACTAAATCTTTTGTACTAGGAAAAGTCATTTTAAAAGGTTTGAATTTTTAGCTCTGTAAACTTTTTCTTCTGTAGTCTGTAATTTTGGTGAAAGAAAAGCAACCAGTTTTAATTGAATTGGCTTACCCTGACAGGAAAAAAAAAAAATTTTTTTTTTTAATTCTTCCTAGGTGCAAACCAGTCACCCAGTCTCTAAAGAGCTTTCTGAATGCCAGCAATCGGCCGACTCGGCTTGGTGACAGTTTGAGCTTTGGACTGCAGGGGGCCGAAGGTGTGGGAGGGCGTTCCTCTAAGAAAGGAAAAAACCCTGCACAAAGCCAGCAAGTTGTAACAAAGGACGTGCATGATTCCGCAAATTCACCGTAGCTCAAGGCTTTTAACAAACAGCCATAAATAAACCATACATGAATCTCAACGTTTTAACTGCCGTGTTATTTGAAGTTTCTCTTCCCCCTGAAGATTTAATTAAGCAGTTTAAAAAAAAAATCAAGTTAAAGAAAGGGCAGAGCTTTAAAACCGAAACTGCTTTCACTGCTGAGAAACTTTCAAAACCCATATTAAAATTTGGGTAAAAAACTATGCGGAAAAATAAAACCTTAACAAAGTACCAATGAGTTTCTTGGTTTGATAGCTAAGGAAATCTCACTTCTAAACACGTGTCTCCAGTTAACTGAACAAGGAAAGCACATTTGCATAAAGCAATTTGTTTAAACTCTCCAGCATCTGAAAAGCCAGACTTCTCCAAGGCTTTTTTCTCTCCCTCTTTTTTTAAAAAAATAAATCTCAAAAATTGGAAATTTTGCTCATTGAGCAGTGAAGTCCCCACTGGAAGTTGGTAATAAAGTTTGAGACCAACAACAACAAAAAAAAAAACCCGAAGTCTGCCCTTTGATCTACTAGCTTAGTTTGACAAGAAGCCTGATTTTTGAGAAAAGGTTAGTGACAAACAAAAGTAGATTTCAGTTAAGCGACCCCCAACTGCGAGCCGACTTCACTTAGTTCATTTGAGCAGGGGGAAGGAAAAAAAAAAAAAAAAAAACAATGCCAATCCTCTGGGTCTGTAACAAACATTTCCAATATGTGTACAAAGCTGGAGGAACCGGAAGTGAAGGCTGAAGTCGTCCCCGGGCTGAAACCCATGCTCGCTGCTGTCAGGGCTGTTTTCAGTAAAACTCTCCCTCCTCCTGATGGTGGCTCAACTTGGAAAAACAAAAAGGCTTTTTCCTCGTTACTCATTTCCTACTGTAACAGAGCCCTTTGAAAAGTTTCCCGGTTACGACTTGTTTCCAAACCTCTTGCTCGGCTGCTTACGCTTTTAAAAAATGTGGTTGGGTGGGGGACAATCACAAGCCTCTTACTCCACTCAGACAAGGAAATGCAGCTTGGAAAAGCCGCAAGATGGCCCGCGGATCCCACGGCTCTGGGAAGCAGGCTGGAGTCTGCACTTTTTTTTCTGAACAACTTTGAAAAAAAAAAAAAATCAAGAAGGGGTTGGGGGCGGGGGGTGGCACGCCAGAAGTTGGTTGTAAAGTTGGATTTCAGAAGTAGAAAGAAAGGCCACTAAAGCAGAATCTAGAAGATCAAGGGACATTTACTTAGGGAAACAGCAAACCGAGCCTGAGTTTCCGGGGACCCTCTCCCTTCAGGAGAAGCAAGAGGAATGGAACTTTGAAAACTTCTTCCGCGGTAGCCAGGCTGACGCAGCCAAGAGCACCCACAAAGCGAGGGGCAAATCCCTCTGCAAGAATTAAACGCGATGTGAGAGCAAAAAGCCTCGAGGGGTTTTCCGAACCGAACTTCTTCCTGCTTGTTTTTAAGCCACTTTATATCTTTTTTGGCAACCCGGGGCTTTTTTAAGAGGTCGCAGTACTGTGACACATCCATGATTCCCTGAGTTGCAAGCACTTTTGTTCAGATTTTTCTAAGGCAGACAATGGGCAGGCGGGGAGCCCCCTCCCAGGTAGCCGGGTGCGGGGGAGGGGGGGCCGCGGAGCGCAGCTTTGTTCTGGCGAGGGGTTCAACCCCCACCGAGCCTGGCCACTGCAGACCTGGCCTGCGACTGCCAACCCACATCCTCCAGTCTCTGCACCCCGAACAGGGGCCAGGGAATCCTGAGAAAGGGAGAATCCTGCCCCCCATCCCCGCGAGCCGTAAAACAGTCACCAAGTTTACCCTCCAATTCGTCACCTTCCATCGTTTTCCAGGAGTCGGTGCAAAGCAGGATCGGGGACCCCCACTTTTCCCTGGCGCCCGCAGTCCCAGCCTGAATCCTCGGCGAGGGGAGGGGAACAGGGATAGAGGGGGGAGGGGGCGTTAGGGGGCGGGGCCCAGTGGAGCGAAGAAGGAGGGTGCAGGCTGCGGGGGCTGAGAGCCGACCCCACTGCAGCTGGGACAATGGAGCCTTCTCCACCCCGCCCCCCGCCCAGCACCCAGCTTTGCATCTTGTGCCCCACCACCACTCCGCGAACACAGCCCCTCACTTGCGCCCTGAGCTCCCGGGAACATAGAAAGCGTCCTTGCACGGGACCAGATCTCGGTGCTACCAGGGCCACAAGGCTTTGCGTAATGCCCCACGCATTTCCGGAACCAAGTTAAATGTCCCCAACTTGAGAAGCGCCCAGGTTTCCAGGGGGTCCCTCGCAGAAGCGTCAACCAGGAGGCCTCCCTCCAAGGGACCTGGGAGTTCACGCCTCATTTCACTTCCACTGAGGCTACTGGTGGGCGTGGGGCGGCCTGGGAAGGCCCTGCGTGTTTCGGGGTCTCCCACCAGATCCCCCACCAGACCCTCAGCGCAGAGCTGCCGCCGGGCTCTGGAAGAATGCGGGTTCCAGTCCGGGCGCTCCTGGGCATGCGCAACTGCGCCTCGCCAGGTCCCCGGGCGATTAACTTGTTTTGAGCCACTCCACATAAATCACAACCGAGAACCCTATCCCGTCCGCAAGGGGCCACTCGGGGGACCTCCGAGACGAGGACTCCAAAGTAAACTTCAAAAGGGATTTCATAGTCTTCGACCTTTCGGGGTTGTTCCCCCCCCCCCCCCTGTAGGCTGACGGCAAGTTTTAGTTGTAAATCTTCCAGAACGCTCCGTGGAAACAATGACAGTCTCGCTCTTTGAACTTACAACCCGAGTCTGCCTGTCACACTCGACTACACTCCCACTGCACGCCGCCGTAAGTTGCTGGCCCCGTAAGCCAAACTCCTCTCATGTTGCCCCACTTCATCGTGGGAAAACTTTCAAAAAGTCTTCACTTTCCAAAGCTGTGCGCACCCGAGAACGATGGGGAAAGGGGCTCGGGGGGTTACATTCCTCGGATTGTGAAAAACACCAGATCCCCAAAAGAAGAATGCTGGGGTCGGTCCAGGGGGATGTGAGGTCCCCGCCACCCACCTTTCAGACAAAGGCGCAGGTCCTCCCGAGCAGACCCCACGCCCCGCGCCGGCCGGAGAACCTGGGAGCCACGCGGCAGCGTGGGGAGGCGGCAGAGACAATGAAACTTGGAGGCGCACAAACACGGCGCCGAGCGTGTTCTTGACAAAGTGCCAGCAGCATGGAGAGCTCGTCTCCTCGGCGGCCCCTCGTGTTATGTCTAGGGGAAAAACCGCTCGGGCTGTTCCAGACGCAGCCTCAACAAAGAGGGCGGCCGCCGCTCCAGCCCGAGCGCCAGCCCCGGGGGCGGAAAAGTGTCCCCGGGTCACTCGCCCCGGGTCCGCGCGCAGCCCCGCCACCGCCTCACCTTTCCGGCTTTTCATCCTGGACCGGCGCTCCCAGCGCGAGGCAGGGCTGGGGTCTCAGGGGACCAGCGCGCGTCCTCCTGCGCCGCCGGCTGTCCGGTAACTTGGAGGACGCGTCCCGGCCGTTATTGCTCCACAAGGCGCTCGGATCCAGGCGCCCGCTCCCCGGGTGGAACGCGAGGGACACTCGGGCTTCCTCCCGCCGGGGTGCTGCGCGGCCGGCCCGGGCTCCCCTCCCGCGGCGCTCCTTTGTTCCCCGCTCCCGCCGGTACACCTCGGCGCTGTCAGAGTGCGGGCGCGAGGGAAGGTACGGGAGGTCCTGCTCCGCCCCGCCCGCCCGCCCGGCCCCCGCCCGCCGCCCCTCCCCCACCTTCCAGCCCGGCCGGAGCGGCCGGGTCGCAGCCGCCGCCGTGGGGACCTGGCCGGTGTCACCGACCCCCCGTGTGAGCGGCCGAGCCGCAAAACGCAATAGTCCGCGCCGGCCGCGCGCTCGCCGCCCGCATCCCTCGTGCGGCCTTCGGGCCTTTCTTCCCGGGGCTGGCGAGCACGCGCCCGCCTAGGAAATTGCAACAGATGGAAAAGAGGACGCCCCCTCCTCCCCCCTCCTCCCCGGGGAGGAAAAGCCTCTTGCTTTTTGACAGCTGCCCCAACTACACCACCGAGCCCGCTCCCGCCGCCGGAGACAGCGGGCTGGTGATTCAAGGGGCGGGGCGCGAGAGGAAAGTATTCGGGACAAGAAGCAACTTCTCCCGGACGCGCGGCTGCCCGGCACACGCGGGCGCGGCGCGGCGCACCCTCTCCTCCGGGGCTCTTCCTCCCACGGCCACCGTGGGGGCTGGGTGGGGAGGGTGGGGGTACGAGACGGAGACACCCAGGGCGAATGTCTGTCTGCCGCTGCCGGGGGCTAGAGCTGCGAGTTCCGGATTGGATTGCATGGCAGTTTCGAAATCGAACACGTTGCGCAGACACTTGTCACGCTCACATGCTCTTTAAACGTCTCGGCTCGGGGACGGCCCGAGCACGAGCCCGCCCCGCCGCGACCCCTCCACCCCCGGACCCCGACAGCTGCGGCCTCCAGACGAACGGGGCGACCGCGCCGTGCCTGCTCATCCGTTTCGGTAAACAGTGCCTACTTTTAGGACTCGAACGCCGCCAGGGGACACCCCCTCCCCTTGTGTATTTAAAACAGAAACTAGCGTGAGGTCAACACGCGTCGGTTTATTTCGGGCGAAACCCGCTCTTTTAAAAGACCCGGTGCCGCGGGGGCTGATTCCAAAACACGCGTGCCCCTCCCCCGCGTCTGCCTTTCGCGTGGGTAGGGCTTGTTTTGAAGCAAAGCAAAAGAGCTGTCTTGCGCCAGAGAAAAACTTCCCGCAACACGAAAGAAAGAGAAAGAAGCCCAAACGTAAAGAAGCCCAGACGCAAGTCCGCGCCCCAGTCCTCTCCGGTTTCGGCGCTGGGCTGTTTTGTTTTGCAACCTGGATGGAGACCTCGGCAGCAGGAAGCTGCAGGAAAAGAAAGTTAAACCTGGGGAAGAACAGGAACTAGACTTTGAGTCTCCATATAGGATCACCCTGAAAATTAAAGCCAGCCCGCCCCTCGCCGAGTGTGCGTGGAGGCCAGAGTTGAAAAAGCTCGGGTGGGTTTTCCAGTGACCAGGGCTTCAAATGAATCAGCAAGGGAAAAAGCGTCACTAAGCTGGCAGCAACCTTAGGGCTTTTTTTTTTTTTTTTTCCTTCTGCGGTTTTTGCCGATCGCTCGGCAGCCACCGACGAGAACGCACACATCTGAAACGAGCCCGCGGGGCTGGGGCGGGGGCCACGGTCCCGGCGGAGGTGAATCAGTGCCGCGCCGGGGAGCCGGAGAGGGGCGCGCGTCCCCGCCGCCCGTTGGAGGCCGCCTGGCTCCGGCATTTGAAGGGTTGTTTGTTGCTGGGATTGGTGGCTCGCCTCCGCCGGGGAGCCGGGAGAGGAGGAGGAGAGACGCAGGGAGGAGGAGCCGCGGGGCCCGCGACGCTGAGACTCCGCGGTCTGAGTGGCTGCAGCCGCGTCTGGGTCGGCGCGGTTACTGCGGAGACGCTTTGTTTGCTAACTTCGAAGGCGGCCTCCCTGCCTCGGCCGCTTTTGGGGCCGCTGCCCAACACGCCTCGGGGCCGGTTTAACCCTGCCCCTGCCCGGGACAGAACTGTTTCCTTCTTCCCGGTACTGCAGCTTGGCCACGCGGTGGCTCTCATGATGTGCACAAAGATAGCTTTGCTTTCGGCCGCACAGACTTGGCTAAATGAATGCAAGTCTCGGGCGACAAGGATGGAAACCTAGAGAGCGAGCACTTACTTTACAGCTTGAGAACAAACTTTACCACGCTAGGGGGAGGGGTGGAGAAAATTAAAAGCCTCTTTCATAGTAGGAGGAGGGAAAAGTGCAGACTGAAACTCGGCTGGAGGGCCGGCTGGATCCGGCCCATACACACCTTCTGCCCAGGCAGATCATACCGAGGCAATTATTAAGCTAGCAGGAGGCTGCAGAAAGCAACACAAGCGAATTCTGTGTTGCACCAGGAGCCTCAGAGGCCTCGGAGTAGATGCTACCGCACCCTGGCCCCAGGGCCAGGTGCCAAACCCGGCTGCAACTCTCCACTGCTGGTGCATTCTGGGAAGAAAGTGCCTGGAGTCTTCAAAATCAGCTCCGAGTTGGGATCTAGTTGGGTTTTTTGCGTGTGGTTTTGTTTTGTTTGAGACAGGATTTTGCTCTGTAGTCCAGGATGGCCTGGAACTCACTGTGTAGCCCAAACTGGCCTCCAACTCACAGGGATCCTCCTGTGTCAGCCTTCCTACTGCTGGGATAACAGGCATGGGCCACCACGCCCTGCTAGGATCTATTTTGTTTATTGCTTTTCTCAAGGTGGAAAAACAAGTTTCAGTTCTGACTCTGTCAGACCGTTAATGTCTCAGGGCCTCTCCTTAACACAGATTTAAAAGACATTTAAGATTTTTTTTCCCCCAGTGTTTTAAAGGAAAATTGTACGGACTCCCATTTACTGCCTGTTGTCTGCCGAATTCAGATGAACCTTAGCTGAATTCAACACAGAGGCGAGTGATGATAAACGTTCTTGCCCATTATCTTTTCCTTTCTCCATTTGGCGTCTTTATCTTCTGAAACTGTCTCAAGGCCAGGCAAAGAAACAACGTTGCTATACAGTGACTTTTCAGAAAACTCAGACAGAAACTTGGAAAGGCACAGAGGCCCGACGTTAATAAATGCAGCCGTTATTATTTTGGACCCCAGGCCCGTCCAATGGCTGGAAGCCGTATTTATTTCCGCTCTGCTGCTCAGCTTTCCATTTGGGTGCCACAAGCTTAGGCTTCTAGTGTCAGGGCAGGCAAAGATTTCTAGGCGACACACAGAGGGCTGGGCTCCAAAGGCTGGACAAAGGGCAGGTAGTCATCTGGACACCTGTTGGATGAGAGAGGTTGACTGTCTGTCCGTGGTCCCTTCAAGGACCTGGGTCCAGGCCAGGCCGTCTATGGCGACTTCACAATGTCATTGGGGATAATTCTCCCCTGGACAGCACAAGAGTGGGACTAGTGCTTCAGCTCCTGTTTTGGGTCATATTTCTGTGGTCTGCTCTTTCCTCCTTCCCTTCTTTCTCCTCCCTAAAAGACGTCGCTTCGCTACCTAGGTATGTGTTGGAATCCAGGAGACAAGCAAACAAAACAGAACAGACAGAACATGAATGCCTGGAGCCTTGGCCTCCTTTATTCCTAGCCTCCTGGGTCTTCACTGTGCTATATAGTTCATGAGACAGTTACTTAAATGACCTTGCTTCATACCCACCCTGGCCATGCACATTATTACTATATTTTTTGAAATTTAAATAACGCAGTCATATGTAACAGCGAAAAGGCAAAAGTCAGGCCTGGGGCCCCCATGCATCCCATCCCCCCTCAAGTGATCTCAGGGAAGTGCTGTGCTTTAGGAAGCTGGCGTGGCACAGGCAGACACTGACCTCTGACGGCTTCACCAGGGGACCCAGTGGCCTGACGCCTGCTGGACAGGCGCTGCCCCGCTGAGCTAGGCCCTGGCCAGCTCCCCTGCCCATCTGCTTTGCAGGAGTTGGAGTCCTGCAAGTTTGTTCATTTGCCTGGCTGAAATCACGCCCCACCCCGCCCCAGCCCTGATGGAACAGTAATGAGGTTTTCAAGCTCACTTTTTCATTTATGGAGCATTTCTCCTAGCGATGAGCAGGGAATATAGCTCCAAGCTGTGGATGGTGCAGTTGGACTGGGACTATTTGAATAAGTGGAAAATGGGGGTCAAGTGAAAGGAGCTGCTAACCCCCGGGGGGGGGGGGCTGCACCTGCGCCAGGGTCAGCTCAGGTGAGATCTTTTGGGGCCCAGGGAGTATATTTGGGTCTGAGAGATAGAATACCTAGGTCAAAAGGAATGTGTGTGTGTGTGTGTGTGTGTGTGTGTGTGTGTGTGTGTGCTTTCAAAATTTTGACAGATACTGCCAAATTACCTCCTGTTATGGTTCAAATATGAAGTGTACCCTAAAGCCCCATGTATTAAGGGCATGATCTTGACAAGTGTGGTGGTGCAAGCCTGTAATCTCAGCACTCAGGAGGCTGAGGCAGGAGGATCACCAAAGCCTGTTGGAACTTTCTATTGAGACCCTGTCAAAAACAACAAAACAAAACAAAAAGGGGGGCGTCACTGATGATAATCTAGTGCCATTCTCCACTGAATGGCCTGCAAGAGGCAGCAGCTGGAGGAAGTGTCTTGAAGGGTTTATCTTGTCCTGGCCCCTTCCCCGCCTGCCCTCCACCCTCTGTTTTTTGTTGTTGTTGTTGTTTTTTTTTTCTTTTCCCTTTTTATCCATACGCTTATGCGCTGAGCTAAGTCCCCAGCCCCTTTGTTTCTATGTTGCAGTGGGACCAGTAGCTTCCTCACCAAGCCTGTCTGCTTAGGCCCCCCCCCCCCCCCACTGACCGGGGCTGGAACCTGGCAGAAAAATCAAGTCTTGTTCTGGTTAAGGGTTTATGTCAGAATTGTCACAGCCAGGGCTGGGGATTTAGCTCAGTGCTTAAGTGCCTGCCTGGCAAGCTCGAGATCAGGACTTCCATTCCCAGCACCAAAAAAAAAAAAAAAACAAAAAACAATTGTCACAGCCTTGAAATTTGTCACAGCCTCCAAGTGAGCTTACCTACTGAGACCTCCAAGAAATGTGCTTGAAAAGACCTGGTGGCACTGCGTAGTGTTGGTTTCCAGTTGGGCTGTCCAAGGCAAACCAATAGCACCTAAGGTAGGTCCAACAACCCAGCCCTTTTAATTTCTTTTTTCTTGCCTATTCATAACTTGTACCAAACTTTCTACTGGTATGGTTATATTTTTCTAAATATTTTTCTTTTTTAAGGTAGGAGCTAGACTGTTTTGTAACTTAAAAGCTCATCTAGCTGGGTGTGGTGGAGATGCCTGTGATCCCAGCACGTGGGTGGGTGAGGCAGGAAGATTGCCAAGAGTTCAAGGCCAGCCTGAACTACACAGTAAGACCCTGCCCTCCCCAAAATGTGCTATGGAAGAGTAAAAAGTCCTGAACTAAATGCAGAGAAGCCTAATGTCTTGATTTTCAAACACATAGTGCTTTCGCCAAGCTCCAGATTCATGCAGGGGAGTTGAGCCTTCAAGGGCCCCGCCCCCAGCGTCTGATTCCCTCCCTCTGTCTGCTTGGAGGGTTGATTCATTCACCTGTTTCCATTTATCACCATCACTGCGATCATTTATAACAGGAACAAAGGGGCGAAATATGGAGGAGTAAAATTAACAAGAAATATGTGTGAGTTTTATAGAGGAATGTTTAGACACACAGGCAGACTTGGGGAAAACAAAGGCAGCTGATTCTGGCTAGCTGGTTACTTTGGTTGTTTTTTCCATTGACAAAGCAGTGTTGCAATTTGTAGCCATGAAACTTTTCAGGTAGCCAGGGAGGTCTGCCAGAGCAGAGTTGGGGAGAGGGTGGTTCGGCACTCAGTACTTTTTTATTTTTTGGTTTGTTTGTTGAGGCTGGGTCTCACTGCTGGCCTTGGAATCACCGCGTAGCCCAGGCGGATCCTCCCTCCTGTGGGTGCCTGAGTATTGGGATTTCAGGCGGACACCATCACTTGGCTAAGCACATTTTAAAGGGTTTTTAAAATTGTACTGGAGAATAAAGAGCGAGCAAAGAACGGTGAGGCAGATTAGAATACAGTGGAGATTTAGATTTTGGTGAAAGCGGCTTTTCACTTCAGGGAAAAACTAATAGGAACCATTCCTGGATTTAATCACCCTTGATTTAGTTAAAAATAAAGCCAGGCCAGAGTCACAGTGGTTCATCTCGTAGTCCTGGCTATCCGGGAGGCTGAGGCAGGAACCCATAAGCTTGAGGACAGCCTGGGCAACATAGACCCTGTCCAAACATTAATAAGCCAGTGTGGTGGTGCATGACTAAAATCTGAGCAGTTTGGGAGGCTGAGGCAGGAGTGTCCCAAGTTCCAGCCCAGCCTGGGCAATTTAACAAGGTCTTGTCTCTAAATAAGTAAAATAGGAGTGGGACTGTAGCTCAGTATGAAGGCCCGGGGTTCAGTTCTTGGCACTGCAAAAATAAATACATCAAACAAATAGCCAGATCTCCATCTTACTCCTTTAATAAATGTACAGTTAGTGTGAATTTTTTTTTTTTTTTTTGTCTTTTTCCTTTTTTATCAGTACCGGGGATCAAATTCACGACTGCCTGCTTCCAAGGCAGGTGCTTATGCCACTGAGCTAAACCTCCAGCCCCCAGTTAGTGTGAATTTAAATCCAAAACATAAAAGCAGTTTAAGATACACCTATGTGCTGCCGTGGTGATGTGCTTTGGAGTCCCAGCACTGGGGAGGCGGAGGCCAGCCTGAACTGCGGAGCAAGTCTTGTCTCCAATAAAATAAAATCAGGTCCATTATACAATGGCAAATCTCAAAGCCAGGTGTGTGGCAGCTGTAGCTCCAGGCTGACCTTTGACAGCACCTGGTGGCAGCAGCTGAGAGGAGGAGAAACTGCTGCAACTGGGGAAAGGGGCTGGCAGGGCCCAGGAGGCTCTGCTCCATGGGGTGGGGGTTGGATCCCTCCCCGCCCCCAGCAACAAAACCGCTCTGGGCCCAGGTGAGGAGACTCCGCTCTGAAAGGTGCAAGTAAATATGTGATCTTGGGCAGGAAGATTTTCAAATCAGAACTCAAAATTGAGAAATGATAAGCATTTTCTTAAAAAAAATTTTATGTTCACCTGTAATCCTAGCACTCTGGAGGCTGAGGCAGAAGGATGGCTGTGAGTTCAAGGTTAGCCTAAACTGTATAGTGAGACCAGTCCTTAAAATAAAATAAAATAAAATATCCTAATCTAAACTTTAAAAAAAAAAGAATTTAGGTTACACTAAAGGAAAAATTTTCTAAAATTTTCGAAGCAATAAAACTGGGAAAAAACAGTTACGGCATATGTCAAGAAAATGACCAGTTGACTTACGAAGAAAGAAGAGTCCTGTTTTTAAGAAGCTGACCATTTTCCTTGCCTGCTTACCTGTTGATGAACAGAGGTTCATACACTGGGGGGGGGGGCACCACACTTGGCAAAGTGGTCTCGGGGACCCCGTGGGACCTGTTGGTCACTTTGCCTAAAATGGCCTTGGGCAGCCTGTGACTAAGTAGAAAGAAGGTTTTTTCCTTTCTCTTTTCTTTCTTTTTTTTTTTTTTAAACAAAGCTAGATGCAGAACTTTAAGGTAAAGCGTTTTGGCAAAATCTTTACATTCCTATATATTTTTGGAGTGCTAGGAAAACAGTCACAGCAGCTGTCTTTGGGGGACAGAACGGTGACAGTGATGACTGGTGGGGCAGGACTCCCCTATCACCTGTGGTCCCTAAGTAACAGCCTGCCGGACCCTGGGTGTCATTTTCGTACAAATCCCCAATGACAGTCACTTTGTTTTTGGTACCGGAAACCAAACTCAGAACCCCAGGATTGGGCACTCAGGTTTGGTTCTTGTTTGTGTTGGATTTTCTCACATCCTGTGTAAAAACCTGAGTAGGGATCTAAAATGGTACACAGTCTTGACTGAGGTCCAAGAACAGTTGGGCCTCCTGTCTGGGAGACTGAGGCAGGAGGATTCAGCCTGGCAGTTTAGTGGCTTTGAGAGACCCAGTCTCAAAATATGAAAAAGAGCTGGGAACCAGCTCAGGGCAAAGGCCCTGGGAAAAAGCGCCCTGGTGGTTAATCGTTAGCGAGTGTGAATAACCCTTCCTGGGTCTGCTGGCTGGTTAGTCATTGTGTTTATAAGACACAGAACAAAAGCCATCAGGCCATTTATCAAGCGGCTTAGGATTTGTATGACCACATCTGCAAAATTAGAAATGTTTGTCCTGGTACAGGTGGAGCTTGGTCCTGGCCAAGATTTACAATGTACAAAAACAGGGCACCCCGCCTGCCTTGCAAGCAGGCAGTCGTGAGTTCAATCCCCGGTACCGATAAAAAAGAAAAAGACCAAAAAAAAAAAAAAAAAAAAGATAAGGGCTGGGGATTTAGCTCAGCGGCATAAGCGCCTGCCTTGCAAGCAGGCAGTCGTGAGTTCAATCCCCGGTACCGATAAAAAAGAAAAAGACCAAAAAAAAAAAAAAAAAAAACAGGGCACCCAACACTTGGGAGGCTGAGGCAGGACGACCATCAAGAGTTTGAGGCCAGCCTGGGCTACATCATGAGTTCAAAGTCAGCCTGAACCTCATGGTGAGACTCAGTCTCAAAAAAACAAGCACAAATAAACAAACAAAAATAGTGCAAGATATTCCCTCAGTGAGCACATAGATGCTGGGCGAGTCTGGGGGCTGCAGGTCAGGGCTGGGGGGGTGGGAACCTTGCTGTGTTGGTCTGTGAGGCTCACATGTTACAGCCCCAAGTATCTCTCAAGCCACCCACCCAGGATGCCCCCAGAGGCCAGGACAGCCCTTCTGTGTCACCATCAAAGGAAGGGGAGCTTACTCTCTGCTCAGCCTTTTGGAAGGAAGCTAGACATGCAAAGCACTAGCTGCCCAGCCTTGATAAACTGTATTTTTAAAAGTCGGACATATATATCATTTTATTTTTCCATTTTTTTGAGTGTTGTCCCTTTAAGGCAGAGTCTCACTAGGCAGCTCAGGCTCACCTTGAACTCACTATGTAGCCAAGGATGTCCTCGAACTCATGGTGATCCTCCTGCCTCAGCCTCCCAAGTGCTAGGATTACAGGTGTGCGCCACCACACCCAGTTGCCTACCAGCCCAGTTTAGACCGATAGAGAGATAAAATGCCCCTCTTGGGCAGTCTCACCTACTCTTAGACATTTATTTCCATTATTCTGTTAGTACTTGGCAGATGGACTTCATGCCTGGGGCTTTTCTCGGCTCCTGAAAGGAGCTCACTAAATCAGAGTGTGTGTATCACTGTGTGTGTGTGTGTGTGAGTGTGTGCACGGAGGGTGGCTCAGGCTTCTCACCACCACTGAGCCACTTCCGGCTCCTTCATTTTCTGTCGGTTTGGTTTCCGCACCCCCGGGAGCGAACCTCAGTCTCTCTCAGTCACCAAGCTGCTCCCCCCGCCCCCCACTCCACCTTGGAATCCTCCTGCTGGAGCCTCGAAGCAGGCTTGGGTCACAGACCAGCGCCACCACCGCGCCTGGACCTGCCCCCTTTTCTTGAGTGGCCGAATCACCCTTCTTTCCAGGAACCTGGAATACAAGCCCTCTGCGCGGTTTGAGGCTCGGTCCACCAAAGGCTCCTCTCTCTTCCACATGAGCAGCGTCTGGAAAGGAGCTTTCCCTTCAATACGGTGCAGACAGGTACTTTTGCCTCCCCCTCCTCCCTCACCCAGAATTTTGCAAATGACAGTGAAACCGTTCCTGCATGGAAAATGCAAACTAATCTTTAGTCTGGGGGAATAGCAGACATTTTGTATCACTGAACTTCAAGGTACATACAGGTTTAACTAATTTGCAGTTGGATGCTCCTTATCTGCCTTAAGACACCTGTGCTAGAAAATGCACAGATAGACACAGGTGAGGGGTTCGAAGGCCTCACTGCCTGCCTGTGGGATGCCCACACCTGGACACAGCGGATGCATGGCTGTCAAGTGGTTGCGGTGGTTTATATTTGTGGAGTCTGGGTCTTGCAGTGCAGTCCAGGCTAGGCTTGCACTCACTATATAACCCAGGCTGGCCTTGAACCCACAGCAGTCCTCTTGCCTCAGCCTCCTGAGTGCTGGGGTGACCAGTGCCTGGGCATTGATTGTTCCTGAGGAATAAAGTTTTGAGGGTTTGGAAGGGGAGCTTGGGTTAATGAAATCGTGGGTTTATTTTATTTAACCTGGGGCTTCTGGATTTAGCTTCTAACCTACATCCACTTTGGTCATTATTTCAATGTCTACAGAAACAAACAAGTAAAAATACAATACTGAGCTCCTCTTCCGGGACTGAGCTCCATGTATTGGATCAGGGTTGACCATCACTGACCCCGAAGTGGAAGAGCGTGGGACCGAGTTGTGGGGTTTGTTTTGCTGTGGTTTCCACGCAGTAGCAGAGGGCTCTCGGTCCTCTCTGGGCTCAGGTGCCCCCCTGGAGCAGTGGCTGTTACTGTCCCAAGTGTGATCATGAGAAGGCAACCGGGCCTCTCCCCTCAGGCTAGCTTCCTGTTTCACACTTTGATTTCTCCCTCTCCTGTTGCCCTGGTACCACCTGGGCTCGGGTCACACTGTCAGGGGCTTGCCCAGAGCCAGCCCCATGCCCTTTGCATGTCCAGCCTCCAGCACTGTGAGCTGCATGAACCTTTTGGCTTTGCACAGACTGAGCCTCAGATATGTTGTCACAGTAAAGAAAATCCACCTGTTGCTCATCTCCTCTTTTATAGATTTCCTACAATGAACAATGCTCTCTTACCTTTACTAACACAGCAAGACATGACTTTTTAAGCTGCTGAAATAGTGATCTCAGGCTGAGAGTGAGTCAGTGATAGACAGCTTGCCTAGCATGCATGAAGCCCTTGTTAATACACACACACACACACACACACACACACACACAGCTGAAATAATGACCCATTCACTGGATAAATATTTACAAATGTCCAGGGATGCACACCAGACGGAAAGTGTCACTCTGGCTGGTGGGGAAATCAAATCGGTAAACAACCAGGCGTTATTACAACAGGGTGCACACCTGCAATCCTAGCACTCGGAGGCTGACAGGAGAATCGCTGCAAGTTTGAGGCCGCCCCAGACAAAAGAAAAAACCCAACCGCTGAAACAATCAGTAAACAAAGAACAACAGACACACATGTCAGGCCTTCAAATGAGTCAGTCAGGGAACTTCGAATACTGAAGGAGGCAGAGTCGGGAAGGGCTGGGGACAAAGAGGCCTTTTGTTCTCCCTGGGAAAGAGCAGCTCTGGACCAGTGGCTAGCATCATGGAGATGATTAAACTCTGTGACTCAGGAGTGACCTTCTTCCTGAACTGTGTTGAGTGTTTGGTAGCCTAACCTGGCAGATCAGAGGAAGACAGAGCAGAGTGAACCTCCAAATGTGTACTGAGATCCAGTCTCTAGACAGAGGTGGGTCGGGGCCGTATTCTCCAGGGCATGCTGACTATTGGCAATTCTCTCTTCTTTCTTTTTTTGAAACAGGATCTTACCACGTAGCCCAGTCTGGCTTCCATCTCATGGAAGTCTCCTGCATCAGCCTCCCAAATGCTGGGACTATAGGAGCGTGCCACCACGACCCAGTGTTTGGCAGCTCTTGAGGAAGACGAAGTTTGTAGTTTTCTCCAGAGTTAATTTAGAGGCAAAATCTGGTTAACAGGTGGGGTTTGGGGGTGGTTGTTTGTTTGTTTGTTTTGGTACCTAGGGGACCAAACTCACAACCTCACATTTGCCAGGCTGGCGCTTGTGCTGCTCAGCTAAATCCCTGGCCCTAACACGGTTTGAAGAGATAAAAAGAATCGGTTCACTGAATGAGAAAAAAAACCTCACGTGCTGTGCCAGTGGAGGCCAACTTTCCACTCGGTGCTTCGTGTTGCAAAGCCCTAGATCCCCAGAGCTCAGTGTCTGCCCAGGCAGCTGCCCCCAGTTTTTCCTGCTGCTTGTGCTGCAGGACAGGACAGTATCGTGTAACCCTGGTGACACAAGGAACCCATGGTGTCCGCTCGCCCCGCCGTGTTAGCTGCTTCAGTTTCTGTGCACACTGCACAGGTCAAAGAGGAGAGTTTCGTGGATGCTTGATTTCTCAGGATCAGTGAGTGTCCTCACAGAGAGTAGCCCTGCAGTGAAGACACTGCCCAGTACTGGGGCAAGGGCACCTCCTGCACCAGCGAGGCAGGGCAGTGGTCTTAGGTTGCTGCTTCTGCATGGCACTTCACTTGGTGAGACGGCTCAGTCTCCATGGGGCCGGGTGCTGCTCCTCCAAAGCTTTGCATGAATGCAGTGTCACTCTGGGGACAGTGCTGACAGGGCGGGAGTAAAGAACAAACCTGGAGCTGCCGACTGTCACTGGCTTTTTGGTATGTGTGGTAAAACATGCTATGTAAAATAAAGCATTGTGATTTTTTTTCTTTGCAGTGTGTGGAATGAACCCAGGACCTTCACATTTTGCTACCTCCCACCCATATTATATTTTTTTGATGTTGAGGCAGAGTCATTGTTACATTGCCCAGGCTGGGCTTAAATTTGGGATCCTCCTGCTTCAGTCTCCCAGAGTGCTGGGGTGACAGGTGTGTGTCACCATGCCTTGCTCTTTTGCCATTTTGAAATATACAGTGCACTGCACGAAGTACATTCATGCTATTGTGCACAGATGTCCTGGCCACTTTCTTTCACTGACACTCAGTATCTGACACCTGCAATTTAAGGAAGAGAGATTGATATTTGGTTTAAATTTCAGTCTGTGGCTGGCGCCAAGGGAGGCCAGCCTAGCAGAGGGATGGAGGGGACCACTGCTCACAGCAAGGTGTACAGAAAGCAAAGGATGATGGGAGGAGTCAGGGAGGGACTTCCACCCTTCCAGGCCACACCCCAGTGACCCACCTCCAACCGGGTCCTGCCTCCCGACAGCAAGTTTAGCTACAGCTCCCGTAATCCAATCGCCTTCCAAAGGTCCCACCTGTGATGGCTAAAGGCTTGTTTTAGTTACTTTTCTCATTTTTGAAACCAAATATGTGACACCCAGAGTTAAAAGGGGGAGAGGTTTATTTATCTCACAGTTTGCGGAGGTTTCAGTCCATAATTGGCTGGCTCCAATGCAGGGTGGCATGGCACAGGGGCAAGAGCTCATGGTGACAGAAGACAACAAAAGCAACAAGGGAAAAAAGTTGAGACATAAACCTCTTTCTGTCCCTTATATTATATCCAGTCTACCAGGGTTAGGATGGTGCCAACCTAACCAGTGGGATGATCCAGCAATCACCCACCCTAAATCCCAGCACCCTTAATCCCATATTGCACTGCAAATCACTCACACACTCTAGATTCAGACACCTCTGAAAAAAGCCCACCTGTCATGACTGCATGAGGCTTTGGGGAACATCTAGATACGAACCATCACAAGGCTCTTTGGGGACATCTAGAAATAAATTATAACATTGCCCCCTGGCCTCCAAAGGACTCATGCTCATCTCTATGCAAATTGCATTTAGTCCATCTCTAAGAGCTGCCCAAGTCCTAACAGTTTCAGAATTGCTGCCAGCCCCTATAAAAAGTAAAAAGAAGTTAAACACTGCTGGCATTCAAAGGCACAGGGCAAACATTCCCATTCTGAAAAGGAGAAACTGGGGATGGAAACCGATGGGGCCAAAGCAAGACTGAAACCCTGCAGAGCAACATTAAGTCCTCCAGCTCTGTATCTGGCACTGAGGGAAAGTTGTGGTGAGGCATGAACTCCAGTAGCTTCAGCAGCCCCACCCCCACAACACTGCTCATGGTTGGAGCCCTCGTGGTCCTGCTCTTGGGCTGGCTTTCCTCACTGCTTGTGATTTTCCTCACACATTCCACATTCCTGCCTTCTCTAACCTTCTGGGGTCTCCACTGCACCCTCAGCTCACACTCACAGCTTCACACACTGCCCTCTCAGGGGTGCACTGCCTGGTCTCCTGGGTCTTTTGAAATCTGGGTGGAAGACTTCCTGGTCCCACAACTCTTGCATTCTATGTGCGCCTAAAACCAGCACCCATGTGGATGATGCCAAGGTCTGTTGCAAGCAGGAGCAGTAGCTATCTCTATGTGTCTGGATAGCCAAGCACTGTGAATGGAACCCAGGGGCCAGTTCCCTAGGCAGTCTTTTGTTTTCTTTTTTTATTTTATTATTTATTTATTTTTTGGTTAAACTGGGGATTAAACTCATGACCATGTGCTTGCAAGGCAGGCGCTTATGCCACTGAGCTAAATCCTTGGCCCTGTTTTCTTTTTTAAAGGTAGGGTCTTACCATGTAATTCAGGAATCTGGCCTTGAACTCACAGTAACTCACCTGCCTCAGCCTCCCGAGTGCTGGGATTACAGGTATGTTCCACCACATCCAGCAAAGCAGTCATTTTGAACAGGTTTCCCTGGGGAAGTCTTGTCAAAGGAAAGTGTTTCATGTTTGTAATTTTGAGCCTGTAAATGATGAGATTTGCTGGTTCCTCACATGCCCTTGAGCCATCTTTTCTATTGTCCTGTCCCAAAGTACCTGGCTTCATTTTATTGGCAATCTTTTCAAGAGCCAAGCTCTCCTCCATTTCAACTTTATAGGCTTGAACTTTACAGAAGCTTCTTTTCTGGTGAAGCACAAAACTTTCAAAATCACCAGTTGTTCTGTTTGTTCTTGATTCTTGATGAGCTAGCTAAAAGTCCTCATCAGAACCCTTCCCACAGCCCAAATGTTGGGCTGCCTTCAAATTTCCTCTGTCAGGTTTTTTAGCCCACAGCCCTTAATTTCAGTCTCCTGCAAAGTATCAGGATGTGAGCAAAAAATGTCAACAAATTTTCTGCCAGAGCATGCCGCACACAGCTTGGAGTCCTTGCTCCCAAATGAAACTTTGAGTGTGATCTTTACCATCTGCATTTTTATCAGCATTCTAATCTGAGTTCTGACCAGAATCTTCCAATCTTACCAATCTGCTCCTAAGAACCAGGTCCAAAGGCCCTAAACCATGTGGTCAGCTAGTGTCACAGCAATGGCCCCATTTCTTAGTACCAAAGTTTATCCTCGTCACTTTGTTGCCACTGAAACACCACACCTATCACCTGCAACTTAAAGGAGGGAGATTTACTCTGGCTCACATTTCAGGCTACGTTTAGCTGACAACCAGGATCGGTTGGCAGAGGGTCCTGGGAGAAGAGAATTGCTTATGGCCTGGCAGACAGGACGAAGTGAGAGTTCAGGGAGAAACCAAGTACGGAGATACACCCTTTGGGTCACACCCACAGTGACTGCCTCTTATCACCAGGCTGTGTCTCCTAACAGCAAGCCAGCTATGAGCCCCCATAATCCAGTCACCTTGGAAAGGGCCATCAGTTATAAACCCCAACAACCCATCACCATAGCCATCTCCTCAATTCCTTTCATCTGATGAAACAGGAACCCTGTACCCATTAAACCCCATCCCCATCCTCTTTCTTCATAGGCCCTGGAACCCTCTGCTCTATATTCTGTTCCTTTTTTCAGGGAGGTTTTCTATGTTAGCCTCATGACTCTGACTATCTGAGTTTCCTCATATACGAGGGGAGTCACATAATAACAACTGCTCATTTCACTCAGCATAGTGTCTTCGTGCTTCTTCTAGAGTGGAGCCATGGACAAGAACTGAAATCAATTTCCATGCTTAGATTCAATGTTGACCTCATGGGGAAATTTGATTCAATTCTTATCCAAATCAGTTTGGGACCAAAATGGTGGAAAAACTTAAATTCTTGAACTGAGGCACCACTGTAAGTCAATAACACACATCAGAGTTTTCTTATCTTTGCATTTACTTTTGTTATCCAATTTTTTTTTAAAGACTAGTCAAGTGCAGTAGTGAGAAGGGGGGAAAGAGTAGAACAAGGAGTTCAATCTGTACTGACTGTGAACAATCAATTGAGATAACTCACTACCTTCCAACCAGCCCCAATTTTTAATTTTAACACAATTTCAGTGTTACTGGAAGTTGTAAGAGTAGCACAAAGTAATTCCATCGATTCTTCATGACCAGATTCCCCAGGATGGCTTCATTATTTTCCACACGTAGGTGTAAGGAGACACACGTAGGTGTAAGGAGACACACACAGTCGTGTTGCATGGATGGACCTGCTCTCACGAATCATTGAAATGTAAGTTGTAAATACACTGTTCCCGACCTTTACATATTTGACTCTGGATTTCTTTCTTTCTCTCTTTTAAAGAGAATAATACTGAACAAAATAAAATAGAATAAAGCCAGTCAGAACAGAACAGTAAAAGCAATACAGGACTTCAAAACAATAGGAAATCAACAATGGCTGCCATAATACCTCTTGTTACCTTCAAAATAGCTGTCCCATGCTATCAGACACATTAAAATCAAACCAAAATAGAAGAAAACCTATCAAAACAAAATAATGAAAGCATTACAGGACTTCAAAACAAAGTAACAGAAAATCAACAATGGCTACTATAATATGTCTTGTTATCTTCAAAATAGCTGCCCATGCTGTCAGACATAATAACATCAAGCAAAACAAGACAGATAAAAACCAAACAAAACAATACAATGAAAATGATACAGGAATTCAAAACAAGGTAACAGGAAATCAACAGTGGCTACCACTTTCCCTCTTCAGATGTTCCCCCCTTTAATCCTCACAGTTCCATCGTACCTTTTGGATCCCACTAACTCCTTCAGTTTCTTATGCTAGAGAGACAATGTGATATTCACCCGTGTATTACTGTGGATTTTTTAATGATAGGGATAACCTTGTACATAATAAATTACCAAAATTAGATGGTTAACATTGATATACTGCTGTTACCTGCTGCGCTGACCAGATTTATATTTTTCTGGTTGTTAGATAATAGTCTACATAACAAAACAAAAATTTTCAGGATAAGTGTCCCTCTAGGATTATCTGTTGCACTGAGGCAGCAAATCTCCTTGGCCTCCTTTACCTGGAACAGTCTGTATTTATAACTCACGTCACGTCAATCTTTGATGTTTACATCATTACTCATAACTTTTACATTTATGAAAGTATGGCAAACACTTGTTATTTTACAGCATTTTTCAGTTTAGCATGGCAGTTTTTAGCTATTTTGATGCTCAGGGATCTCACATCGGCCGGTGGAGGCCCTCAGACCAGCTTTCCGTCTGAGTCACCTTCCGTCACTCTCAGAGCACTTCCTCGTTTTCTGGCCAGTGGAATCTCCGGGTTCACGCTGTATTTTCCCGCTCTGCCCGGAGCCGCGCACTTCCTGCAGAGCAGCTGGGACTGCAGCGGGGAATCGGCCTGCGCACTGCTGCCTGCAGTGCCATCCAGGCTTCTGGTTCTCAGCAGAGGGAGGGGGCCACGCACACGCGCGAGTGTGCACACACACACGCCCTTCCCACTTGTGTGCTGGGAACCAGGGGTTCGTCCTGCCACCTCCAGTTGCAGCCTAGCACCCCAGAACTGATGTCTGCTCCCCGACTCTCCAAGTGTGGAGCGTGTGCTCTCCTCGCCTCAGCGAGCAGCCGCTTCCCACTCGCCACAGGTCACAAGGTCCTTTGCTCTTGCTCAATCCTGGACTGTGGCAGCCAGGCCATTACGGAGAGCAGCCCTCCCGTGATAATTAGATGCTGTTCTCCCTTCAGCCTGAGGGCGTGAGGTCAAAATAGCATGTGCAAAATTCACTTGGGTTCAGTCTGCCCTGCTTGTCAACCATTCTTCTTCTGAAAAACATTGTTTCTCTTTTATCTTACAGTCTCCTGCCTTTTTTTTTTTTTTTTTTTTTTTTTTTTTTTTTTTTTTTTAAACAGGGCTTCACTATGCAGTTCAGGCTGATCTGAACTTACTTTGTAGCCCAGGCTGGCCTGAAATCCATAGTGATTCTCCTGCCTCAGCCTCCCGAGTGCTGGGTTTACAAGCCTACACTGCCTGGTTTATCATCGTCTTTTGCATGCAAAATATTAGCTTGGCTCAAAAGTCTTGTCCCAGGCAGAGCCAGATCCTGGTGCTGCCACCAGGCAGGTAACTGAAAGAGTTTTTGCCATGGTTAGAAGACAGAATATACATTAAAGTGGCCTTTATTTTAAGGATGTGGAGAGAAACTCCATGACCACTGGGGTCTGGCTCTGTGGGACACTTGGTCTGGGGGGCATACAGAGCGCTTTGGTCTGAGGTGGTGCCTAAGGGGCATTGCTGATGCGCCAGCAGCCGATCGGAACTCACTGCCTAGGTGCGGGGAAAATGACCTCAAGGTAAACATCTCCTGGTCCTGCCTCTCACTGCTGTAGTGTCCTATCTAGGGCAGAATCCTTTCAGTAACCCCTCCGGGTACCCAGGAGCATGAACCAGAGGTCTCCCTGTTATGTTTCTTGTTATAAAAGAAAAAGTAGAAATATACATATTTTATTTTGGTACAGTATACTATAGATCAGTAATTCTAAAACATTTCAGACCTGGTAGCTCCTCACATGGAAGTTAGTGACCCCATAGGTCCAGTAATATTCACTAGCTCAATTAAAAACAAACTCAAAAATGTAAGTACAAGTGGCACAGTCCATGTATTTATTCAACAAAAATGTAGGAAAAAGGGATGTCATTGTGTTATATACTTTGGGATTTTTTTCTTTTTCCTTAATTCTTATCTTTATCAGGATGTTTGCTGTACCCCATGGCTGTGCTCACTGTGGGGAGCTGGGGCCCACACAGAGCACATCATCAATCTCTTGTCCACCCCTTTCTATCATCTGGCTTAAGAGAGGACAGTTGGATTCTCACTGCTGCTTCCGTAAATAACTTTTTGAAATGTTTTAATAGACACATATTTTTAAAAACCTGGCACCAAATAGAGACACAGCTGGAAAGGAGGGTATTTTAGCAGTTATGTGGGGTAACTGCCTATGTTCCTCTTTGGTGTAGCTCTAAAAGTCAACAGGGAATTTCCTAAAACTTAGTTGTAATGTAGCTTCTGGTTGGTTTGGGGTTTGTTTTGTTTTTTGTTTAAACAAGGTCTCACTGTGTAGCCCAGGCTGGCCTCAAACTGGAGGTGATCCTCCAGCCTCACCCGCTGTGCACCATGCCTGGTACAATATAGCTTCTGAGACCACACTGATAAATCCTTTTACTGTTACATCACTGTTGATCGGGTCTTTTACCAATTATGACTTTGTAACATGTGGAAAATAATGCTCATAACCGTGTAGGACCTTCCAATGTCAATTTCATTATACAGTGTCAAAAATGACTTTACTAGCATCTCTGATGGTGGGTGTCAGCAGGCTGAAAAGCCCATGGTAATGAGAGATTTCCCAAAGCAAATTTAAATTTAATCGACATTTATTTTAAAGTTTGAATTTTTCCAATCACAACAGTTATTTGCTTACCCTGTTAGCCTTACTTCACTCACAGTTGAGAAAATAACTGTCAAATGCAAGATTTGTCTATCGGTTTCAAGTAAAGGCGTTTCATGAAAAGCGGTGAGTTTAGCTTGCAACTCAAACCACAGCAGGAATATTTCCCCCAAGATGCCCACCCTAGTCTGCAGAGCAGAGTGCTTCCCATCAGTGGGTGTGCTGGCACACATCTGTAATTCAGCACTCAGGAGGCTGAGGCAGGTGCATTTCAAGGGTAAGGCCAGCCTGGGCTACACAGCGAAAGGAATGAGCTCAGGGTCAAGTTTGATGAAACTGCTACTTTCTTCTGCTTTATCAAGTACATACTTATGTGAACAACCACCACCACCTCCTCCTCCCTCCTCCCTCCTCCTCCTCCCTCCTCCCTCCTCCTCCTCCCTCCTCCCTCCTCCTCCTCCACCTCCTCCCCCTCCCCCTCCTCCTTCTTCTTGCTGAGTGTGTGTGGCAGTAGCAGATACTTACTGTGGGAAGTCTGGCCTGGGAAAGGGGCCAGCATTCCACGCTCCATCGCTTTTGCACCACCAGTGTAGGTGTCCACACAATGGATGAGCAGCCTTAGTGTTATTCGGAAAGGAGGTGTGACTGCATAGGCATCCGAAACTGTCTCAGGACCCACAGAGCTGGGTGAACCACATGTTGAGAATGGTTGCCAACAATGCATTGTCACACTTTCATTTTTTTCACGTAAGCGTGAAAGAGTGAGGCTGGGGGTATAACTCAGTGGTAACACATTTGCTTAGCAAGTACAAGGCGTTGGGTTCCATCCATAGCAAAAAAGGAAGGAATTAAGGAGAGAAAGAAAGAGGGAGAGGGAGGGAAGGAGGATGAGGAAGAGAGAGATGGGAAGAAAGAAGAAGAAATAAAATAAATTCATTCTGGAAATCAGATCATGGAGACCACTCTTGTTCATTTTTACAGGTGCATAGTACTCCTCTATGAGATGTTCCATAAGTTAATTATCTCATGTCTGGTATTTGGGCTGTGCTTATAGATGTTAGACAACTGTCTGAAAGTGTAATCACTGTGTCAAAAACTAAACACACACCAGGCATTGCCAAATTCTACTGCACAAGTACATTGCAGTTTGCATTTTCTTTGGCAATGTGGAGACTGTGGGGTCACCAGAGTCTCCACAGGCCTGGTAAGAAGCACCTCACAGAGGAGAGACACCCTGTGGTAGACCAGGGTGAAGTCCCCAGCCCACACCAGCCTTTTCTCAGGACTTGCTCTGTATTGAAGTCTGTCGGTTCATGGAATTGGCAGTAGACCCCATCCAAAGCTGAGCCAAGTTCTGTATCCTGGGGACAGAGGACGGAGGCTGTCTCTATTAGGAAATTCACAGGAGAGGCCGCTCAATCAGATCTGGGCACCACTGGCCAACACAGATGTAATGACATAGTGCAAACACACTCAGCTTCTCCTACTGCCCTGTCACAGCCTGAAACGTGGCTGCAGCAGCTTCCCCAGCAGGGAGCAGCCAGGTGCCCACGCTTCTAATTCAGTTCTGCACCATCACCTGGAGGGGGCATCGGATCATAGAGGCCAAGAGCTGGGTTCCTCCAGACTGCTCTAGACTTGAGAAGTTGCACATAATAGGATGTCACTGGGGAGCCCTGAAATATGCTACCTCCAAAATGTATTTCTTTGTGCTATTTCAAGGTGGCCATTCTGAGAAACTGCACAGGGTTAGCGCTTAAGGGCTATGCTTCCTAGAAGAAAGTGAGGTCTATAAAAGATACCCAGAGCAGACAAGTCACGGTTAGTGGATATAAAGAGTTGGGTTTTTGTTTTTTTATCTCGAGCTGTCTTTCTGACCGGAAAAGATCTGTTCACAGAAGCAATGGGGGTCAGACGCCTACCCCTGGCAGAGGTAGTTTTGCCTGGGAGACTTTACCTGCATCACAAGGCAGCTCTGCTGCAGTGGTAGCTCCGCTGCCTGAGCTCCCACGCCTGCCTCCACTGCTGCAGAAGCCCGGACCCCTGTCCACGCCTCCGAGTCTCACACTGTAGGTGGGGGACTCTTGTGGGTAGGCCATTAATAAAATTTGTGAGTTTTTTCCCCCTCTGATCGCCTCTCTATTCCCAGTTTATTTTATAGACTAGAGTGATTAAATATTTTAGGGGAAATAAAATTTAAAACTTTCCTACATCACCTTTTTATGGCTTATATCTAGAGAGCCCCCAAAGCCTCATGTGCTCACAGGCAGGGCAGTGAGACGGTGGTTGGATTACGGGGCTCATAGCTGACCTGCCATTGGGGGGGTCTGGTCAGAAGAGGTGGTCCCTGAGGGCGTGGTCTCCCAGGCCCTCCCTCGGCTCCCTGCTCTGTCTCTAGGAGGTGAGACCCCTTTCCTCTGCCGTGCCCCTCTGTCACCTTGCCAGTGAACTATGGACTGAAAACATGAGCCACAACAAAATCCTCTCCCCTGGAGTTGTGGCATCATGGTTGGATGCTGTGAGGAGGAAAGTGACTTAAGACTGATTTTGGTACCACAGCAGCGATGACCCTACCTGACAAGGTGGTTTAGGTGCCTTTGGAACTGGTTTGCAGGAGTAGCTGGAACAGGCTGGGAGGTGCTGGCTGAGAAGCAGCTGCAGAATGCTATCAACCACATTTGATGGGAGATTGTGTCAGAACTCAGATGACCAGAATGTGGTTAAAAATGTAAACAGCAAAGACAAGACTCAGAAGGTTTTAGTTGAGACTGAGGACTCCATTGGCAGTTGGACTCCAGGCTGTATATGGCATGCTCTGGCAGAAAATTTGTCTACGTTTTGCTCACATCCAGAGACTTGCAGGAGACTGCGATTAAGGGCTATGGGCTAATAAACCTGACAGAGGAAATTTCAAGGCAGCCCAACATTCAGGCTGTGGCTTGAGTACTGTTGAGTAGACTTTTGGCTAGCACAACATTGGGAATCAAAAGCAAACAATGCAACAGAGTTATCTTTAAAGTTTTGAGTTTTGGCAGAAAAGAAGCTCCCCTGAAGTTGGAACAGAGGAGACCTTGGCTGCTGAACAGATTTCACCATTAAAATGAAGCCAACTAGTTTGTATCAGGAAAATAAGAAAGATGTCATGAGAGCATGTGAGAAAAGTTAGCAAGGTCCCAACTTTTATAGGCTCAAAATTATAGGAATAAAATTTTGCTTTGAAAAGAAAGCCCCAGAGCAGTGACCTGGAGAAAGGCTGCTTAGAGAATTGATTTCCTGGTACTTGGTGCATAGTGCTCAGCCATCCAAGTAGCAGGAGACTTCTGCAGCCATGATTCTAGGTAGTCTGGCCACCACTCCAGCTGATAGCAGACCTTGGTGTCACGTGCATGGTGCTGGTTTAGGTACATGCAGAGTGTAAGAGTTGTAGGGCCATGGAGGCTTCCACCCAGATTTCAGAGGGAGGCCTGGGAGGACAGAGTGTGAAGCCATGAGAATGAAATAAAGAATGCGGTGGAAACCCCAGGAAGTTGGAGAATCCATGAACACATCCTCTGAGGAGGGTAGTGAAGAATGAGCAAAGCCACCCCAAGAAGGAAGCCACGGGCTGTGTCAGTAGCCACAGCCACCAGGAGTGCCTTTTCCGTGGGGCTGTTTAAGTCATTTAGAGTTTGCTTCTCCCCACAGCTTGCTCCTGGATTTAAGGTTAGTCCTGCTGAGTTTCGAGTTCTTTGTCTGATTTCTTCCTGTACCCCTATTTCAGTCCTGCCTTGTCCCATCGGTTTCTGTCCCCTATTCCTCCCTCTTGAATGGGAATGTTTGTCCTGTGCCTTTGTTGGTTGACATTGTTTAACTTTCTTTTGATTTTGACAAGCATTCACAGCTAAAAGGCTGCTACAGGGCTCAGAGGAGGCCTGGGACTTGGACTCTGGAGCAGTGGTTGAACTGTTAGAAATCTGGCAATTGTCAGGGAGGGACTAATGCCATTTGCATAATGAAATGAGAGTGGGTCCTCTGGGCCCAGAGACAGAATGTTGTGGCTGGGACTCTTGGAAGGTGCCTGGGTTATGGGGGTTTATGGCTGACTCCCTGGAGGCTCTAGGCAGAAGTTCACACCTGGGGTGAGACCTGGAAGTTTCCCCTCTGACATCCTGCCCTGCCTGAAGTGTGAACCCCAACAACCCTCTCCCCTCTAAAATTGCTGGGGGTGGGTATTTTGTCCCAGCAATGAGAAAAGTGCCTAAGACACAGCTCACTTGTGAGCTACCAGGTGTAGACCAGGGGTTCTCATGACTCTTCCTTGGGCTGGATTCTTAGAGTGGCTCACAGAACTCATGGAAACAGTATTTCCAGGTGCAGAGCCAGATGGAGAACTGCCCAGTGGTGGCCCTGCTGGACCACAGCACAACAGTCGGGTTTATAGGGAAGGAGCCAGGAGAGCCAACAAGGAAAAGAAAATCCCGAGTTCTGAACAGTCTGGTACCTTTTTGTAAGGGGGAAAGCAGAAGAAATCTCCTCATTGTGATAACCCAGGTAGACCAGAATCTCCTGTTTTAAGGAAAAACTGGTCTATTTCAGGATCTATCTGCTTCCTTAAAGTTTCTGTTTGGTGATGTGAGCTTTAGGATGAGTGACTTTTGTTGGGTTTGGTCTAGTTTCTTGGTATTTGGCATAGGAGTTCAGCCCCCCAAAATGGCTTCCAGTAATTTTTTTTTTTTTGCCTTTTTGAGACAGGGTCTCACTATGCAGTTCAGGCTAGCCTTGAGCTCACTGTGTAACCCAGGCTGTTCTCAAATTCACAGCGATCCTCCAGCCTCAGCCTCCTGAGCGCTGGGATTACAGGGATGGGCCACCACACCCAGCTCCTCCTGGAATTTTTAACAGTGGATGCCATGGATCAAATCACAGATCAACCTGCAGCAGCTCTCTGGACCTCAGAGGGCGGGGGTGGGGCAGTCCCAACCCTCTGATCACAGGCATGTGCCCCAGGCCATTCACCCAGCCTGAGGCCATCCAGGAGCCCCCAGGCACGAGTTAATTATTCCTGTTCACAAAAAGTCCCCTTTATCACTTTGGAGATTGCACAGGTTTCAGGACTTGTCCAAATGCCTTCCGTGCCTGCCATAAGGCGGCGGGGTTGAATCTGTATCTCTCACGATAGCACTAGAGAGAAATCAAGTTTCCTCCAGTGGAGACGAGAAATAACCTCAATTACCACAGCTCCCCTACTTCCTGCCCCAGGCCTGCAAGGCTCCGCTGGACTTCCTGGCCTTGGGGTATGGTGAGGGTTCATCATCCACAGGTGGCATTATTGCTGCTGGAGACTTAGGGCTTGTTATGATCAGGAGAAATGCCTACAATACAGTGAATTGTGCGCTGACTGTAAACCTGAATCATTTCGGTTACAGCTCAGTATTTCTACAAAGACCCCGATGAACATGCAAAGATTTTCTTTTTCTCAGTGTCACCATGAACTCCCCGGCTGACACAGCAGCCGCTGTCCTCACAGGCAGGCTGGAAGAGGGGTCCCAGGTTCAGTTTGGGGCTGCGGGGCGTTGCTTTAGCAGCTGGAGAGTTGCAGAGTCTGGAAGGCCAGTCTTGGGGGTGCTCACCCCGCTTCCTACCTTTGGTCAAGAAGCGGAACAGAGACCTGGCTAAAGTCCCTGAGGCGGATGACTGTCCTCTCTCACTCTCCCGGCTGCTGTCACGCTGGACTCTGGGCCATGCGGCACCAGCCTCAGGTTGAAGGCAGCTTTGTTACCCCGACCGGCTCCTGTTACCTGGCAGAGAGCACCTGAGCGAGATGCACAAAAGAGGAATTGTGCTCGGTGGCGGCTCGCTTTCAAGCTGGCTGGTTCTCTCACCTGGATTCGCCTGACTCCAGCGCTCGGATAAAAGCAGCCAAAGCACACTAATACCGACTTCCCTCAAACGGTCCTGGGGTTAAGTGCTGGCTGCAGGCTAACTGTCTTCAAGGTATTGCAGATCGTTGGTGTGAGACGAATATAGCAACCGGGGGTTTCTTTGGATTCATATTAGAATAGTGTGTCTTTCTCCAGTGTTTCGTTTTTTATGTGTCTTCATATTTAAAGAGAGTTTCTTATAGGCAACATAAATGAGGTCTGATGGAGAAATATGGTGAATATTTAAATTAAAATATTGTTACGGTGAAGGACTTAGGGCTTTTCTGACTTCAAACGCGTTTATCCCAGCATCCTGGCACTTCCTGCAGCAGGTCTGCAGCCCTCTCTTGTGAATGTTTTTAGTTGCGCTGTTGTGGCTGCTTCTATGTCCTGAAGTGGTTCAAAACAGTTATCTTTCATGCTCATTCTGACTTTGAAAAGGAACCAGAGGTCACACGGTGCCAGGTCTGGTGAATAAGGTGGATGAGGACACACTGTAATATTTTTATTTGACAGAATTTGCAAGCAGGGCGTGGTGGTGCATGCCTGTAATCCCAGCATTCGAAAGACTGAGGCAGGAGGATCGTTGTGAGTTCCAGGCTAGCCTGGGATACACAAAGAGAGACTTTGTCTCAAAAAACAAACAAGAAAGAAAGAAATTGCATCAAACCCTTGAGTCATTTCAGGACACTGAGGCATCCATGGAAGCACCTATCACCGAGAAAGGACTCCCAGAGTTATTTCGGAAAGTGCCAAGAACAATGGGAAAGGCATGTTTGGAGTGAAGTGGATAAAGGCGACAGTGATCATTTCAAATTTTCATTTAAGCATCACCATGGGGTTTTTTTTGTCCTGTCTCAGAGTTAGGTCTTCTTGCTTTCTCCACTCTGGTGGTCTGTCTTTTAAGTTGGTATATTTACACATTCAGATTTAAAGAGATGATTGACACAGTTTGATTTATATCTAGGATATTTCTTGTTGACATCTCACCACTCTTGTTCTTTGCTTGTTTTGTTCTCTACTCTTCCTCCTTCCACTTTTCACTGAACATTTACACCGCTTCATTTTCTCTCTGTTATATTTCCTTTTGGGGGAGTCCTGGGAATGAAACTCACGATCCTGTGCTTTCGAGGCAGGTGCTGACGCTGCTGAGCTGCAGCCTGGGCCCTGTATATTATTTATTATACTTCCTCCTCTCTCTCTGTTTCTTGCTTTCTCTTTCTTTCCCGTGGTTGCTCTAGAGTTAGCAATGCACAGTTACAACCTGTGTAAACCCGGTTTCAAATAACATCACGCACTTCAGCTAACTCATGCTATTTTCAGATCTTCCTGTTTCCTCTTCTTCTTATTGCTTCTGTGGGAACATTTAGATACCCATAAGACACCATCATCACAGGGAAGTTGTGCCTGTACCCAACACAGCTCGACTCTTCCTGTTGCCACAATCTCACCCCTTCCTTTCGACCCCTTTCCCCTCCTCATTTATAAAATCTCTGTTTCCACGTTTTCCTTCTGTTCTTTTTTCTTTTCCCTTGTTTCCTTTCTCCCTGCCCCGCCCCCTCGTTCCCCTTCCCACTTGGATATTATCTTCCTATTTCCCGATGTCTGTTATACATTTTGGGCTTAGTTTACTCCTTTGATGTCTCACACCAGAGAAATAATGTGGCATTTACACACGTGCGCCTGACTTACTTTGTTTAAGAGTAGGGCACAAGGCGCGACCATTTACCCTTCATGGTTGTAGCACAGTACACCTTGGTATAAAAAATCGTCTTTGTTTTATTTATTATAACATTTCTGTCATACATTGCACTTATCCATAAGCTACAGTTATCTAATATAGTCTTATTGTTATTTTGAACAAGATTTATTTTCTGTTAGGTCAGCTAAGAATAAGAAAATGAAAGGATTTTTGTTATAATTTACTTTCAATACTTTATTTCTTAATTTCTTTATATACAGATTCAAGTTTCTGACCTATACAACCTTCTTCTCTCTGGAGAGCCTATGTCAACATTTCTAAGGCAGATCCACTGAAGGCAAATTCTCTCAACTTTGTATGTCTGAGAAAGTATTTAGACTCTTAGCTATGAGAGAAAATTTTGCTGCATATAAAATTCAAGCTTGTCACATTTTTCTTTTAATGCTTTAAATATTTTACTCTTCTCCCTTCTCGCTTCCATTTCTTTTTCCCAGCCAGGCTCTCACTACATACTCCAGGCTGGCCTTGAACTTGGGACAGTCCTCCTGCCTCAGCCTGCTGAGCGCTGGCATTAACGTGTGCCCCACCGTGCCTGGCCCAGTGGTTGTTTTGTTTTCTCTTGTTTAACTCGATGGTCTTTACAGAGAAGGTCAGTGTGAGTCTTTTCCTGGTCCTTCCTCAGATAAACTGGTCCACACTCTCCCTACCTGCACCCCAGCTGGGCCCCGCTGCCATCTCCCAGCTTCTTTCAGGCTTTTCTCCTTGTGTCTAGCTGTTTGCTTGTTTGTTTTGAGGCAGGGTTTTGCCAGATCCCCTGGGCTGGCTGTGAACCTGTGCTCCTCCTGCCCTGACCCCTCAGGTCGCTGGAATTACAGGCCTGGACCACCGCGCCCGTCTCTTCTCTTCCTCATCTTCCTCCTTCAGGAATTCCTGCTCTAAGAATTCTAATTCTACCTGTTACATGGTTAGAATTAGTCTGACGATTCCGCTCCGTTTTTAAAACTTTTCTTCGTTGTTCCAGCTGGAACCTTTCTGTCGCTGTGTCTTTGAACCCACTGCCTCTCGTTGTCAGCATGTCCAGTCTACTGCTGATCGCCATTTCTCATTTCTGTGACACTGATTTTGAGTCTTGGCATTTCCTTTGATTCTTTCACCCCTCTCTCCTTACATTATCTGTGCACCTCAGCTTCCCATTGCTGAGATGCAGTGCCCACACCCACAGTTTAAAGGAGAGGCTGAACGTGGCTCATGGCGTCAGGAGATTCAGTCCATGGCCTCCTGGCTCCAAGGCAGCAACATGGCAGAAGGGCCTGGTGGAGTAAAGCTTAGTCCACGGCGGCCAGGAAGCAGAGAGGACAGCACCACAGAGAAAGTCAGGGGCCAGACCTTCATCACCCACTAGACACACCCAGAAGTGTGCCTCACTGCTCCTCTGTGCAGATCCAAACCAATCAAACTGATGCGCCAGCTCCCAGCCGCAGGACCGCTCTGTTCTTACATCTCGCCTACTACCTGTGTTACATCTCCTAGAACATCACTTACAGTTATTTTAAAATCTCAGTCTGATTTTTACAAAATATCTGCCATATCTAATAGTCACATTTAAAGAGGTGAAATTACTTTTAATAGTACATTTTATTTATCCCAACATATGCAAAGTATTACTCCTAAGCATGTGTTCAATACAAAAATGATTAAATATGTATTGAACATGTTTTGACAGTAGCTCTTTGAACTCTAGTGTGTATTTTGAGATTACAGTGTTAGGATATTTCAAGTATTTAATGGCCACATGTGGCTGGAGCCTACCATGCCGGACAGACCGCTCAGGTGTAAGGAATCCCTATCTCTGTTGTCTCCTTGGTGCGGGGACCAGGCTAACCTTCTTTGTACCGTTCCAACTTTAGTGCATGTGCACTGAGGTCAGCACAGGAGCCCCCACCTGTCACTCCTAAACGTGAAAGGACGAACACAGTGATGACACTGCTTTTCAAAACCTTTTAAGCTGTGGTAAAAGATAATATAAAATTTGCCATCTTGACCTAAAAATATTAAAGATACTAATTTTTTGTTTTGGAAATTTTGAGTACATGTTTGCAGTATATAATGACATTCATCATGGGGAGTTGGTACATGCACATAACACTCCCTTTTATCTCCTAATATTAATATTAATTAAAATATGTAGGTCTGAGGCACTTAGTCATTCACACTGCCAAGTTTTGCATCTTGTAAGGGGGAAGCTCTACACCTGTGACAGTCACAGGACTGTCACCCTGGTCCGCTTGGGAGCCCCAGGCACAGCCTGGTGAGGCACAGCCCTGATGCTCTGCGTGGCTCTCAGAGGTGCCACCTGGGTTATTTTCTCTGGTCTCTGGTGCTGTTCCCTGCTGCTGTTCCCAGCTGCCAGGAAGTGTCAGCGCCCCGAGCACCCCTTCTACCACATGTTTCTGCTTCGGAGCCAGGCAGCCAACCAGGGGCTGAACCTATTGCAACTGTGAGCCAGACAACCCTCCCTCCTTACACTGTGGGCATGGGCTGCTGTGTCCCAGCAACGGGACGCTTACCCTACACGCATTAAACAACAAGGCCTCAGGGCTCCCGTGCACAGCTCAGTGGTAGTGTTTGCCCAGCACACAGCAGGCCCTGAGTTTGATCCTCAGTAAAGCATAACTCCTGTCCACCTTGAAAAAAAAAAAACCCAAAGAGAAACCCTTCTCACACACCATAAGCCCCTAGCAACCACTATTCTGTTTGTTTTTTGTTCGTTTCCATGAGTTTTACTACTCTTCAAGTATTTGATGTAAGTAGAATCATAGAATATCTGTTTTACACGACTGGCTTATTTCACTTAGTTTAATATCGTCATGCTTTTTCCATGCTGTAGTGTGTAACAGACACCTTCTCACGTCTGCACAATATGCAGCTGAGTGTGTATCCATTCATCCATGAGGCCAGTGAACTCTTCCACCTCCTGGATACTATCACTAATGCTGCTAGGGACAGAGATGGACAGAGAACTCTCAGAGCTCTGACTTCATCCTTGTGCAACACACCCGAGAGGCGGGATGCTGGGTCACGTGGCCGTGCTGCTTCATTAACTCTGCCAAGAACGTGCGCAGCGTTTCCTCCATGTTTTCCACTAATTCCTCCACGTCAGTTCCAGCGCCACGTTTTGACTTGTTTGTTTTATGGCAGCCGTCCTAGCAGGTGTGGGTGACATCTCACTGCGGTTTTGATCTGCATTTCTTTAGCAACTGTTGATGCTCAGCGTCTCCTCTTGCAACCGGCCGACTGCACCTGGTCATCAGTGGTGAAATGTCTGTTTCAGTCCTTTGCCCATTTTACAGTCTGCTTATTTATCTTTTTCTATTTGAACCGGAGACTAATTTTTATGTATACCAAGCAGAGTCAAATATATATCCAGGCTAATTGTGTAAACAAAGGGAAACAAAACAACAATTCCTAAGAAAGTGTATAAAAAACCCAGCCAACTAAGCAACTGATAAATAGAAAACATTCTCCTGCTCTAATGTAAACACCATCCTCTACATGTGAGATGTGATTTGCACTTTTGGTTGCTGAGGGTCAAGGAAAAGGTCAACAAGCTCCATAAGTATCACAGACCTGTAGAATGGCATCTCATGGTATAAAATATTCTTCTGGCTGGGCATGTTGGTGCACACCTGCAATCCTAGCACTCTGGGAAGCTGAGGCAGGAGGATCTCTGTGAGTTGGAGGCCAGCCTGGGCTACACAGTGTGGCCTTGTCTCAAAAAACCAAACCAAACAAGTCCCTTCTAAAAATAAAATTCTCCTCTAGGTGTAATATAATTTACTTAAGAAACAAAAAATTTGGGGGGGGGACAATTAGATTACTACAACCATTAATAATATTGAAATAAATATCTTCAAAAAGTCTATTTGTACTTAGGGATGATTAGTTACTTAGGAGAAATCCCAATGAAGTAGAATCCTGGCCAGGGACAGACGATTCCGCCTTTTCTCTCATACACTGTCAGGCTGCCCTTCTGTGAGAACTGGGCACCAGGTCCTGCTGAATCCATCACAGACTGCCTGGGAGTGCATCACTGCCACAGCCCACGGTACCCTCACTGGGTTCCCGCAGCCTCGCACACTGGTGCCCGTGCCCAGCGTGCAGGGCTAGGAAGGCTTCGTGGACCTGCGCAGCCAGAGCTACAGGCTGAGAAACCAAGGCAGCGGGCCACAGCCTCAGAACCGGGCCGCACTGCCCGCGTGCATGGATGCCTGAGCGATCAATAAGGAGCTGGGCCCGGGGAAGTTCCCGCCTCTGTTTTCATCCGCACCTTAGGCTCACACGGATGGTCACGCTGCGGAACACAGCGCAGCTCACCCGTGATGAACAACCGCCCACGCCTGTCCGCGGTGCCTGCGGGTCCCTCCCTGTGGCCTCTCTCCCAGGGCGGCAGCGGGAGTAATTTCTAAAATTCAGTGCCTGCCCTGGACATCCTCTCTAGATGATGAAGCGAGGACGGACAGAAAGCCTCATTTGTTGTGTGGGGTGGGGAACCTCATAAAGCCCCTAAGAAGAATTTCAGTGCATGTCTACTAGATTCTATGAGGAAAATGCTAAAATCTACTCTGAGAAAACATTAACTTAAATAAACAGAAGAACTTGGCATTTTCCCCAAAAGGAAGCAGTCTGTCTTATCAACATGACAAGTTTAACAAAATTCTAACCAAATCTCATTTTTTAAAAATCTTAACCAGTTTTCAACTAGTATACATATACTTAACTAATATACATATGCATCACATATACATATGTTCTTTCTTTCAGCTTCTCACAGTGAGGCAATACAATGTTTACATGTGTGTGTTTTATTTATTTCACTAATGAGTACAGTCTCAAGTTGCATTCATGTACCTATAAAGGTGTCTAGCTTGTCCTTCTTTATGGCTGAGTAGTACTCCATTGTATAAAAATACCACATTTTTTGCCATTCCTCAGTTGATAGACATTTAGGTTTGTTTCCTAGATCTGGCTGTTACAAACTGTGCTGCTATAAACATGGTGTTAAAAACATATTCAAACCTCATTTTTAGGGGAAGAACTTTCTAGAAGGATTCTAAATTGATTGTGCAGTAAGGAGAGGCATGTGAGGTAAGTTGGGCAGGAGGTGGCTACCCATCACTGAAGGGCGGGGCCAGAAGAATGGAAATTTCAGAAGCCACAGTTTCCTTCTTGAACCTGGAAAGAGTTTAATTTCATGAAAAGAAACTCTTCTTCCTTTTGCACTACAGGAGGGAGATGCCAAAGAGAAAATTCATTTGTAAACAGGCCCCTGTCATCTGGGTGTTTGAGATTGTTTTTCTTTGCAGCACTGAAGATGAAGCTGAGGCCTTTGCCCTCAGCCCTATCTTTAGTTTTTATTTTGAACCATGGTCTTGCTAAGTCACTAATTCTTCCAGACTAGGCTGGAACTTGCAGTCCTCCTGCCTCAGCCTCCCAGAACGCTGGGACTGCAGGTTCGCACCTCTGTGCCCAGCTAGCATGTTTTATCCCAACATTTCTGAATTCACCGGGAGGCACAGGGGCCACAGTGTCTTAGCCGACCTGTGGAGAAACCTGGCGGGGTTCCGTCTGTCATCCACCTGCTTCGCACACAGGCACGGACTCACACAGGGCGGCTGCACAAGGCCAAGAGGGAGCTGGTGGCAAAGCCTGGGAGGAGCCCAGTCCCCTCGGTGCCCCACTCCTGGGGTGTCTGAATGGGCTGCCAGGCGCTGGGGGTGCATGCAGCACCAAACCTGGCTGGTCCCCTTCTCCCCCGGCCTCTCCTCCTGACCCAGACCTCAAGGAGTTCCCACGGGCCAGGATGAGGACGGGGCAGCCAAGTGCCCAAGTGTGTGCCCCTGCCCTCTGCACAGAGGCACCCCAAGTGTTGGACTCCCTGAGCTCCTGCTCTTTGCCCAGCTGGGAACCAGAGACTCCCCGTACCAGGGCAATCCTCTTGGAAGATTTGTTTTCTGCTGATAAGCCGCCTTGTGCTTCCTGAACTCTTCTGCCCCAGAGTGAGGGCAGGAGGAGGCTCCACTAAGGCGACACCGCTGCAGACAGGAAGTGGAAGCCACGCAGGCGCAGTGGACAGAGGAGGAGGAGGGTGGGCATCGCGGCTGGACCATCCCAGCTCCTCCATCACAGGCTCAGGCACAGCAGAGAGCCTCATGCCTCAGCTTCTCCTGGGCCCTGCCATTGTCCCCAGCCAGAAGCTCCCCAGGTCCCTGGGACTGAGGACCACAGGAGGTGATGGCTGGCAGGCAGGAGACCTTGGGGCCCTGCCCTAAGGGATAGGAGCAAGAGGATTTGGAAGGAGTCAGCCTTTGTGCTGTGTAATTCCAGCACTCTGGAGGCCAAGGCAAGAGGGTGGCCATGGGTTCTAGGCCATCTGAACTACATAGGAGCCCCATCTCAAAACAAAACAAACTGAAACAAATTTGATTAAAGGGACAGAAGTCAATGTGTCTGTCACACAGAATTCCAAACTAGAGACAACGTCAGAGGATCATTATGGCTTGTATCTAGATAACCCCAAACCTCACTTGCTGATGGGGGGTGCTGGTTTCAGAGCCGCTGGTTCATGGGTGCATGATGCTGGATGAAGGGTGTGCGGTACTAACTCAGCCCACTGGCTGGCTCAGCCTAAATCTGGGTGTGGGTAACGGAAGCCCCACTCGGGGTGTGGGTGGCACGACCCAAAAGGCCTGTAGCCTGGGCAGGATAAAAGGGACAGAAGGAAGACAGGCTGCTGCCGCCTCTGCCTACCCTGCCATGCACTGTCTCTCCTCTGCTGTGCTGCACTGCCCTGGAGCCAGCCGACTATGGACCGAAGCCTCCGCAAACTCTAAGCTAAATAAATTTTTCTTCTTTTAATTGTGGGTGTCGGGTATTTTGTCTCAGCAACAAGAAGGGTAACTGAGGATCAAGTGACTCATGAGCATGCCTGGCTCCGGGCTCAGCTCGTCATCTCCTAGGGAATTGTCCTTATCTCCACGCTGACCCACCCTTAGCCACTTTTGGTTGACCAGAAGGGAGAAACAAGCAGAGGAGGCCACACAGCAACTCACGGGTTGACCACACCACTGCCGCTCGGAGCCTGCTGGCCAGAGTTTGGCCCCATGGCCAGGCCCAGGCCTGAGGAGGCACAGTGATTCCTTCTCCTTCCCCGCGACGGTGTAGAGACTGTTTTTGCCAATGATTTTTGGGACTGAACTTAGGGCTCTCACACTGAGCTGCAGCCTTGGCCCTCTTAACAATGTTTAAAATTTTTGAGACTGGCTCTCAAATCGCTAAGCTACTGAGGCTGGGGCTTGAACTTGCCATCCTCCTGCTTCAGCCTCCCACATTTCTTATTCTTTAGGCAAGGTGAACTGGTTTTCTTATACTTACAGTAAAATCATCTTAATAAGTAGCTTTCTAAATTGTCTTTGTGTCTTTATTTTTATATGTGTACAGCTGGTCTCTTTATTCTAAAATCTGAAAATTAGTATACAATTTTAAACAAACCTGACCCCCTTCCCCCAGAAGTGTCACAGGAGCTTCCTGTAGTGATTTCACTGGAACACAGTATAGTTTACTCTTTTGCTTTGCTGAGGCACACTGCCAAGTAATTTTCTAAGAAAAGGTATGTGGGCCTGAGTGTTCTGAGCCTTTGCACACTGAGCCTTGCAGGCCAACTGGCTTCCTTCCCACATCTGGGAATTCCTTCTGCAGGGGAAGCAAAATTTGATCCTCACTCCTTTAGATTTCAGCTGAGTCTGAGAATTAAATTGACATAAGACAGGCCAACAAAGAAGAGCACACAAGTGTGTTTAATATGAGTTTTATGTGGCACAGAAGATTTGGTAAGGGAACAGTGACCCAAAGACACAGTCAGAGGTCAGCACGTTTATATACTGAGTTAGAGAGAGTGGCGTGTTGGGAAATCATAACAAACCAAAGAGCTTGGTCTTAGGGACTTAGCTGGGTGGAGGTGTAGCCAGGATACGGGTGTGCTTAACCAGGTTTCTAGCACAGATTTCCCTTGGCCCCACTTTTGTCTCCTTGAGGGCAAAGATGGTGTCTTCCTTTTGATTGCACCTGTACTCCCAGCACTTGGGGAGCTGAGGCAGGAGGATCACTGCTGGGCTACACAGTGAGTTCAAGGCCCGCCTGAATCACAAAGTGAGGCCCTATCTCAAAACCCTAACCAATTAACAAACATCACATTATGAATATGTCTTAAGTGCACGTTATTGAGCTATTTCACTTGGACAGATGATTTTTATTTTGAGCTAAATTTTTCAAACATTGAAGTATACCCAAGGCCTTTCCATTTTCCTATGAGAAGTCACAGAACTGCTGTTATTCTTCAAAAAGTGTCACAGAAAGCAGCTTCAGGATATTAAACTGTGCATCATAGTGAAAACGGTCCTTTTAGCGGTCAGAATTCGCGGTGCCTTACCCTTCTAGCAGAGGCTGAAGCAAAGCAATGGCTGAGGTAGGAGCTCCGGTGTTTACAGTGGGATTAGCTCACTGCTGGCTGCTGGTCCTCCAGGAACAGCGAGAGAGTTGCTCACTGTGACTATGGGAACCTGCTAAGTACTAGTGTTTGGTTTACTTTAATGACAACAGATGACATCAGATGTGTAAGAAACGCTTTGATACATGCAAATAATGCCAGGCTGCTTTGGAGATACTGGTGTGTTCTCTGTTCTCTGTCAACATGAATGTCACCGGGATCTGATCCCGGATGAGGTGAGGACCTGTCTGGGCTGTCCTCCGTGCTTCTTTTCAGGGGTCTGAAGTCATCAGAAGGGAAATATTCACTCGGCAGAGGCGCGCAGTTCCCTGCAACTTGCACAAATCATTTCTCCCATGATGATTTCATCTTCACTTTTTTTTTTGAGACAGAGTCTTGACCTTCAAGCTGGCCTTGAATTCACTACATAGCTCAGGCTGGCCTGGAACTCGAGACCATTCTCCTGCCTCTCGGCCTCCCAAGTGCTGGGGATTTCATTTTCCTGCATTTTCTAGGTGTCAGGTCCCTGGGGGCCTCCAGCAAGGTCTCGAGAGTTGGAGGTAAGGCCGTTTTCTGGGTACCTACAACACCTTCCCTAATTCAGGACACATGGAAGTGAATTCCTTGAGCCGGCCCTGGGGGCTGGGGGGTGGAGGACTGGCTGCCCTGCAGGAGTCCATCCCCTGTGCCACTCCAGGGTTCTCGGGGTCCTCTCTGTCCCCAGCACCAGCCCTGTGCCTCTTCTCAAATGCAGGTGGGTGTCACCAAGGAGCTGCACTGTGCTATGGAGCACAGCCCAAGCCATCGAGCAGCCACACCTGCCAGCCACGCAGGGTGCCCTGCATGCCACCCACTCCCACACTATGGGGCCCAGTTCCGTCGACAACTGCTTCACCTCTGCCGAGAGTACCTGCAGCACCCACGTTGGCTCGGAGCGGAGGCCTCTGCCCCTCAATCCTGCAGCATCAGCTGCCTGGGTCTCCCCAGAATTTGCATCTCAGAGCTGCTGCCCCAGGGCCGAGGCTCCCAGTACAGGTCCCTCCAGCCGAGTTCCCAATGCCAGCTCCCAGCTGCTTCCTGCCCTGCCCAGGGCTGTCTGCCCAGCTCTCATAGGTCTCTCTGGGTGTCTGGTCATGGTAATCATAGCCCCAGAGGTCAGGAAAGGGAGGCTTCCTTGTCCCCAGTGGTGCCCCTCAATGCAGGCCTGCGGGTGGATGCGGGTGTGAGTCCCCCTCCTGTCCTGTCTGGCAGGGCTGTGGCCTTTCACCAGCGGCTGGGCACTCGGGAGATGCGGCCTCCTTCTCGGGCAGGCCAGGAGACACCACAGCCCCCTGGCTCTCGGGACGTGATCAGTGATAAATGGACAGAGCCGGGGTGCGGGGAGGCCTTGGGGTCCCAGCACAGAGACGGCAACACAGACAGACAGATGGCTGCATGGACAGAGGGCAAGACTCTCTGTGCCAGTAGCCAGTGAGGGCACGGCCTTTAGAGCTTTCAGAGAGAGACAGCCCTGCGGCACGAGGGCCACATGGTGGCCACCACTGCTGTGTACATTGCTGTGGTTCAGCCTAAGGGCATCTTCGGAGGAGGAGGAAAATGGCTAGCAGTCATTTTATGGATATCTTTAGATGCTGACTGGAGATGTAAAAGAAGAAAGGGATTATTCTGGAAGTAGACATCCTGGGAAAATCTCTCAGCTCCTCAGCTCCTCCTTACACAGATGTCAGGGTTCCCAGGCAGCAGAACCCCCACCAGAGCGCTCTGGAGAAAGAACACCAGCAGTGTATCTGGCAGCCCTCGGGGTCCCTGAGACCTCACACCCCTCCCAGGACACCCAAATCTGCAGGTCCGGGTGTGACACAGCCTCCTCGGGCTCTTACATGATGATGCCTGGCTCTAACAATACCTAATAGGATGTACCACATAAGGGTGTGTCAGCAGCTGCCCTCCCTCCGGGTTGTTTTGGGAATAATGACAAGAACGCTTGTCTGTCCTCAGTACAGAGGCCTAATGACAGTGTGTGTCACAATGATGTCACATTTTCTACTATTCAACTTGGACGGCTGGCGAAGCCATGGAAGTGTAACCAGCAGACCGAGAGGGTGGAGTGTGCCAGAGAGGGAGAGAGAGAGGAACAGGGGATAGGGGCAGAGAGGAGAAAGAAGGCAGGAGAGGAGTGGGAAGTGTTAGGAGGCCAGGACACCCTGGCTGGAGCCCCAGGAAAGCCAGCAGTGTGCCCGCCCACCTGGGAAGGTCTGAGCACCAGGGCAGTAGAGCAGGGAAGACCAGGGCCTGGCACAGGCAGGTGAGCAGGAAGTGGATGGAGGCCAACTCTGCTTTTTCTGCAGTTTTTCCCCTTCCCAGGGCATGTTGGGTGATCCCAGCCACACCGGAGAAGGCAAAAGTGATCCATGTCACCAAGGCCACCGAGACCAAGGCTGATCTGCCTGGATCACCCAGGCACAGAGTTCGGTGACACCAATAATGGACCAGACAGTAACAAACTCAGCTCCACAAACAGCACACTGTGACAGCCCGGGTGCTCCAGGTCCCCAAGAGCAGCAGGACCTCAGCCAGGGTGTTCCGCCTTTCCGTGCCTCAGCTGTCTCATTCGTAAAATGAAAATACAGGATAGCACCCATGTCCTGGTGTTGCCATGGCAATCTGATAGCTGAATCTGCGCAGGTCCATTGGAGAGTTCATAACGAAAGTAATACACAAAACTACCACCTGCTACAGAGTCTGGAGAGTCGTGGGACCGTGCTCACCCCAACCTGGAGGGAACGCTGCCCTCCAGCAAGCGGGGCGGGTGCTCCCCCATAATCATTCCGGCCTCAGCTTTGCCTACTTCTTTTTTCATTCTTTTTCTTCCTTGAGACAGGGTCTCACTAGAGAGTCCAGGCTGGCCCTGAACTCACTATGATCCTCCTGCCTCAGCTTCCCGCATCCTGGGATTACAGCGAGTGCCACCAGGCCGGGCTTTGCCGGGTTTCTGCACAGCTCAGCACACACAGGCGCTCACAGGTTTCTGCTTCTAGCCAACCTCTTAGCTTGGGTGCATGCTCTCCTTGCAACTTATTACAGATTTCAGGTCACCATCGTGACTCTGTGACAGTGCTCTGTGTCCTCCTTAGAAAGGGACAGAGGAGAGGAAGTGTTTACCACCCTTCCCTCGAATAGCTGCAAATGTGGCAGTGCGCACATGCACGCATGTGAGCGTGCGTGCCCCCCTCCTGCAGTTCAGGCAGTTCATGGCCCTTTCTCCCCTAGGCTTTCCCCCTGGTTCCATGGGATTGATGGCTCCCCAGGTTGTATTTATGGGATGTACTCCTTCCATATCCACACTCATCTACCTCCATCACCCCCAAAGTCTGTGGGTGCCACTATCAGGGACAGACACCAGGGGCCTTGTGTCTTGCAGCTAGTATGCTCGATGCAGGGGTCCCAGATGGGAGCTGCTACAAGGGGCTGAGAGCCGAGCTCCATGGATGGTGAGCGCATGACTAGAGGAGGGGAAAGGCAGGCTCTGCGGCAGGCATGGGCCCAGCCTGTCAGGTCTCCTCCCTGGGGCACTGGGGTAGCACAGGGGTCAGGACGCCATCTCGGCTGCGACCTTAGATTCCTTCCCGGTGCAGGAGACGCAGGGCACCCAGCTCACTTCATCTAAGCCGGGGCTGCTGGAAGAGCCAGATGCCAGCCCGAGATCTCTGTCAAGGTTCAGGCTAACACTGAGTCACCAACAATTCCCATGGATGCCTCAAAATACAAAGGAATCAGGCACCAGCCCGACAGAGGGCTAACCCTACTACCATTCACCTGTCCTGGTGCTCTGGAACTTTCTCTGGGCCACACCAGTCACACTCTCATGTTCTGTTTCTGTCCGCATCACTTCTTCCCTCCCTTTTCTCTTCTTCCCTCCCTATTCCTTTGGTTTTAACTCAGGCTGCTTTCTAATAAAAAAAAAATGTCCACAGGGTCCATTTTAATGTGGGCTGTGTTGGGAAGTTTCCCTCTTCATAAGTATATCTTAGCCATTTCTCCATGGCGTGAAAATCTTTTGAAAACACAATCTTTGATGATGATGATTTTTTTCCCCTGGTCATTCTGAGATAGGGTTTCAGACCAGGGATTTAGCTCAGCAGCATAAGTGCCTGCCTTGCAAGCATGGGGTCTCGATTTCGATCCCAGATACCAAAAGAGAGAGAGAGAGAGAGAGAGAGAGAGGCTCTTGCTATGCAGTTCAGGGTGGTTTTGGGCTTACTTTGTAGCCCAGACCAGCCCCGAAATTGCAAAGATCCTCCTTGCCTCAGCCTCCTGAGTGCTAGGATTACACTATGCGCCACTATGCCCGGCTCTCTTTGATGATTATTTGATTAGTTAACACAACAAATTATATGAAGTTGGTTAACTGCTTTCTGCTTCTTTCCTTCCTTCCTTTCTCGATTGCCATACTGGGGATTGAACCCTGGACCTCCACCCTCCACACTGAGCTACATCTCCAGACCCCCACTCACCTTTTTTTTTTTTTTTTTTTTTGAGACAGTCTCACTATGTTGCTGGGCCCAAACTTCGGACCCTCCTGCTTCAGCCTTTGGGCTGCTGGAATTTCAGACGTGTGCCGTGACACTTTTCAGTACAGCTTCCTCTTCAGCTGTTAGCCAGGGGTGGTTCTGGGTAAGTTTTCTGCCAACTTTGACACATTTAATACTCTCCTTAATGAATAAGAAACCTGTGTATTCAGGTGGCTCTGCGTCCTATATCTTAAGTCAGATTCGCGTCCTCTCTTTCCTGGGGCAGCCTGAGACCAGGCCACCGGGACAGAGGTGACAGGGCCACCCCGAGTCCCAAGGGCAGAGGGGTCGGTTACTGGTGCAGCAAAGCTAAGAAGCCTGCGGTGGACAGAAAGCGGGTGTCCAAGTTCCGCGCCGGGTTCTGACTGGGCCTGGCTCTCCAGGTCTGCGAGTGACAGATGCGCAGGGCGCGCATGTAGCGCGGGCTCGGTCATGAATACGTCACGGCAGGATGACCCTAAGCAGCCCACGGCCACGGCCACCACTGCCACGTCCACCGACTGTGCGTATGACGAGAACACGTGAGACCGTCTTCCCTGGCCAATCTCAACCGTGCAGCGGTGTCGCAGCCGGCAGTCACTGCCCCAGCCACCTTCCAGCCGGAGTGGACCACCGCCCTGCTCTCCCGCCCCACAGCCTATTGGGTCCCACAGTAAGTGACCGCCCACGCAATGCTCCTCTGACTCCCCATCTGCGCCACACACACAATGCACATGCGCACGTAACGTGCTTACGCACATATAATGCCCTGCTTGTGCACATGCGCACACGCGCACGCAGGGCACGTACACAATGCACATGCGCACACACCCTGGGCTTCTCTGGTTACGGGGCCAAGCGGCAGGCAACGCTTTAACCGTTTGCCTCGTGTTCCCCTAAGGAAATCACGAAGACCCTTTATTTTCCTGGTATTTTGGGGTACTGTGGATTGAACCCATGGCTTTGTACCACGCAGGCAAGGACTCCTTACTCAGCTACACACACCCTTAGCCACTTTCATTTTTTGAGACAAGGGAACTTGAACTTGGGACCGTCCTGCCTCAGCGTCTGGAGTGGCCACAATTACAGGTGTTCCCCACAGTGCTCAGCTCATGTAGCCCTTTAAGCCTCACTGTTCTCATCTGTACACCGGAGATGACTGCGCTGCCCCCTGGGTCCTGGGAAGGGTTAGATGGTATCTATGAAGTGGGGGTGAAGGGCGCGGCTGCAGCTGGGGGGTCAGCACTTGCTAAGCAGGAGGAAGGCCCTGGCTTCCATCATCTGGAAGACAAAAAATATAATAATTAACAGAGTGTGCTTAACAAGGAAGTCTCAGCAAATGGTGGCTCCTACACAGAACAGAACAACAGCTTTTTTTTTTTTTTTTTTTTTTTTGGTACAGGGATTGAACTCACGACCCCAGCAGGCACTTACGTCGCTGAGCTAAATCTCCAGCCCCAGAACAGCATTTTAAATGCGTATACAATCTCCTAAAATCACTTCATTAAAAAAAAAAAAAAAAAGGAATGGATAGAGGAAGTCAAGACTTATGCAACCTAAAAGCTAGATTTGTAAAAGAAGACAAGTCTGTTTTAATCATCTGTGCTTCTTGTTTGCTTGAGACAGGGTCTCTTTCTGTAGTTCCAGCTGTCCTCAAACTTGAGAAAACTCTCCTGCCTCAGCCTGTCCAGTGCAGTGACCCATGTTTCTATTCAGTGCCTATCACTGTATCTGACAAACCTTAAGTGTTCAATAACTGTGTACTGGTTCAGTCTAAAGTTTCAAAGCAAGGTTTTCTTCGATTCTAGTACCAGTGAGTTACCTGTGCATTCCATTCTACCAGTGGAATTGCCGCTGGCTGTAACTCACAGAGCCCCATGCATAGAAAGTAACTGCAGCAACTATAACTTCCCTTTGAAAGATGGGAATTTATGAGGTCATCTTTTCTTCAATCTTTACCCCTCCTCTTATCTTTTCTCCATATTCCACAGCAAGCAAAACAAAAAACAAAGGACTTTTCACAAAGTCTTTCACATTACTCCCTTCCCTGAATCAACTAAGACAGAAAAACAACTCCAGAGGAGATGAAATCCCAAGACAGCAGGTTCCCCAGGTCTTTAAGGGGATGCATATTTTGATATTTGAGCAAAAAGTTTTCCAAAGGCCCTACAGATAAACCCAGAACTAGGGGCCGGAAGAGCAGGGAGGGCTCATTTCCATACCAAAGAGACGAGGTGTGGCAGACATCTGTTGCTTTTGTCTTCTCTACAAAACATCCCTCCATAGGGAGGAGCCATGGTCCAAACTGGCCCCATTCCCAGGGGACAGGATATGCAACCCGCTGGCTGCCGTTGGGCCCAGCCTCCCTGCCACGTTGACACAGTGCCAGGCTAGGCCAGTCACACTTCCTCCCAGAGATTTGATCTGTGAAATCCTGGGGGAGGAGGGCTTTCCTTTTGTTCTCTGAATCCTAAGGTTTTGTATGGGATTGGGGCCTGCAGGAGCCACCTATACCTTACCTGCCACCTATAGTGAGCACATTTATGTCCCAAAGGATGTGGTCACAGAAAGAGAAGCAGAGACTAACAGACGCTGAGAGGAGAGGACATTTGATCTTGGTGACATCATCTCAGCACCTCTGTGTGGCTCACGGCCTGCCCTCAGCTCTGCAGTGAGAAGTCCTGGTGAGAAGACAGGAGCCAGGGTCCTCGTGGGGCAGATGCCCAAGGAGCGAGGATGGAGAGGCCACAGAGCCCCAGATCTTAAGCAGGTCAAGTACAACTCACCCAGTATTGATGACTGTGTTTCTTGGGAAAAGATATCTGACTTTTCTCTCTGTGAGCATATGAAGAAAAACAGAAGAATTCAATTTAATTGAAATTGAGGCGGCTTCAGTCTTGTCTATGTTCTGGAATTGCTGGGACCCTAACCGGACCTCTAGATCTTACAGGGCCAAGGGGCCTTCGCCAACATCTGCTGCCAACGTCAGAAGAGACAGGAAAACTCGCTATTGCGCAGCAGGTGTTCCTGAGAGAAGAAAAACAAGATGGAAAAAGCGGGATCAAAATTCTCCCAGGATTACTTAGGCAAAGATGGTCCTTGAAGAGAAGATTTAAATCTGCAAGTTAAACCAGTGTCAAACCCCAGCCCCCAATAACAACAACAAAATGCCAGCCTGGGCAACTGAAAGACTTAGGGCCCTGTCTCAAAAAATTACAGAAGGACCTGGATGGACTCAGTTCCATCCTCAGTGCTGCCAATGCATGCACACACACCAGGAAAAAGGTGATTGGTTCCACCTAGATCAAAACATCCTGATAAAATAACTGAATTTGAGGAGATATAGCTCTTACATACTTCCAGGGTAAAGAAATCTGCCACTTCTAAGGGAAAAAATAAATTCATCAGCTGTCAATTAAACCTAGACCTAAAATAATTGTTATGGTGGGAACGACTACTTCTGAACAGTGTGTTCTGATGACGCTTAGAAGAGTGCATTTTTGCCCTTTTCCCGTGTGGAACCAGTGTCGTTCTTGTCAGGAGCAGGCTGAGCTGAAACTAGAGTGGTCCAGCAGCAGCCAAGATGCCGAGAGGCCTACTCAGAGGCCCACTCGGCAGTCGGCCAGGTCTGCCCCACGCCTGTCCCTGGGGGTGCCTCCTGGAGGGCGGACCGAGGGGAGGTCCTGGGCCCTCAGGGAGGATCCTGTCCTCCTGTTGGAGAAGCCTGCACCCCGGTGGACCCCGTCACACTGCCCCAAGTCACCAGAGCCTCCTGTTAGGTCTGAGAGAAGGGAGAGGAGGAGAAGAGAAAGAGAGGGAGAGGAGAGGTCCGAGGTCCGTGAAAGGAGTGGAGTGGAGTGGAGTGGACGACCGTGAAAGTAGTGGGCAGCGGTGGCTTTATTTCGGGAACACGGGGAGAGACCCTCCCCCCGCCGGCCCCGGGCGCAGCCTCTCCACTGCACCCGGGGCCATGGTTAACACGGGGAGAGGAGACTGGCATACTGGCTGCTGGAATCCGGCGATCTCTCTCTCTCTGGCGATCTCTCTGGTGATCTCTCTTTCGGACACGTGGCGTGGGGGAATATAAATAGCCTAAGCTTAGGGCAGTGCCCTAAGGCCATTAGAGATGTACCGGTATCTCATTGGCGCACAGGTTTAGCGCCAGAAAGCAGGTTCCTAGGGAGGGGGTATAGGGTTACAGTCAAGTCTATAGGGGGCGGGGGGAGGCAGGAGTTTCTAATTTAGCTGCAGCCTTTCCTGGTTACAGTGTTCGGTCTGGGCCAGCAACTCTTTCACCGCCCAGCCTTGGACCTGAACTGCTACTCTCTGGTTACCGAAACAGAGTCCTTTCCTTTTTTGTGAACCTAATTTTTTTATTAGTACATACTTGTCATACATATTTGTTTTGTTGGTACTGGGAATCGAACTCAGGACCTTGCACTTGCCAGGCAGGCACTGTGCCACTGAGCTATATCCCCCGCCATAGGAATTTGTACCGGTGCGGGATAGACCTTGATTCTCTTTCTCCCATTCCCCTCCCCTCCACCTCCCTCTTCCTTTCCATGAATGGAAGTTTTGTTTCATTTTTCCCTCTGTTCTCCTTATTTTCCTTTTCCCTTCCTGTCCTTCCCTCTCCCTCCTCTCTTTATCCCCTTCCCATTTGTTTTTTTTTTTTTTTTTTTTGTCTTTTTTTTTCGTTTTTATCGGTACCAGGGATCGAACTCACGACTGCCTGCTTGCAAGGCAGGCTCTTATGCCGCTGAGCTAAATCCCCAGCCCCCAGCCCCTTCCCATTTGAACACATTCTTCCTGCTTCCCAATATCGATCCTCCATGTTGCTCCTGTTTACCCTTTGGGTTTCTCACACCAGAGAAACAACGTGATCTTTAAACTTGTGATTAACTTCACTTAAAGTTATGGTCTCAGAGTACTTCCATTAACCTAAAGCTGTCTTAAGTGTATTCTTCTTTATGGCAGACTATTACCCCATTGTGTATAAAAGCATTGTCTTTATCCATTCACCTTTTGATGGATACACGGGCTGTTTCCACAAGTCAGCTGTTCTATACCGTGCTGCTGTAAACACGGGCATGCGTGGGACACTGTGGCATAATCCTTTTAACCTCTCAGGAAGACATATCTACAAGGAGAACAGCTGACTCACATGGGACCCCAGTTCTAGTTTTTGAGGAATCTCCACACTGATTTCCACAGTGGTTGCACTGGTCTGCACTCCTCCAGCAAGGGACAAGGGTTCCTATTCCCCACAGCCCTGCTGGTGTTTGTTATTGGCTGATTCTTTCCGAAGTGAGATAGACCCAGAACCTCGTCACTTCTGAGTTAGCCCACCTCAGGTGTTTCATAGCAGTGATGGAAATCTGACAGCGACGGCCCCCTTCTTTCCCAGGCTCCACTGATATAATTTGAAGAGGCAAAAGCAAACAAAACTGAGCCAGTGAAAGGGTAAGGGGATGGGCGCGGTGGTGAAAGTGAAGTCCTCATCGCTAATGGAAGGACTTGAAGCAGGGAAGTATAAAGTGTTCCTTAGGAGAAAGCAAACCTCAGAAAATACTGCAAGATGTTTCGGGAAAGTGAATCTGAGTAGGTCTAAGTCACACTATGGCTTGTATCTAAATGTCCTCCAGAGTCACAGGCGGGCTTTTCAGAGGTGACTGGGGTTAAGGGGGAGTGATCCCTAACCCAGTCCACGGTTGTTTGGGTAGTTTTAAGTGTGGGTATCGGGAAGCCCACCCCGGTGTGAGTGAGACCCGCCCTAAGTGCATGCAGCCTGGGGAGCACACGGGACAGAGAGAGGACCTGTCCTCACGCTCTGCCCTGCTGCCTTCTGCCGCTGGTGTCTGTCTGTCTCTGGGTGCCCTCTGCCCTGTGCCACCCTGCCCTGGAGCCAGCCGACCAGGGATGGAAACCTCCACAAACTGAGGCAAATAAACCTCAACTTTCCTCCTTCAACTTTAGGGGTCCGGTATTTTGTCTCAGCAAAGAGAAAAGTAACTGAGACAATGCAAAGGTATCTTAAAACTTTTAGACTCTTCTTTACATCTTTGTTGTGCCATACAGAACTACTTTTAATTTTTAAAATACAGTTAAAAGTTCATACTTAATACATACAAAAGAAAGACATATAGCAAAATATTACCACCTCTCTCTGCGTAATGGTAATGTAGGATTTCCTCTCTTGTCTTGGATTTCATTGTGTGTTTGTGTGTGTGTTTTCTGAACATTTCCAATCGCCTGGTTTTATAACAAAGTGGTCAGAAGCACAAAGGGGGCAGTCTCTCAGGGCATGGTGCAGGGAAGCCAGCTGTCTGTCTGCAGAAGCCAGCTGGACCCCTGCTTGTCACCACCTACAGAAATCAGCTCGAGATGAGTCAAGGATGGAAATGTCACACCTGAAATTACAAAACTACTAGAAGAAAACACAGGGGCAGGACCTGATCTCAGCAAAGATTCTCTGGGTAAGTCCTCAAAAGCGCAGGAAAGGAAGCAAAGCAATGGGGCAAACGGGATTATGTGAAACCAAGGGGCATTTTTCTGCACAGCAAAGGAAATGTCACAGAGCGAGAGGCAGCTATGGCGCAGCGCGGGGAAAGCTATGCAGGGCGCCTGCCTGACAAGGGATTAGCATCCGGAACATAGGGAACTCCGTGCAACCCGGAAAATGAAATAATCCAACTTGAAACTGGGCAAATGGCCTGAATGGACACTTTTTAAGAAGGCGTACATATAACCCAGCAAGAATGTGTGAAAATGTTCATCATTAATCAAAGGAAAATGCAAATCAGAGCTCTGGGGAGACAATCCTTCACCCCAGTGAGGATGACTCTATCAGAGAGGCCAAGAGAAAACCCACAAATGCAGGCAAGAGCAGGGAGAAAGGGGAGCTCTTGCCCCGTCTTGGCGGGAATGGAAAGTGGTCCAGCTGTTGTGGAGGGCAGCACTGAGGGCCTTTAAAACCCAAACCTGGGGTTGGGGCTAGGGCTCAGTGGCAGTGCCTGTGCCTAGTATGTGCATGGCCCTGGGTTCAATCTTCAGTACCATGAGAAGAAAAACAAAACAAAATAAAGTGAAACCCCAAAGCTTGACAAGAACTGCCCCATAATCCAGCAGTCCCAGCACTGGATATGCATCCAAAGGAAATGAAATTGTTCTGTGTAAAACACACCTTTGCAGCTCTTCTCACAATAGCCAAGAGACGGAATCAACCTGAGTGTCCGTGGACAGAGGAATGCATAAAAGAAATGTATATGTATATTATGGAATATTACTTAACCCCGAAAAAGATGAGATCCCATTATTTACAGCGACGGGGATAGACCTGGAAGTCACTGAGCTAAGTGAGATGAATCAGGCCCAGAAAGACCAGGACCATGAGGTGCCACTGGTTTCTGGAAGCTGAAATGTGAAACACATGAAGCAGAGAGCAGACCAAGCCTGGAAACGGAGAGGGCCAGAAAAACTGGGAAACAGAAGAGTTAGAACCCTGAGTCCTGATGTTCTACACACAGTAAAGTGCTCAACTCCATCACAAACATTTCAAAGCAACCAGAGAAGAGCCTGAAGGTTTCCCACACATAGAAATGGTAATATTTAAGGAAACAGAAAGAGGTTGTGTGTGTGTATGTGTGTGTGTCTTCTTTTTTTGAGACAGGGTCTCACTATGTAGCCCAGATTGGCCTAGAGCTCATGGTGATCCTCCTGCCTCAGCCTCCTGAGTGCTGGGATTACAGGCTTGCACCACCACACCCGGCTAAAAATGCCGTTTACCCTGACTTGATCACTGTACCCCATACACATGTATCACATTATAATACTGTGCCCCACAAATAAGTATAAATAATGTCAATTAAAATTAAAATTAAAAAATGAAGGCATTTCATAGGGGAAACCATGAAAACCAACCGCACCTAGGAGAGGCCCAAGGAGGATCCGAGGCCTCAGAGGAAATAAAGCTGAGGAATGTGATTGCAAGCCGGCTGTCAGCTCGGGCCATGGGAGCGTGGCTGTGGCTGGGTCAGGGTCTGGGTCCCACTATGGCTCTGGCTCGAGGCCACCACCCACCCGTGCATCCCTCCGTGCCTTCCTGCACGCCCCCCCCCCCCGACCTGGAGACCATGCAGCCCTGCAGCTGCAAGTGGCCGTGCAGTGTCCTCGTTATCTGAAGCCCGACTTGTGGTCCGCAGAGCCCCAGTGGCTGGTGGCCAGGTCTGCAGGTTCTCTCCTTTCCACACTCAGCTGTACCCCCAGGGCATCCAGGTCGTGACCCCTGAGAGCATCCCAGGAGCCCGCTTTGAGATGAGTCTGCATCCATGCTGAGAATCCCCCTCCCTTAGTCACTACAGAGAGGCTGGATTCTCCCAAAGCAGACGCTACTGGTGGTGGACGCTGGGTTTGAATGGGAAAGGGTCAGAGTTCCAAGGTTATGGCGGCTTTACGCCTTTCCTTTCCTGAAAAAAGGCTACTTTCAGCCCCAGACGGTGACCACGACTTCAGGAAGGCTGGAAGGTGAAGCCACATGCGTGTCCCGGTGTGAGACTCTCCTGGGGAGGTGCACTCCCAGTCCCAGCTCCCCTGGCATTGCTGACCAGGGGGGTGGAAGAACTTGGAAATCCTGGGGGCACAGCAGGAGTCAGCCTTGGGCTGGGGCTGTACCAGCAGCTTCTCTGCTTACGCTGCGTACCACGGGGCCGGCAGGCTGCTTCAGTGTTTACCTGTAGCTTGTCTTTCAAAACTCTGGAAGTGCCGGCACCTCAGGTTCCCAGGGCTGTTCATGCTGGGGACCGCTGCATGCATCCTAGGAAAGCCTGCAGGCCATCCACCCTGGGGGCCCCGGGCTCACTCTTACACCACAACCGGCAGCCCTGTGTCTGGAGAGCTTACTGGGGTATCCTTCTCCCCGCCGAGGAAGACTGGAGGGTGGGGAGACATCAGGGGCCAGGACCAGTGAACACAAAGTTACAGAAGACTGCAGTGAAGAAAATCACAATTACAGAAGCCGAAACCTCATCTTCTATATGGGCTGTTTGTCTCCACAGTTTATACGACTGAATGATAAAAGTTTTTCTGCAATAGGTGTCCAGCGAACCTTTCAGTTACCTATGGGGAAGATCTAAAAGTGAAGTTTTCATTTCAGGAGTTGGGTTTTGAAGTTCAATCTCCATCTGCTGAAGGTCTAAATTGCTGTTAATTCACAGGAGAGAGGGGGAGATTTTATTGAAATCGTATCTGTTGGGGGCTGGGGATTTAGTTCAGCGGCATAAGCACCTGCCTTGCAAACAGGAGGTCCTGAGTTCGATCCCTGGTACCGATAAAAACGAAAAAGACAAAAAAAAAAAAAAAGAAAGAAATCGCATCTGTTAATCTTTCTATCTAAGACTTTGTATACTTGTTCACTTTCAAAACTTTTTTTTTTGTCTTTTTCGTTTTTATTGGTACCAGAATCGAACTCAGGACCGCCTGCTTGCAAGGTAGGCGCTTATGCCACTGAGCTAAATCCCCAGCCCCTCAAAACTTATTTTAAGTACAGAATTTAAAACTCGTAGCAGTAGGAAGTATTAAAATGAAACATTACGAGTATTGACAGAACGAGTCTAACCTCTCTCGAGGTGGCAAAGGACAGCTTCAGGGGCTTAAGAACACCACAGCTATGTTTGTTAAACACCCTGGGAAAAGTCATTTCCAGAATTATGGATTCCTGTACTGTTGTGTTAATATTTGACTGTGCTTTGGAAACCTCAGAAAATACTTTCATTTGGAATGTATTTGATAAGAAAAGAAATTGTTTTTTGTCTTTTTGAGGCAGGGTCTCACTATGCAGTTCTGACTGCTTTGAGCTCACTTTGTAGCCCAAGCTGGTCTTGGACTTGCAGCGATCCTCCTGCCTCAGCATCCTGAGCACTGCGATGATAGCAAAGGAAGCAAACCGGCTCCAAAGGTTTGCTTGGTAAAAACAGAGCTATACACAATTCATATTTAAGCACAGTGAAACTTTATACACTATCATGGTTTAGACCTAAAATGCCCCCAAAAGTCTCATGTGCTCAGGGGTGGAGCTGTGGGAAGGAGCCCAGTCCTGAGGGTGCTACCCTATCAGTGGATTAGCTCTCCATGGGGCCACTAGCGAAAGGAAGCAGGATATCTCCTGGGAGCATCTGTCTCCACCCTGGCTCTTCCTGGGTCTCTGATTCCTGCTGCCATGAGGTGGGCAGCTGTGGTCAGTCATGTGGTTGGGAAGAAATTAACCTTTCTTCTTGTTAAATTGTTTATGTCAGGCATTTGATCACAGCAATGGAAAACTGACTTACATATTCACCAAATAACACAGCATCAAAATATATAAAGCACAATGTTTGTAAAATAAGAGAACAAATAAAATAAAAGTTGAAACTAATTTTTTATGTATTGAGGAAAATAAAGAGATAAAATAACATAATTAAGATTTATAAATGAAAAAAATGAGAGGCTGTTTTTCCTTCCTTTTAACAAGGACTGGGGAAAGGGTAGGGGGAAACATGTACAGTTCTGTGTATATACATCTTTATGTATTGTTGTACTTAATGTAGCAAGTAGATATTACTTTTATGATGTGAATAGAAGAACATTCCCAGCAATTTCTAAACCTAGATGTATTTGTACACCTATACCCAGAAGTCACTTGCTTGGCTGGCATTAAGGAATAAATGCTTCAATTTATGGAAGCACTTCTTTGTGACAAAGAAAGAAAACATTTCTTTGTCACAAAGACAGCCTTAAATCATCCCCAAAGAAGAAAATACATCCAGATTTCCCAGACATCAGTGAAATAAAAATGTAATTAAAGAGAGACAGCTGCAGTAGGCGGAGACACAGCACACCCCACCTGAAAGCTGAAGCCGTGGCTGACAGAACGTAACAGTGTGTGAGACGGTTAGGACCACCCCAGAAGATGGTTCATGACCGCCCAGGCCTCCGATCCTTGCTAAGGAACTATAAAAACTATTCCATATTCAAGTAGCAAACACATTTAAAATAGGGGACAGCATAATTCTAAAAACAAGCTGAAAGCCAGGTATCATAGCACACGCTTATAATCCCTGCTCTCCGGAGGCTGAGGCAGGAAGATTACACAAGTTTGAGGCTAGTTTGGGCTAGCTTGACCGCAGTGAGTTCAAGGCAGCCTGAAAGGCATTGTGAGACACCATCTCATACAAATAAATACTTTTTTTTGAGACAGGGTCTCACTATGCAGTTCAGGTTGGCCTTGAGCTCACCTTGTAGCCCAGGCTGGTCTTGAACTTGCAAGGATTCTCCTGCCTTAGCCTCCTGAGTGCTGGGATCACAGGATCGCACCACACACTTGACTACATTTTTAAAAATAAGGAAAATAAAGCAGAGAGAAAGAACAGCAGTAAACTAATGTGTTGGAAGAGTAGCTAAACTACCCAGGGGAAGGCCTGCATGCTGGCTGGGCTGTTGTGAGAGGCGAAGACAGGGGACTGGGGACAGGAGGAGAAGCCTCCAGGGAGCTGGGCACCCGGGGAGCTTCGGATTCTGTAGGGGCTTTGTCTGGGAGTCACAGCAGACGCTGGCAGCAGGCCTGACCCGGGAACCTGAGAAATGAGTCACAACAGGGTCGCGATGCTGTGTGGTCTCTGGGGTGGACCTTGCTGTGGTGTCTTGGGCGAGGGGCGCACGGGACGGGCACTGGGCCCACGGAGGCTGCATGCAAGTGGCCGGTGCTGTCTGGATAGGTAAGTCCCGTTCCTCTGCAGACGCCTGTGGGGCCACCCCATGCCCCGCAGCTGCTTCTGTCCCTGTTTCCTTGTCACTCCTGTGTCCTCACATTCTGAAAGTTAGCAAAAAAGAATCCATTCCAGGAGACCCCTGTCCCCAGTACCCTCGCTGGACTCCACCTGGACACTAGATCAGCCATATGCAATGGGTACACCCTGCTCTTTGCGAGATAAGGGTTGATGTTTCTTAGCCCGGCGTGGTGTCAAACTCTTGTCATCCAGCACTTTGAGAGGCAGAGGCAGGAGGATCACAAGTTCAAATCCATCCTAAGGCAGTTGAATAACTTAGTGAGAGCCTGTCTCAAAACGAGGATGTTAAAAAAAAAAAAAAAAAAAAGACCACTTCTCCACAGCAAAGGAAGCAACCAGCAGGTGGAAGACAGCCTACAGAATGGGAAATGTTATTCTCAGGTAAAAGACTAAGATCTAGTATATATGCACGTTAGCTATACAGAATACATGCATAGCACATCGATAGCAGCACAGCTCACGACAGCTAAACCTTGGAAACAGCCCATGTGCCCATCGCTAGATGCCTGGATAAAGAATGACAGGCTTGAGTCATCTGTAGGAAAAGGGGTTCACCTTGGGACCACAATGCCAAGCAAATAAATCAGATATAGAAGCTCAAGTATCATGTGGCTTCTCTGATACGAGACACCCGAAGTATAAACCAAGAGCCAAAAGGACCCCACACAGTAGTAACCAAGATACGCAGGAGCGGCCTGCTGTTCAAAGATCTCAGTCAGCTCAGCTAATTCTAGAAAACATGAGCAGATGGAAAACTTGGGCGTGGTCCTGGCACAGACCGAAGCCGGGCACGTGGGACGCTGGCCGGCTTGGTTCCCTCTGCTCCTTACCCTGCGTTCTGCTCTCTGCCTTCGTGATTCTCCTGCAGGTTTCCCGAGTCTTTATTCTGTCCCCTCCACTGGCCACTGAGCTCTGCTGGGACTTTTGACAAGTTCTGGCACACCTATCACCTCGGCACTTGGGGAGGCTGAGGCAGGAAGATTGTAACTTTGAGCTCAGGCTGTGCAATTGAATGACTTAGTAAGAGCTTGTCTCAAAAAAAAAAAAAAATTTAGAAAGGAAGTGGGCATGTGAAGGCCTTGGGGTCCATCCCCAGTCTCCACCAAATTAAAAAAAAAACACCCCAAAGGCCACCTTGTCTGTGCTCATGGGGCACGGAGTCCTGTATGGAGTGCAGTGTTTGTTGCTTGCATCTAGAGTGCAAAATAAGCCCAGGCCAGCGAGATCCTTAGAACCCAGGCACTGCACTTCTGTCCTGGGGCTGTCTGTGGGTTTCAGGTTGCCCTGCTCAAGTAACAGGAACGACTGAGATGGGGAGCTGGCGCAGAGAGGAGGGACAGGGTGACACCTGTCCCTGGTCCTGGGCTGGGCCTGGACCCCTCTGGGGTGTCCCCTGAAGGGTAGGTTGGGACCCCGCCCTGGTCAGGAGCGGCCCGGGGTGCCCACTCTGAGCTCCCAGCCTCTGGCCTGGCGCTCCCACAGCGCTGAACTCCCCTCAAAGCTGCGCTCTCCGGGTTTTGCTTGGTTTGGTGATACAGGGGGTTGAATTTAGGGCTTTCTCAGGATAGCCGGAAACATAAAGATTTTGGATGATTTCTCTTCTGACATAAGCTTTAAATAATAAATTTCGGGATGTGGGACTGAGCTGCAGTCATTGTTTTATGTGGTCCAAAATAATCACTATGTTTAAAGTCCTGGGATTTCACAAGATTCTAAGAGACTGACAAATATGAGGACATGAGCACGCTGGGGAGGTGGGCCCAGTTACCCCGGTGCATCATATTCCTGAGGGCTTCTTTCTTGTTTTTTCTTCTTGATTCAGGGTCTCTCTATGAGGTTCAGGCTGGCCTTGAACTCACTTTGTAGCTCAGGCTGGTCTTGAATTTGCAAGGATTCTCCTGCCTCAGCCTCCCGAGTACTGGTACAGGAGTGCACCACCATGACCAGCTTGACTTATTCTTTATCTCCTCGGAAAAGGATCTTTTCCTCTGTAACCATTACATCTTGGTCATAGTTAAGAAATCTTACATTGATTTACTCTAAAATTTATGTACATTGAAATTCACAATATAATAACCCACAACCAAATTTCTCCAGCATGCTTACGTATTTGTATCCTCCTGACCCACACCATCCTGGGGACTGAACTCAGGGCCGCCACACTGAGCTTTATCTCCAGCCCTTTTGTTTTTCATTTTGAGAGAGCTAAGTCTCCCAGCACAGGCTTGAATGTGTGATCCTCCTGCCTCAGCCACTCAGAGTGCTGGGATTCCAGGCCTGCACCACCGAGGCAGCCTTTCCCCATTTTTCACCACATTTAACCTGCTGAGGATTTTTGTTTTTGTTTTTCCTCGTTTAAGACACAAGAGCAGAGGGCCAGGCTCTGTTTCACAGATGGCTCAGATCTCAGAATCCATGCAGAGATTCTGCTTTGGCCAGGCGCGTTCTCAACACCGGTCCAGCTGCGTCGCTGTGGGCTGGGCCTGACCCGGTCCCTCTGCTCGCTGGTAATGACCCTGGGTGCCGGTGTCTCCACGTCCTCTTTCTCATAGCATGTACCCCGCGGGGTGCATCTGAACAGAGCGTCCTCGGAGCTCCTAGTCCAGCAGCTCCACCTGCGCTCTGTGCAGCTGTGGCCTGACTCAGTCACAAACTGGTGAAATATGCTGATTTCCTCAGTCCGTTGTGTCAGACGTTTGGGACAGCATCTTGCTGTGCTGCTGCAGGGTGGCTGGGGCGTTGCTGTCCGAGGGCCCTGTGCCCAGCCGGTGGAGGGAGCAGGCTGCACCACCGTCCCACTGCCCATCACGTCTGGGGGCAGCCCAGCGTGGACGCTGTGGGGCGGGGTCGGCGTCCTGGGAGGCCCTCCAGCAGGATCGTGCATCTGCAGAGATGGCGGGCAGGGCTGGACCGAGACCAGGCCGTGGCCAGCAGGATGGGCTCCTGGCTTTCTGTCACCCCGAGGAGGTTCCAGGGGCCCAGAGTGGCGTCACCGGCTGCCACTCTTTTCTGGTGAGAAAAATCCAGGTAGAGTCTGGTGTGGCGGTACACTCGGGTGATCCCAGCACTCTGGGAGGCTGAGGTAGAAGGATCACTGTGAGCTCAAGATCATCCTAAAGACATAATGCGACCTTGTGTCAAAAAAAAAGAAAGAAAGAGCAAAGCCACTTTAAAGTCACCGCTCTTAACCACAAACTTCCCAGAACTTGGACATCTAAAAATGGGTCCAGTTTAAAAGAAATCTGGATGCTGTGGTGTGGCCTTGACAGAGAGACACAGAGAAAGAGAGACACACACAGACAGAGAACTGTGATCAGGCAGGCTGAAAACCCCGCCCCACCGAGGTGCTGTGCCGCAGTCCTGTCCGCGAGGCCCGAGAGTCCGACTGGGCCTGGAGCGCAGGTCCAGGGCCGAGTCCAGGGCAGCGGCAGCAGAGCCCTCCTCGGGTGCTTTGTCTTGGCCCGGGCCCACACCGCACCGCCCACACGCAGCGGCTCCTCACGCACCGCTGACTTCATGCCCAGGGCAGGCGCTCAGTCCTAGGCGCCCTCAGGGACCCCGAACTCACAGCCCCAGGGGTCAGAGCAGAAGAGGAGTCAGTGCCAGCTAAGGACCCCGGCAAACCCTCCCTCCCTGGCCGATGCCTGGGAGGGCTGCCCTTTTCCTGTCCTCTCCCACTAACCTTAGGTGTGGCTAGATGACTCACTGGGACCCCAAAAAGTGGAAGGGTACAACAGAAAGGACATTATTGGCTAAGTCTGTAATCCCAGCTGCCAGGAAGCTGAGGCAGGAGGGTCACTATGGGTTCAAGGCCAGCCTGGAAGCAGAAGAAACTTTTATCTTATGAGCTGTTCCCATATAGGCTTCCACAGAGACCCACATAGATTACACATCCAGAGAACAACACTTTGAAATTTTTGTTGCTGTGTTTTTGAGACAGGGTTTTGCTATGTACTTCAGGCTGGCCTCAAGCTTCCAGTGATCCTCCTGCCTCAGCCTCTCAGGTCCGGACATTACGGGAGGTGTTTTTTTCACCTATCCTCCTAGCTTTTTGAAATGGGGCCAGTGGAAAGTGTAAAATCCACAGGCAGCTTGCAGTGGCTTCCTGTGCCCAGCTGCGCCAAGCTCTGGCCTGGCTCCCCCAGCAGCCAGTCCTTTAGGGCTGCAGACGGGTTTATTCATGGGTTCCTGTAACAAGTGCCTGGGGCAGCATCCGCATGCCAAGCACGAAGCTCCCCAGGAGGGCAGCATCATCTTGCAGGCCTTGAACTTCCATCCTGCTGAGAATGGAAATCTTGTGCCTGAAAAGCAGAGGAACCGCCAAGATGGAAGTCAAATGAGACCTAAGAGAAGTGCCGACCCAGAAGGGGAAATCTGAGCCGGCTGGGAGCAGTGAAAAGGCCTGCGGGAAGGTGGTTCCCGCTTTCCAACGCAGCGGGCGGGTGAATCACAATCGGGCGCCACCTCCTGCCTTCACCGCTGCGGGCACTGCCCTAGCTCAAGAGTGGAAATAGCTGGGCGATGCTCCGACTCCAGCCTTCGGTGATTGACTGCGGAAGGGAAAATTAAATCTTAGTCATCAGCACGCTTTCACTGCCATGAGTCAGGCTCAGAGAGAAGAACTGGTTTTCCATGTCATCTCCTAATTATATCTTAAGTTTGTGAACTATCTTTTTTACCTTTTTAAAATTTAATTATTATTATTATTATTGTTGTTAATTTTAAAATTTGAGACAGGCTCTTACTGTGTGGTGCAGGTTGGCCTTGAACTCACGTAAGTCGCCCAGGCCTGCCTCAGACTCACAGTGACCCTCCTGCCTCAGCCTCCTGAGTTCTGGGATTACGGGCCCGCACCACCATGCCTTGGCTTTCTTTACCTTTCAGAAGCAGTTAAGCTCCTCTGCTTGAGACTTTCACAGTGACTCTGGAGTCATCGGCAGTGTCAGACACCCCTCACTGCACCCAGACTTCCAGGAGCGTGGCCAGAGAGTCTGTCTTTACTAGGTGATTCTTGCCTACCCTGAGGCCAGAGGAATACTGCTCCTAATCTCGGGTGCAGATGACTCAGTCTCTTGCATTCTCTGAGGAGATCAAAAGGCAAGAGGGATCAGAGATGTCAGCACCAGCCTCCAGCAGTGGAGGGGCGCAGGAGATTGACCCACCAGGGCCGTGCCAGAGCCTGCAGCTTCTGAGGTAGGCTGATGCATCTATATTAGTGCGCTCGCGCCTGCTACAGGGAGCCGGGGGCATCGTGTAAGAAAACCAAGTGGGGGTTTTTGAGGTATCCGGGCCCTCTGATTTCCCCTCGGCAGCTGCCGCCAGCGTCCTGGCAGTGGTGGGGATGTGAACAGTGAGGTGGGCTTCTGAACAACCATCTAGGAATCCAAGCAGCCAAATGGTAAGTTTGGAATTTAATTAGCTGAGCTCAGGACACTCGTACATAGACCCCCATTTCAGAGTCCAAACAAGTGGTCCCGAACTGGAAAGTTACAGAGCTTTTAAAATAGAGAACCGCAGAAAGACATCCTGTTGGAAACAGTTTAACTAGAATCTTACATTAATTCTCGGTTGACACCTGTATCTGCTTCTTTGGTTGAGCAGGTTAATTTTTCTCTTGTGGGTGCAGCTCATTCTGCTCTTCTCATGGGTCTTATACCCTGAGTAATTTTCCATTTTCCTGGGTCATATACAGAGCACTACTTAAATGCAGGGCTCAAGATGGCATCAGTTGTGGGCTGGGGATTTAGCTCAGCGACATAAGTGCCTGCCTTGCAAGCAGGCAGTCGTGAGTTCGATCCCTGGTATGGATAAAAACGAAAAAGACAAAAAAAAAAAAAAAAAAAGATGGCATCAGTTGTGCCAAGCCACAGCATACACAACCCACTCAAGCCTTGGCGTCATCATGGGTGAGTCTGGATGCCTGATGCAAGGCATGCCATGCGAGCGTGGGTATGTGGCTGTCTCAGGTGGCTGCAGCGGGAAAAGCTGTCCTCTCCCTGCGAGTTTCCAGTCTGCAGTTGGTGAGCACTCAGCTGTTGGTGTCTGGGTCTGGGTTTCGTAGCATAAATCATGACACCTGTGTTCTTGGAGCATTCCAAGCTCCTTTGGGGTCCAGACGTAGTTTGGATTCTCTTTAAATGTAGGTATTTATTGAATTGGGACACTGATTTTGTAGCTTTTTGTTTCAAATTAATCTCGGGGAGCAGGGCATGGTGGATGCAGCACACGCCTGTATTCCCAGCACTCAGGAGGCTGAGGCAGGAGGATCATTGCAAGTTTGAGGCCAGGCTGAACTGCATAGTAAAACCCTTCTCAAAAAGACAAAAAAATTGATCTTGGGCACGCAGGAAGTGGCTGGGAACTGCAAGATTAATACAGGTTTGCACTGCCAAGCACACCCCTCCCGGAGTCGACGGCCCCACCCCGTAATACAGTTCTCTGTCCCCAGGGACCCAGCGTTTCTGCAGTGCAGCCCATTGGCCCCTTTCGAGGCCAGGTCTGCTTTCTCCCCATGCACCAGGGCTCTCCTCCCCTGACCAAGTGACGATCTGGGCTTCTGACGCTGACCCTCCTGGGTCTCTCTGCTCCCTGGGCAGCTGCCCTCGTGGGCTTCCTGGCTCTGCCTGGCTCCCTGAACTCAGGGCTTCCTTCTCCAGTTCTCTCTCGTCCTGTAAAACGCTTTCTCCACTCTTCGTGGGGAACGAATGGGACTCAGAAACTGCTGGGGACCATAAATTCACAGTGGCTAATTTTGCCTAATTCCCAATGGGATAAATGGGGGCTTGGGATGATGGTGTCACCCTTTGGGGACTTCCCATCAACTCCTGGGAGGGGCACCCTCTCCCCCAAGACTAATCTAAGACTAAAGTGGAAAAGAACACTTCAGAGTAAGACCCTTCTTAGCATGAGGTCATCGCTGTCTCTTGAGTCACCCGAGGACTATTGGTTGCCTGCAGTGTCATCCACCTCTGAGTCTCCCAACACCCTGGAATCTCCCGCTCGCCCCTCCTCTCATGTGTGCACCCACTGCATTGCACACACTCAATGCATAGCGGCACGACCCCCCAGCCCCATCACGCATCGCTAAATTTGTCCCTGCTTCTTATTTATCCTTTACCTCATGCAAGCTGTTGGGGATCTTGGCCAGTCCCCAAAAAGAAATAATTTTCTGGTGCCTCGACTGTCTTTACTCTTGCCGCATGTTTGATTATAAGTGGGCAGAGGGATGGAGGCCAGTATCGTTTCCTGAGGGACACAAGGCCATCAGGAAGAAGTCAGCACTGGCTCCCTCGCAAACCTGTTTCCTTTCAGGAAGGTTTGGCGCCCTTGCCCCTGGATTCTGCGTTGTCACCTCAGACCCGCACCTGCAGCCCATCTCTGTCTCTGCCTCCCGCCTGCCCAGCTTTTCTCTCCTTTCCAGCTCTGCCTGTGGCCCTGTGGCCCACAGGACCGGGTTTCGGGTTCTGTCATCTTGTCTCTCCTTTGTCCTCCTGCTCCTCGTCTTATTTTCTTCTGCCTCCGAGAGATTTCTTATTTTTCCCTCCACTCGCCGATGACCGCCACACTGTCCGTCGCTCTTCCTGGATTCCCTGTGGCTCTGCCTCCACTGCTGAGCACCGGTGACCGAGACCGTCCTGCACGTGGCGGCACTCAAGGTGATCGCATCCAGGCTCGGGCACCACGTCATCGCCGCATCCATCTGTGTCTTGGGTCAGAAACACAGCTGAACACAGGGAAGCCCAGGAACAGGAGAGGCCCCTCCGGGCCTCCTGGTGCCAAGGGACAGACAGGGACCAGTGGAGACTTCGTGGGACCCTGAGCACGGCAGCACGAGACCACTGGGGCAGGAATCGATGGAGAAAGGATGAGGTTGTGGTTACATCAAAGAAAATAAAATGTAACATGGTTACTCGGCACAAAGATTTGTAAAATCCCCAAGGCAAAAGTGGGACAGTTGGCTAAAAAAAACCCTGATGCCCCGTCAGTATTCCAGGTATTAAATGGGGGGAAAGATGTCGGCAATCCCGAGCGGGGAAGTAGTTTCAGAAGACAGACTGTGAACATGAAGATATTTAGGAATTCCTTCAGTAGCTGAGTGTGGTGGTGCACACCTGTGAACCCCCAGCACTCGGGAGGCTGAGGCAGGAGGATCGCCATGAGCTCAAGGCCAGCCGGGGCTGTGTAGTGAGATCAGTGCCCCCCTGAACTACATAGTGAGATCCTGTCCTCTGCCCAAAAAAGCAAACAAACAAACAGAATTCCTTAAACAAGACATTTTGTTTATATTTGCTTTTATAGACACACAATGATGGCATATAATACATCTACTTGTGAGCAGTGTGTTTTCAAAAGGCAAGATCTGTGACGTTAAGCATCGAGCCGTGTACTGCTCAAGTTCCTATTCAGTGGCACAGAAAGCGATGGTTCGTGGCACTTTAGAGATTGGGTTTTAATTGCTAAAAGGTGGATATTTTTGAAAATTATCCTGTGACATCCTCTCTTGTTTCATGGATAAAACTCCCCAAGGACATGAGTGATGTTTTGAAGTTCTCATTTTCTGCAGGGCCCAGGATTTCTCCAGCTTGTTTTTCCTCTCCTGATGTTTAGAGTTGCAGGCAGCCCCTGACCTGTGATTATTTATCATTATAGTAGCACGAAAGTGAGACACACTCAGTAGAATCTAGACTTTGACTTCTTATCTTTTCTGGGCCAGTGATATGTGTGAGCCAATCCTCTTTTAATTTTAAAAAATATATTCATTTTTGGTTTTTGTGCAGTGCCATAATCTTCTCTGAACTGTTCCAATTTTAGTATAGGTGTTGTCAAAATGAGCCCATTTTTTTGTTCTGTTTTTTGAGACAGGATCTTTCCGCGTGGCCCAGACTGGCCTTGAACTTGCAGAAATCCTCTTGCCTCAGCCTCCCAACTCCAGACTTTACAGGTATGCACCACCATGCCCAGCTGTGGTAAAGGGGATTGAACCTAGGGCCTTTCCATGAAACCATATTCCCTTCCCTTGTAAAATTTTGAGACAGGGTCTTGTTAATTAGCCAGGCTAGGCTTGAACTTGTAATCCTCCTGCCTCAGCCTCCCAGAGTGCCAGATGCACAGCGACATGCGGGGCTGTAATTACAGTTTCTTATTCCTTTGCTCCTTAAGGTGTGAATCCGTCTCTGCTCCCAGGGGCTAATCCCCTGACCAGGGGAGGCCTTTGCCTGGAGGCACAGCTCTTCACAGGTTTTGCCAGGGCCAAGACTGAACGGCTTTATGATTTAATGTGGGTTGTTTTGGGCCTAAGGTTCAGTTCTTGTCCACCCTGGTTGTTATGCAGTAGTAAAGCTAAAGCCACTTTGTTCCCTGACTGGAACTAGCTCAGTCTGACACAGCTCCCCCTTCCGACTTCACAGAATTCCTGTGGTCTACAGAGACCCATGAGGAGCCGCCCTCCGAGGTCCTGGCCGCTCTGCTGACTCCAGGGAGACCCTGCTCCAGAACAGACGTGGCTGTTTGTCCACCCCAGCAGGCAGCTCCGCGTTGCTGCAGTGGCTGCAGCAGCCCATTGTTAGTGACCCGAATATGCTTCAGGTCCCCGAGGAACGGAACCGGCGTCCTCCTGTGTGACCCACCTGCCTCGAGCCTCTGCCACTGGGGGGCCACTACTGCAGGGAAAGGGACGACTCTGTCAGGACCTGGGCTCAGAGGTGCAGCAGGGACAGGGCCTGCGGGGCCTGGGCAGTGGGAGAGGTCGAGGACTGCAGGTGGACCCTGCTTCTGCCCCAGCCCGGCCAGTGGTTTGCGTGCAACATTTAGTGGCTTCCAGGGGACCAGTGACAGTCACAACACGCAGCCCTTCGCACCGTGGAGCCTTGCTTAGATTCCCTCACACACACCAAGTCCCGTCCCTGCAGCACTGCATGCTGCCTCTGTCTCTGTGTGTCTCTGTCTCTGTGTCTCTGTCTCTCTCTGTGTCTCTGTCTCTGTGTCTCTGTCTCTGTGTCTCTGTCTCTCTCTGTGTCTCTGTCTCTCTCTGTGTCTCTGTCTCTCTCTGTGTCTCTGTCTCTCTCTGTGTCTCTGTCTCTGTCCCCCTCCAGGGCTTTGAGCTCACTCACCCCATCTTTCTTCCCACTTACTGAAGCAGCTCTGGAGTCCACTTTCGTGAGTATCTGTATGAGGTGTGGTGACCGCTGCTGCCGAGCGCCATCTGACAGAAGGGAGGGTTGTGAAAATGTGACATTGTGTCCTCTCACTATTCATTCACCGGGACCAGCACCTTGGGACTTCAGGCTCTTTCCAAAGTCAAACAGAAACATTTTGAAGCCATTCAGCACAGCAAGGCGGCCAGGACAGCACAGCTAAAGCCCTCAGGAGGGAGGACTCGAAGCTGCCCCAAGGAGTGGCCAGGACGATGAAAAGAATTAATAGTCTCTTACCGTAATACATTTTTAAAAATTAAACGATCGCTGTATTTTTTATTGCACACCTGTTGGAGTCGGGCTGCCAGAGAAAACACAGGGCGTCCCGTTCTGCTTTGGTTGGTAAGCAGCAGGGACAAACTTAAAAAACATCCATTCCTTGTTTACCCAAACCCCGGACCCCAGGCTGACCCACGCTCGCCTGCCCACACCGACAGCCATGTGGGAGGGAGGGGACCGGCTGGTCTCCCTGCCCAGCCAAGCTTCCCTGCTGGCCACCGAGTCCGTGCCAGCCACTCCAGGAGCCGGAGTGATTGGGCTTTGATGACTTCCTGTCTCTCTTCTGGTCTCAGGGATCTGCTCACCCAGGCGACAGAGGACTTGGAAATCGGATACTGCTTTCTAGAAATTCATTCCAGCCTCCTTCGCTCTTTTCTCTCGCTTTTCTTTATTTTTGGGAGATGATTGTTATGAAGCCCCTCTACCACCTTCTTTTAAAATCCTCTTTGAACTTGCTGTCCTCCTGCCTCAGCCTCGCTGAGTGCGGTGGTTGCAGGCACACACTGCCACACCCAGCATGTTCTACTGTTCTTGGGGATCAGACCCTCAATTTGGAGTTATATCTTCTCATTCTAGATTATTTTGTGAGTGTGTTACAGCTAGACTTCATGTCTTTGTGTAACTGTGGAGTCCTTAACCCCACTAGCTTACCAGATAAAGGCAGGTAGACTGACAACCATTAATTTGAGGCATAACATGTTACAAGTAGGTGCAAAATACTGGGATTTATTTCTAATTAAAAACAAAGTTAAAATCTTCCAAGAAAAAACAAATTAGTAAAATAAAATCTTCATTGAGTGTCTCTTACTGCCTTATCAGTCTTTAGAGTGAATAGTTCTGAGTCAAAAATCTGTTTGTTTCTTTGACTGTTTTTTTGAGACAAGGTCTTACTATGTAGTGCAGGCTGGCCTTGAATTTAGGGAGACCCTCCTGCCTCAGCCTCCCTGGTGCTGGGATTAAAGCTGTGTACCATCATGCCCTACTAAAAGCACCTCTTCTTTCTTATAGTAGATGCACAGCAACTCTGTTAAACAAACAGACTGCAGCTTCCACCTGACGTGTCATCACCTCTCAGCCCTTGGTGGCCCACCTGGGAGGTGGTTACAGTGACCCACCTGAGAACAGGCTCTCTAAAGGAGAAAACTCTCAACCCTGGAGCAGCTGCAAGGGCTGAGAGAACAGGGCCATTCCTCCGGGAAATGTAGATTGCCATGGCCCGGGTGGATATTTTTAAAAATGTGAGGCTTTTCTTCAAGTCACGAAGAAGGATGTGTGTGGGCTGTGCCCCTTAGGATGCCAGCGCCTCTGTGGATGAGTGGGAATCAGGAGCCAGGTGCTATCCCACCCACTGGTCATCCGAGCACTAGGGAGGCTGAGGCAGGAGGACCGCTTTGAGCTCAAAGCCAGCCTGGACTACAAAGTGAATTCAAAGACAGCCTAGACTAGATAGCAAGACCCCCTCTCTCATTAAAACAAAAAGAAAAAGAAAATGGTGCTGCAAAACCAGAGAAAGAGACCACAGTGCAGAAAGAAAGTTAGGATGGAAAGCCTGGTTTCTTCACTGCCTCAGGGTCTGGCCTTCCATCAGGGTAGGCTCTGGGGTCACAGAGCTCCTAAGAAACCCCGGGGCTGCAGCCACCTGTGCATTTAAAACCCACCCAGAGGCAGCGCGTTAGGAAGCCCATGCCAGGCTGAGTCACTGGGTTTAGTCGCCCACCAGCCGCACTGTTTCTGCTGTCCTCTGATGTCGCCTTCCCAGCTACTCTGGTTACTGTGTGTGAGTCCCCTCACCGTGATGTTATGCCAGAGGATAAGTGCTGGAAGTGGATTTTCGTAGATAGGAAAGGAAATGTCAAATTTAATTGAAGGGGGGGATATCAGAAATTGTCTACAAGAATAACAGAGCAAACTGAGCGTGGTGGCACACGCCTATAATTCCAGCACTCAGAGGCTCAGGCAGGAGGATTGTTGCAAGTTTGAGACCAGCCTGGGCTACAAAGTGAACTCAAGCCCAGCCTGAACTGCACAGTGAGACTCTGACTCAAAAACAAGACAAAAATAACAGAGAAGCCAACTCTGCAGTACAGGTCTCCGCTGGAGATGACGCTCATGGTGGGGACAGGGGCCCAAACAGCTCCAGCTAAAGAGAGAGTTGTGCACCCATGAACGCCTGTCAGCATCAGAGGGCGCCGGGCTTCTCTTTTGAACATCGAGCATCTAAAGAGACATCTGTGTGACACCTCCTGCTTCAGCCTTTCAGCCACGAGGACAGTGCCACCCCCAGATGAAAAGCACCCAAACTCTGCGCTCCACCGACCCGCAGATCTCTTCCTGTTCCTGCCTTGGTTCTTTAGTACTCCACCTCTCTCCTACCTCCCAGCCTTGAAATTTAGTGTTGCCTGGGCGCAGTTTGCCTGGGAGCTCCACAGCCACTTCCCACATCCACAGAAATTCTCTTCCACCTGAGCCTGAGACCCAGGGGCTCCTCCTCAGTGATGCCAGTGCATTGTTGGTCTCACTTCCAGACCTGACGAGTTCTGTGAAATGAGACATGGAAACTGATTTTTGCTCCCTTGCACCATCCCCAGGCCATACCCACACAGTGTCCCAACTCAGTGAGAACATCCTCAGCAGACACCCAAGCAGACACCAAGGCCACATCCTTGAACTTCCAGAACCTTGAGCTAAGTAACCTTTTTTCTTTATAAGTTTCCTAGTCTCTGATATTCAGTTATAGCAACAGAGAACAGACTGAGACAGCACCCAGAAAAGCCTGAAGTGTCTGTCCCAACTGTTCCAAACATGAGTCTGTCCCTACAGGAGGGCATCACAGAGCTGTTCCGTCCAGTAGCTGATGTCATTTACTGATTCATGCATTCATTCAGCTACCTATGTAATACTTCCCGTGCCAGGCAGGATCAGCGTACCAGGGACACAAGTGATTGTGGAGGCGGAAAGAATTCCTGCTTTCACAGAGCTCACCGTGGTGTGCATGGTTCAGTAAAGTGGTCGACCAGATGCTTCCTTAGATCCCCTGCAAGGAAGCACATAGGATCCAAGGAAGAGGAGTGGTAGCCAAGACCCACAGTCTGCTTCAGGGGTCCGGGGTCCAGACCCCGGTGCTTCCCTCAAGGTCACAGGTCCCCAGTGTGGGCTCCACTCGGTGGCTGAGCATGGAGGGGGACAAATCCCTCACCAGTGAGATTAGTGTTTTTATGAATGGGGCCCAAGGAAGGCCGGGGATATAGCTCAGTTGGCAAGAGCGCCTGCCTGGCAAGTGTGAGGTCATGAGTTCATCCCTGGTACCAAAAAAACAAAAAAACAAAAAAACAAAAAAAAAAAAAAAAAAAAAAAAGGAAGGAAGGAAGGAAGGAAGAAAGAAAAGAAAGAAAGAAAGAAAGAAAGAAAGAAAGAAAGAAAGAAAGAAAGACAGACAAGGGCCCTGGGGAGATTCTGAGCTTTTTTGCCTTTCTGCTATGAGAAGACACAGCAAGCAGCTATCTGGCACCTCTATCTAGAGGCAGAAATAGGAGTAACAAGGACCCTAGAAATTCCCGATGTTCTAAAGCAGGAATTTTCTAGGTGCTACAGCGGTGGCTTTACTTGAGGCTGGACCTCTCCGGCCCTTCATCCACTGGGAGCTCCTGGAAGGTTCATACATACGGGCTGCATCTGCTGCATCCAACCATAACAAAGTGAATTACGGGAAGGAACATGCGCAGTAGCCGCCCCACCAAGCACCTGTCAATCACGCTCTGAATGGTCCAAGGGGGAAGCACCCTAGACCTAGAGCAATAGCTTCAGTTCTTAACCCCGCGTGTTCTGGTGCCATTTTCCTCTCCTCTGGTGTGCGCCTGCTCGCTCTGAGCACACTTTCACCCTTTGAACATCATGAAACGTGGCTGCACTTTCCTTGCCATCGGTGCAATGTCCAGTTCTTTGTTTATCACACACAAGGATCTGGAATCCAGTCCCGGGACCCCATCACCATGGTAATATCTTGGTCTTGAACTTCCCAACTTGAAGTAGTGAGAAATGCATTTCTATTATTTATAAATTATCCAGCCTCAGGGCATTTACTATAGCAATCCAAACCGACTAAGCTAGGAGGAAAGGTTTCCCTGTCACCACCTTGATTCAAGAGGTCTGAGGCTGAGATTGAACTGCCAAAGGACAGAGGGACAGGAGAACCGAGAAAGTTCATTTCCGCAGGCACATGGTCCCTGTGGATGAGTACCTCCCCGAAGGGGGGAGACAGAAGTTTGTAAACGGACTTAATGAGGAGAAAGGAATTTGGTTTCAATGGGCCCACATGAAGGTCCTCCTGGGCTTCTCAAAGCTGAGCAGTAGATGAATTAATCCTTGCAGTATGAAGAGCTCAGTCTTGCCCCAGACAGAAAACACTTGGAGGTGCAGTGACCGCTGTGACTCCTATGGCTTCTGATTGAATCTGCACACCACTTGGACAGATGGCCACTCCCTTCGCTGTCCACCTCAGTGAGTTAGGCAACAGTCTTAACTCACTGTGGGCTGCAGGTCTGCTCTAGGAGGCAAGTACTGTGGGTTAGGAGCCCAGCCATGAGACTTGCAGACACCCGGTGCAGTAGAAAGCCTATTTGCAAAACTGGCCCTGAGGTTGAAACCAATAGACAAGCCCGGAATTCAACTGGGTATCATTTTAATAGCCATCGACATTTAGGAATCCTAAGAAAGAATCAGAAAAAAAAAATGTAGAAACAAGCAAATTCAAAATTCTTGAGGGATCTAAGAAAATATATTTACATATCTTAAGAACCAAAGAAATGCCAAATCCAGTCAAATCCAATCAAGCCTGGTGGCTGTGGATGGAGCAGACTGGAGGGGGCTCCTCTTGGAGAGCTGTGTATCCCATCCCCTCTGGCAAGGAGGCGGTAACTGATTTAGTCACCAAAGAAATCATTGGACTCAAATCACCAAAATCTCTGGTGGCTCTGCATCCTCAAGCCATAATTACACAGCAAAATTGTATCCTGAGGGGCAAGTACCTTCCCACCTCAGGAAGAGGTGAATCAAAGTTATGTTTGTATTTTGAGGCTAAGGAATTTACACAGACTTGATGTTTTATAACCTTTTTTTTTTTTTTTTTTTTTTTTTTTTTGGTGTGACAGGGTTTCACTATGTAGTTTTAGTGGCCTAGAACTTACTACATAGTTCCAGCTGGCCTCAAAATCAGGATGATCCTCCAGCCTCAGCCTCTGAAGTGCTGGGATTACACCTGGTTAAACTTGTCAAATTTTAAAATGATTGAAGTGTTAGAGGAAATGCATCAGAAATCCAATTTAAAATATGCAAGTGCATAGTTGATTCAGATGTGTGCAGATTTATTTCTAGGACTGAATGACATGTCAGAAAACTTTATACACAACATATTCTAAGTCTAATATAATGTATCACCTTTATGAAAATTACTCAGTGTCTGGAAGGTTTTATTAAGTCAGTTATTTAATAAAACCAAATCTATGTTCAATTTACATTAACATGTGAAAGGTCTTAAAATATTTGTTTATAAGTGGACTGAATTTTAGGGTTGGTTTATTTGTTTGTACCAGGAATTGAACTGAGGACTTTGTGTTTGCCAGGAAGGCTCTGTGACACTGAACTGTATTCCCAGCAGTGGCCTGGATTTTAATCAAAGGTCCCTGTACAATAGTCGCCTAAGCTTGTTAGAACATCAGAACTTATAAAGTGGACTTAAAAACCTAAGGAAGAATTAGATTTATGCTTTGATCTGTTGAATATTAATCTTAAAATTTAAATAAATAGCTTTTGTCTGCAAACAAAATCCTCCACATAGATAACCAGGAACTCATTTCACATAAGAAGCTGTGACAATTAAAAGTGAAGCCATTGGGAAGGATTTCAGAAAACTCAGCCTCACTATTGGGTCCCGGCTGGCCTGGCCCCTTGGAAATGGCCAGATCAGAAAGCATGTGTCAGGCAGTGGATGGTGAAGGGTCGGTGGCCCTTTAGTAACTGGATCAGACTCCAGGACACAGAGTCCACCGTGGCGGGGATGAGCAGGGACTGGAGGGAGCCCACAGCTTCTGGGGGCGTAAAACCGCAAGTGTGCACTCTTCACTGTTTCTGTGTGTTGGGAGTGTGGTTTGCTGTTACGTGCAGACAAGTCCCCAGTCCTGGAGCTGACCGAGGTCCCGGAGCTGGTGCCTCCCTGCTGTTCCCTGGGAGGGTCCCCAGGCCTCCTCCAGGTCCTTGGTGTCACAGCGAAGACCTGCAGAGCACCCACAGAGAAGCAGCAGGGTGAGGGCAGAGGAGGTGGAAAGGAGTGCATGCTGGGCTGCTGAGCAGGCTCCCGGAGGCCCCAGGGGAGGGACACCGTCCCGCCCCCCCACATCTGTCCTGCCTTACAAACACTACAAACAGGCACTCGGCCTGACCTGCATAGCCTGGACTTCTTGCTGTATGTAAATGAAAAATCAGAACAGTGTCTTCTGATTGGTTGTGACCGCCAGAAATGCAAATGAAGGAGTGAAAAGAGCATCTTCTGATTGGGCCTGGGAACAGCACCCACTGAAGGCCTGAAAGGAAGTCTTTTCTGATTAGTTCTGGGCACAGTGATGCTGCTGCATTGGGAATGTACCTCTCCCAGTGTGGCCCTCGCTGCTACCTCCCTTTCCAGGAGTGGTACAGGGCCAGGCTGGAGTCCACTCAGTAGCCAGGAGACCGTGAGTGATATGATCCCCAAGCTTGGCTGTGTCACAGGGTCACTGCAAACAGGAAGTAATACAGGTAAAGTTTTGGTATCAATTTCTTTAACTGCGAGATGGTAGTATTAGTAAGCAGCAAATGTCATTGTCATGAAGACAAGAGGAAACTGCCAAATACTTAAACATAGGGGTGCGTGCTGCTTTGGCCAACGCTATTTCCAGTATACCCAACTCAGCCACAAAGGGCCTGTGTAGCATGTCTCACAGCTGGGCCTCAGTGATTTTCAGGGTTGGCCACTCCCTCTCAGCCGGGTATCCTGTCCCCAACCAGGTCTGCAGCAGGGACCTCGGAGAATCTCCTGATGGTCTTGGATATGCTCACCCAGAAGTCCTCTCTTAATTTTGGGTCCCAGCAAGAAAGGTAACTAAGACAGAAAGTCTATGGATGTAGCCAGTAGTGATGGTGCACATCTATAATCCCAATGCTTTTGAGACTGAAACAGGAGGATCTCTACAAGTTTTGGCCAGCATGGGCTACATTGAGACTGTCTCAAAAAAAGAAAAAAATCTGTGGGCGAATCCGGGCATTATCTGTCTAAAAGTCTTCTTATGATTCTGCTTTGTGGTTAAGACAAAGAACCACTGATCTAAGACTGGGCTTTTTAAAAAAAAAAAAAAAGATTGGGGTGCACACCAGTGAAGACTGGTTTGGGTGGGACAACGGAACCCGAGTGCAGGCGGTCTTCCTGTTGTCCTTTGTGGTGCTGGGGATTGAGCTCGGGGCCTCTGCACTGAACCCCGCTCTTTTGTTTCATTTCTTTTTTATTTTTGAGACAGTCTCTCTGAATTACTAAGTTGCTCAGGCAGGACTAAACTTTGGGTTCCTCCTGCCTCAGCCTGCTAGTGCCCTTGATACTAAAAAGAAAAACAAAACGAAACCAGATTTGCCCTCATGGGGGCTGTTTCAATGCAGCTGGGAGAATTAGCAACTATTGTGGGCACTGAATTTTTATTTATTGAACGAACGAGCAGTTGGGAAGCCTAGTCTTTGTAAATTAGACTGTTTTTAGGGATGTCTTTAGAATCCTTTTCAGTGACGCTGTCCTTCAGCCTTTTTTGAAACAGGATCTCACTGTTATAGTTCAGGCTGGCCTCAAACTCACTGTATAGCCCAGTTTGGTTTCAAACTCACAGTGATCCTCCTGCCTCAGCCTTCCAAGTGCTGGAATTCAGACGTGCACCAGCACACCCAACTGTCCTCCAATCTTCTAATCTAATATCCAACCTAGCTTTCTAGGGACAGCACCACCAACAAATGTTCAGAATTTTGCTTAGTCTGGAGAGACTTGCTCATCAGCCCCTAACAAGCCTCCCAACACAGTCTGGGCAGTTTGGATTTCAAACCAATTACCTAAGCAACTGACGTCCTCCTTTCTCAGCAGCCTGTGTCCCTCTGTCTGGGGTGGCCCTGGGGGCAGCTGTGGGACTCTAAGCTCTTGGCAGACCCCTGGACTGATGAATATTCTGGGGCCTTCAGTAGCCATTCAGAATTGGCACTTTTCCCTTTCAGAGTCATTCAGGCCACGTGCTAATTTGAAATTAAAATGCTGCCAGGGTTTTGCATTTGCAAAAGTAACTTTGACAGGACAACACCAACAAATGGGTTTTGTCAGCCAGGAACGGGTAAACACAGCTGTTTTCTCTACTTGTGGAAACTAAAATTACAGGGCGGCCCATGGGTACAGGATTTAAGCTCTTACATAGACTCTCCTACGGCCTAAATAAATCAATTATGTTTTATTAAGTTAAAGTATACTCATATAAAAACCAAAACGATTTAGAGTAGGAATGTCTTAACAAGTTCCTAAAACCCTAGAGCTACAGTATTTAATCTACTTAAAGTCACTTATTGGGTAGAAAGAAATATTCATAAACTTCTCTAATTCACAAAGTCTGTGGTTGTTTTCTTCACTAACTACTTGGTGTGTACAAATAGAAGAGAATCTCCGAAACACAAGCTGTCCAATCCTCTCCCAGTTTAGGTTCCTGATAGAAGGAAGGTGAGTTTATGAAAGGAGTGAGGTTAGAGGACAAGTGAGATGCGTAAACATCCCTTATTCGTTTTCTTTTGAGACAGTGTCTCTCTCACAGCGCTCCTCACCTGCCCCTGGCACCCCAGAGGCGCGGCCTCCTGCGGCTCCATTACAGCAGGGATTCATGGAGGACAGGAGTGGCAGCAAACACATGGCAGTGAAGGACGGTGGGTCACACATTTGGCTGCGTTTATGACGTCCGTGACAACACATGACGTACTGGGTTATGAGATCCATATCTTTGACACAACCACATCCGTTTGTCTTCAAGTGTGCGCGTTACTGGTGCCTTGCATCTGCACCCTGATTGGTCATTCAGCAGGAAGACTCTAGTTCATCTACTTGTGTAGGCGTTTACCTCTTGTTCAAAGGCACCTGCTTGAGCATTTACAATATTGAGTTATAATTTATATTATCATTTATTTAACTCTTAATGTCAATAATATAATTATCTAGTATTATTATTTATAATTCAATACATCTGTCATGTATGGCAGCAGATGTACTAATATAGCCATCTGGTTGATAATCTTAATTAGAGCTTTTTTTTTAATACCGAGGATATCAAACACAACCTTGCACTTGCCAGGCAGGCACTTACGCCACCGCGCTTATTTTGAAAGTCGGGTTTGTGAGCATCTTGAAAAATCATGCTAGGGTTTATTTTCCAATTAGTTCTTATTTGGAGGAAAATACAGTAGATAGCCTCAAACTCACAGTGATCCTCCTGCCTCAGCCTCCCAAGTGCTGAGATTACAGGCATTTGCCACCACACCTGGCTGAGATAAACATTCTCTTCGTCTGTGGGTGTCACATACTAAACCAAGGTTTAGTACGCAGGAAATAGCCTTGTATGGTAAGGTACTAACAATGAATACCTAGTAATGTTCACATTTCTGATGTGTTTATTCTCTATTATCTGTGAAATGTGAACAGTCATTTATTTAGCCTCTGGCTCATCCTTCATGTCTGGGTGTTTCTTTGCTTTTAGGCATTTAAAACACGAGAAGAAGCTCTAATCCTAGCTCTGGTCTCCTCACAACTCATGGGAAGAAGCATGTAAATAAATAGCTAGAGTGGTGTGGGGAGGCCACAGAAAACTTGTGTTCTTAGAGAACTGCCAAACCATTGAGTGTCAGCAGGCTCCTTGAATTCAGTAGCCACCACCCTCCCGCCTCAGCTTTGAGGACAGACAAGGCCCCAGTTCATGCACTGCCATGTATCCATGTGGCCACCAGCCAGCCGATGTCCCCAGCCCAGCCCTCTCCCCCAGGCCTCAGCTGTGTCCATACGGATGCCCTCTCAAAAACCACGTCTCGAAGGTCCACGAACGCTCAGTTTCCAAACAGAAATTTCCCTGCCTAAATCTATTTTTTCTCCCGCACCCGTGGTTCAGCTTGCATGTCACAGTTCACTGGTTGCCGAGCTCGAGGCTGGTGTCACCCTTTGGGGCAGACACCCTGGTTTCCTTCTCTGCCGACTCTAGGTTCACAGGGCTCAGGGCCCGGGCTCCTGGTGGCCACTCCAGACCATCAGTCAGATGCGGGCAGAGGCTGTGTCATCCTGTGGTCCCAGACACCCACTTTACCCAGCTGGGTGCCCAGCCACACAGTCCTGGCTTCTGGAGGGATGGCAGCAGGCTCTGGTTCCCGGGCTCCTGGCAGATCTCCCTCCTGCCCGGCACTGAAAACCTCAAGGTCATTTGGCCTGGTCCATCAGGTCTAAGAGACCGGCCCACAGAGCCCTCCTCTGGGTGGGGTCACCTGCAGCTATCTGCAGACAGCCAGCGCCCACACACCTCCCTCCCCTCCACTGGCTTCCTACTCTCATCTCCACCACAACTTTAAAAACTTTTTCTTTCTTTTCACTTTTTTGCTGTACTGGGCATTGAGGACAGGGCCCATGCATGCTGAGTGCTGCCACCAAGCTCCAAGCCTGGCCTTTTCTATGTTTTGAGACCAGCTGGCCTCTGCCTCAGCTCTCAAGCAGCTGAGACGACAGGTTTGTGCTCCGTGCCTGGCGCGATGGTGCCTGTTCTGACTGTCTGTGCCTGGCCGGATGGTGCCTGTTCTGACACCGCCGTCCTAGCCCTGCTTCTCGGCTGGGTCCCTCAGGTTGCTGCCCGAGCAACCCTTTCTCCTCCACAGTGCTCTCTCTGGCGTCTACCTTGTTCATCTTCAATTTTAATAAGGTTTCCTTCTTAAAGATGATGAGTGGTTTTTAAAAATAGACTTTAAGAAATACAATCCATAGCCAGGTCTAGTGGTGCACGCCTGTAATCCCAGCACTTGAGAGGCTGAGGGAAGAGAATTAGCTCAAATTTGAGACCAGTTAACCTGGGCTATCTAGTGAGTGTAAGACCAACCTGAACTATATAGCGAAATTTGAAAGAAAAAAAGAAAGAAAGAAAATGTGGGATAAAGCAAGCTTCTTATAAGCAAAAGAAATAAGATACCATTAGTTCCCAGAATCCCTTGCCAGTCATACCTCTGCCCTGCACGGGAAGGAACCATTCTCTTTGACCTTTTATCAAAAACCATTCCATTCTTTTATCCTTTTATCATCTAAGTATTTATCCCTAAAAAATACTTTAAGCTTGCATTTTTTCAAAATTTTATATCAATGAAATCATACATACTGGAAATACTTCTATGCCCAGCTTCTTTTACCCAAAACTGAGTGAATTCATTCCTGTCCTGCCTGTGTCTGAGTCCATTTCACTGCAGTGTAGAATTCCACATAAGCAGACAACACTATTCCTCTCTGCTCCAGAAACTAGGCGGCTAGATTAGTTCTATTTTATTCTTTTTTTCTCAAAATTGTCTCTTGGCTGGGGGGTGTTGTTCAGGAGATAAAGGACCCTGGGACCAGTCCCAAGCACCCCCAATTCATAAATTAAAACATTGCTTTAACTGTTTTAGGTCCTTGGCATTTTCATGGAAGCTCAGACTGATCTTGTACGTATCTACAAAATTCTTGCTGAGATTTTGGTAACAGCTGCCTAAAATTTGCATATAAATCTAGGGAGAATTGGTCCTTTATTCCTGAATCTTCTAATCCATGAGCACTGTATACATCTTCATTCCAGTCCTCTCTGATTTTTATTGTCTGCATCTGTCGTTTTCAGTATGAGTCCTATGCTTGTCTTACTAGATTTACACCTACTTTTTAAGTGATTACAAATGGTATCATATTTTAAATTTTGGTGTCCATTGTTAGTATATAGAAATATGACTGATTTTTGTGTATTTTTCTTATATTTCTTCATCTTGCTAAGCCCATTCCGTAACTGTAGTGTGTGTGTGTGTGATTTTCTTGAGGTTTTCCTTATCAGAGAATCAGTTGTACACATCAGGACTACTTAGCACCTCTTTCTCAGTTTAAATCGTATTTTCTTACCTTATTGCATCAGCCGAGGTGATTGAACAACATGAACTAGGAGTTTCTTTCTTCTCCCGCCCTGTGGACGACTCATGCTTTTTAAAAACCCCTTGACCATCCTGTAGTAATTTTAGTGCATTTCTTTGTGAAGTTTTTTCAATGGTTACTTACATACCACTCCCTCTTACTGGTACAAACAACACAGAGAAATCCTCCTCTAAGTCCTTTTAGCCTCCCAATTTAAAATATAATTCTTAAATATTTCCTCTACCTAAACGACCGCTTTAGACAATGTTATAGTTTTTGCTTCAACCACTGGACAGAATTTCTGTGCTTGTTTTGAGACAGAGCCTCGCTGTGTAGCCGAGGCTGGCCTCACACTCATGGCAATCCTCCTGCCTCAGCCTCCTGAGTGCTGGGATTACAGGTATAGACTACGTGTGCTACTTCACTCGGTTGTTTTGTTTGTTTTGTTTTTTTCCGTACCAGGGATCAAACTCATGACCGCAGGCTTGCAAGGCAGGCACTTAAGCCACTGAGAGAAATCCCCAGCCCCTCAATTGGGTTGTTTTTAAAAGCAGGCCTGTGGGCAAATACACTCTGGGTGCCTTTTTAATGGGCTTCAGCGACCAGTTATATTTACAAGCACACTCTGGAATTTGCTATGGTACACACATGCTGATTTTCATAGCTCACAGAAAGTTGTAAAAGCTTCTAGGGATTAGCAAGATCCGCTTGTGGGCGGAGTGAAAGTGAGCTGGGTGTGAGCATTTTCAAAGCACCAAAGGTGGATAGTGGGAAAGTGTGCTCCAGGCGTGCCCAGCGTGGGGGCGTGAAGCACGGGGCTCAGCGGCTCCGGGAAGCCAGGTCCAGCCCCATCCCTGACCACAAGGCTGGGGAGCGCGGCCCCGCCCCGCTGGGAGCCGCGTGCAGCTGTGCGCGACCCCGGGGGTCGGGGAGGGAGACCCCGGGGGTGGGGAGGGAGACCCCGGGGGTCGGGGAGGGAGACCCCGGGGTCGGGGAGGGAGACCCCGGGGGTCGGGGAGGGAGACCCCAGGGCGCAGGCCGCCGCTCCGGGAGCACAGCCGGGTCGGCTTTCTCACCCGCTGCCCCCAGCGCTGGGGGTGCGCGTGGCCTCCCCACGCCCAGGACGCCGCTGCAGGCAAACGCGCCCCGAAACCCCGAAACCCGCGCAGCGCAAGGGGAGCACGGCCTCGAACCCGGGAATCATCGGACCTCCAAGCCACCGCGGAGCGCTCGCAGGCCGGGCCGCAGGTCCCGAGCTGCAGTCCGCCCGACCGACGGCGGTCCCCCAATCCGCCCCGCAGGGCCGGGGCGGGGCTGCAGCGAGCGGCTGGCCGGGCACAGCGCAGACACGCGGGCGCGCCCACGCATAACCAGCACGGCCCACGCGCACGCGCGCACGCGCTCTCCAGCCCTGACCATTTCGTTTTGTCCAAAATCGAGGAAAAACTGAAAGATTGGCAACGCCCACTACTGGCAGTAGTGTTCTCCACTACTACAGGCCCAGGCCGGTGAATTCAAGCAAAACTTTGGCGAGGGCAGTGAAACACAGAACGTCAAGACTTACAACGCGTTTGTTACTTGATCTGGTGCTTCGGCGGAGATTTATGTACGAGTGCAAATGTTTGCCTGGTCATACACAGAGAGGTTAATTATAAAAACCTCTGGAATTAACCCAAACATCCATTAGGAGACTAATTAAATACATTGTGGTGTTCCACGAAATAACGTGCACTTGTTGATAAAAATGAGAGGAACTGGTATGTTTCACATGAAAAAGCTGAAAGACATTAATAGAAAAAGGCAAAATATAGTCAGTGTTTAATATTGTTTATATAAACATTTTGAAGACTATACACGTACATGCGATGTCCACATTAAGCTTTTTGAAGGATAAATATTTATTACCACTAAGCTCAAGGGTGTGAGTTCGGTCCCCGGCACTATATACATATATATATATATATATATATATATATATATATATATATATATATACCACTGACTGAAGAATATAAAAATCGCTTGATACCCCCACCCCCGACCCCACCCCAGGACGAGTAACCTTTGATGATCTAGTCAAGGTTATTAAGTCACAAGCATCTCTAGCCCCCTCATCTGAAAGCTGAGATCCTCTCATGTCATAAATAAGAAAACTGAGGGCCACGACACTGGCGTGACTTGGGCCAAGACAGCTGGCCAGATGGCGACGGCCAGCGTGGGCGACCAGGTCTCCCTACCGCTCATCCAGCACTTGAGGTAGGACCTTCGCCGAGAATCTGAGGCCAGCCTGGGCTACTAGTGAGTTCAAGGCCATTCTAGAATAGACAGTGAGACCCTGGTCAAAAAAAGACAAAAACGAAACAAAGAAGAAAGAAAAAACAAACTGATTTTTGCACCTCACCACCTTGATTTTATGGTGTCTGCAAATTGTACCAAACAGACTGGAAATTTCAGTTAATTTAGATTTCACTGTTAAACAATTTCCCGAAGAATGTTACATACCACTTGTGTATTAAACTATAGTCTCAGTACTCTGTGCTTTAATTAATTTTCTTGGTACACTTTGGATATATGTGATGGTCACACTGGTCAGAAGGGATCTGCACCCCTAAGGGAGATACTTTGTGTCTTTTTCCCCATTCCCCGCCCCTCCGGTCAACTTCCCTTCCCCTTCTTATTCACAAAAGCCTTGTTTCCATTTTTGTCTTTTACTGTCTCTCTTTTTCCTTTTCCCTTCCCACTCTCCCTCTGCTCCCTCCACGGTTCCCCTTCCCGTGGGAACGTTTTCTTCCTGTTTCCCGGTGCCGGTTCTACACTGCGGTCCTTATCTACCTCTTCAGGTCCTCACACTGAGAGAAAGGTTCAGTTCAGGTAAAGTTAGTTCATAGTTTTGCACCACACTAGGACTTCCAACTTGATGGTATCAGTTTTTTTTTTTTTTTTTTCTTTTGAGACAAGTTCTCCCTATGCAGTTCAGACTGGTCTTGAGATCACTTTGTAGCCCAGGCTGGCCTCAAATTCTCAGTGATCCTCCTGCCTCAGCCTCCCAAGTGCTGGGATTGCAGGCTTGTGCCCCCACACCTGGCTTGGTGTCAGTTCTTTATACACCTTTCCTATGATACACATTTTGTCTTTTCTTCCTTTTCTCTTTCCATTCTGCTGCCTTTCTTGGTGTCAGGGCACCTCTTCCTGAAGTCCACCTGGCTGTGTGTGTGTGTGCACACACGTGTGTGCCACTGGCCCACCTCCCCTGGACCATGTGCACTCTTGTGGTCTCAGGAGAGTGTGGAGCTGATTTGCCACACAACCTGGATGGGCCCCCACTCAGCTTTTGTTTCCCTGTGTCCAGGACATCAGAACTTCTAGGTCAGCAAATGACTTCAGACACAATGAAACCCTGAGGCTGTTCATTTGTATCTCTTCTTTTTGATTCTTATTCGGTTGTTAGTTATTTTTATTTCATTTTGTTTTTTGAAACAGGGTCTCAGTATATAGCCCAGGCTGGCCTTAAACTTCAAGCAGTCTTCCTGCCTCAACCTTCTGAGTGCTGAGATTATAGGTGTACCTCACCATGCCCAGCTTTAATGACTTTTGAAGTAACCTAAATGCACTGGGGTCCCTGCTGGTGCCCAGATGCACCTGGGACTCACTGGCATTGAGGTGAACCTGAATAGCACAGCCCCAGGTTTGTCACAGGGATGAGCAGAGACACTCGTGGGCTCCTCTGGAAACCACTGTTGTTCAACACCACTCCTTTTTCTGTTCTTTTTAAAAATTAAGGTGTAACTTACATCTAGTGGTCTGTCCAAGCCGGGCAAGGTGGCTCACATCTGTAATCCTAGCACTTGGGAGGCTGAGGCAGGAGGATCACCAGGAGTTTGAGGCCAGCCTGGGTTACATAGTAAGCTCAAGGCCAGCCTGGACTACACAGCAAGACCTTTCTCAGAAAAAAGAAAAAAAAAAAAAGAGTAGTGTGCCCAAGGCATAATGTTCAGTTCAAAGTTACACACTCACACTAATGCACACACACACACACACACACACAGAGCCAGTGTCCACCACCCCTACCAAGCCCCTGGCTGATTTAGCCAGGCCACCTTTGAGCAGTCGGGCACCAAGGTAAAAGTGCTTCTGGGCTCTGGCACTAAACATTAACTCTCATTATTAAAACAAAACAAAGTCAAACGAAGAGGAAGCCACTGAGTAGGGAAGAGCCGTTTTAATCCAGACCATTAATTTTCAGAAAACGCTCGCGCTGTCTCAGCCGGTCTTTCCGGTCCACCGTGTTCCCTTCAAGACCATGGGAAAGGCCCGGGGCGGGACATGTGTCTCAGGGGAGCATTTTCCTGGGCTGTCTTTTTACAGCCCATCAGTGCTACGCTCCAGAGATCAGAGGAAGTGGTGCAGAGGATGGAGAGGATCACAGGAGGACTCTGAGATTTCTTTCACCCATCATTCCTTTTTTTTCTGTATTTCCCAAGGCCCTTACTCAGGACCCATGCCTACATCTACCTGTTCACAGGGATGTGGGTAGAACACGGAATAGGCACTGAAATGTTGGGGTTTCTTATTTTTATTTATTTTTGTCTCTCTATGCAGGTCAGGCTGGCCTCAAGCTGTGGCCAGCCTGACCTGCAAAGAGATCGTTGTGGTCTCCAGCTCACAAGGATCCTCCTGCCTCAGCCTCCTGAGTGCTGGGATTACAGTCGTGCACTGCCATGCGCGGCTGCCGTTTCTTATTTAGTAAATGTTCACAGATGAGTACAAAAAGATTTGGATTTGGGTAGAGAGATTTTAGATCCTCGAATGGATTTGTTGGAACTTTTGGAGAAATCACTATGGGGACCTGAAGTGCCAACCTACAGTGCACTGAGGTTGGCTCCATGTGCAAGCTGGGGGTGGGGAGCCCCTAGCTGGTGCCACAGCCCCCCGGGTCACAGCGTCTTCTAAGACCCTGCCCAGAGCAACGCCTTCTGCTGGCACCGGTGGGCACTGCAGCAGCTCCTCTCCAACTGCAGAAAAGCCCAGGAGCTGGGAAGCGGGTGGCACCGGCAGCCCAGCAGCCTCAGTGACCCTGTCCCTGCGCGGTTAGGGCCAGAGACAGCTTGGACCTGCAGACAGAGGCGTGCAAAACAGGCCAACGGTAAAACATCATGTGGGGTTGCATCGAACAGCAAAGTTCTAGCCTAAGACTATAAAACCAGTCTTCCCTAAATAAGTCTCAAGTTGTAGCGGAAAATGCATATATTTTTTGAAACAGGGTCTCACTGTGTAGCCCAGGCTGACCTCAAACACTTGGTGATCCTCCTGCCTCAGCCTTCCAAGGGCTGGGATCATAGGTGTGCACCATCATGCCCAACTATAAATATTTCCTGACTTGTTTAACAACAGACACAAACATATCAGAGTGGTCCAAGAAAAGCAGAATGCTCTTCTAGAGGTGAAACCTTGGGCTGACCCAGCATGCTACTGTGCCTTGAAAGGGAGTTTCAGAGACAGGTGCGCCCCTCGGTATGGGGATGGTAGAACTCCTCTCCAATTCCCACTCAGGGGTCTGCAAAGTCTCCCTGGAGTCAGCTGTGACTTCTGGGGGGCTCACACTGGTCCCTGGGCTGTGTGTGCACAAAGCTTTCTGACTCTACCTGACTTCCTAGAGATCAAGACTTCTATGCAAAGAGCAAAACATCAACTCCCACTCAGCTCTCTTGGCTGTACACTTGAATGAAAACCAGAATCAGAGGCAGAACATTTTCCCCAGCATGTGCAAAGGCCCTGGGCTTCATCCCCAGCACCTAAAATAAAAATAAAAAGGTATTAATGTTTTAACCTGAAGTTTATACTTTTTTGAAAAAAGAAAAAGGAAAATCTCTGTGCACCTCCACCTACCTAGAAGATGGATATAAACCACTGTCCCCAAAGGGAAACTGGGCTGTGTTAGCCGGCTTTCTGCCTCTGTGATGAAATACCTGAGATGATCAACTCCTAGGAAGGAAAGGCTGCTGGCTCCCAGCTTCAACGGGCTCAGTCCATGATCTCTGGGCGCTGTTCCCATGGGCCTGTGGTGGGTGTGTGGTACAGGGACTGCTCACCTCTCGGTACTGGAAGAACTGAGGGATTGGAGTCAGTGCCTGGCACATGCTAGGCAAGCGCTCTGCCACTGCGTTGCCCTGAGCTCTCACAATCCCCTCAAGGCCAAGCCCACAGTTACTCACTTCTTCTTATTGGGTTTCACCTTTTAAAGCTTCCACCATCCTCCAGTAGCACCACAGGCCAGGACCAAGCCTTCACTATGTGTTCCTCGGAGGGACACCTCGGATCCAACTGTACACCGTGTACCTAGGCCTGGGTTTGCCCCCGGCAGTTTCTGTCTGGCCTTTCCTCCAAGCTCTGTTCAAGTAAACCATGTGACTTACTAGTCTCTGTTTGTCAGGGGAGGAAAATCACAGGTGACGCTGCTGCTGTCGGCTCTGCTCCTCTTCTGCTGGGCCCACTCCCTTCTTGGGCTGGAGTGCGGCAGGCGCTGCCGAGCTGCCGCCTGCCTCCGAGTTATAATGTGTCCTCAGACCCTTTCCCAGCTCTGTACATATTCCCTACTACCTCCGACGAGCTCTGCTCTTGCTGCTTTGGAGGCAGGGCCCCCTGTGTAGTCCAGCCTGGCCTGGAACTCATGGCAGAGCCCACACTGCCTCTGACGCATCGTGGGAGACAACTCCAGTGACTCCTTGAATGCAAAACAATTACTGCACTTCTGATCGTGTGGAGACTGATTTCCTTATACTGCTATGTAGAGAGCTGGCTGGGGTGTCTCCTTCTCTCAACTGGCTCTAAGCATTGCAAATAAGGCCAGCTGAGGTGCTGGTATGCAATCTCTAAAGCCAACCACAGTCCTCTCTCCTCGCATCTCCTACAGTACAGATATGTACAGGATATGAGCACAGTGGGATGTTAGAGCCAATAGCTCCGGGAATGTCAGCTGGGAAGAGCCTCAAAGTAAAGAGGCTACGACCCTCCAGGACACAAGAGTTTGCATATCAGAAACTGAAGTGACAGCTTCCCAAAACAATTCCACTGCTGCCTTAATTAGATTACGTAAATTGAGCCTTCTGCATATCTCTGCAATTTAGAGATGCCATTCTTGCATCTGGCCAGCCAGCTCAAGTTACTCACATGAGTCCCACCATCCTTGATGTTACTCATCCCTGAGCTACTCCCCTTCTTCACAAGATAATAAATCTGGGAGACACCTAGGATCAAGGCCTTTGTCCACATGTCCTCATGAGGATTGGATTTAGGACCCCTTGGCTGCCCTTAACTTGGAACATGTCTTGGTGTCTTTACTCTCGCCGTGGGTTGCATTGGTGGTAGTAGATTGGAATTAACCTGCTGGGATTACAATAATGTCTCAATGGGATTACAAATATAACTTTTTGGATTGTGAGGAAAACTAGAAAGAGGATTACAATACTTGGATGACTGAACTCAATATTTGGGATCACAATACTCACGATCCTCCTGGCTCAGCCTCTCAAGTGCTGGGATTCTGAGCATGCGCCACCACTTCCGGCTCTCCAGGGGTCTCTGTAAAACACCAGGCCTCATAAATCACATTGCTCTTGGTGCATAAGACGGTCCCTCATTCTTTGCTTGTCCCTTGAAACCCTGATCTTCCCTTCCTATCTGTGTCTTGTCCCGCTCCCTATCTTAGGCTATTATCACAAGGAGCAGGCTGCAGCCCCTGAAACACCATCGCTGCTTCTCATTTTGATTCACATCGACTCTTCCTGCAATGTGAACTGAAAGTCCACACACAACCCGAACACGGCACACTGGGTGAGGGCTGGCGAGGCTGTCCGTGGCCTGATTCTGTGTGGGTTTCTCTCAATCTGTTCTGGGCTGTGTGCAAATAGGGAGACAGGATCAAGCTGAAGGATCCTGGAGAGACTGGATCGAGGCCCAGACTCGAGGCCCTGGAAACTGAGCAGCCCCAGGGGCACAGCGCTGGGAGCCCACCTGCCAGCCTGCTGCGGCAGGACCTTCTTCCTGTCCACTCCCTTCCTTACTGCTCTGATCTTTGTTCCCATCTCTCCAAGCACGCGGGCCTCAGGTGACAGGAGCAGGAGGGTGGCATTAGCACCCCGAGTCCTTGCTATCTTTCCCACAGCTTTGCCCTCAGGGGCGCCCACATCCACAGTGTGCCCAAGCTGGTGCTGCCACTGTGGGGACCGTACATGGGCAGTCGCTGACTTCCGAGGAGAGGTGAGGTTTACTTTGGCTCATGGCTGCAGAGGGCTCAGACATGGCCCCTGGGCCCCGTTACTTTGGGCTTGTGGCAAAGTGAAGCATCGTGGCCGGGAGCACTTGGTGGGGCAAAGTTGCTCCAGCCACTGCGGTTGGAGAGTGACAGAGAGGCCCAGTGTCCCCAGTGGGCCCCACCTTTTAAAGTCACCACAGCCTCCCCACAGCAGCCAGGCACCACAGGTGCCCATGGAGGCCTTTGGAGACAGTCTCGGTCCCAGCAGTGGCACGGGGTTCACAGCTTTCCCGGGGTCTGCTGTGGAACAGCCTCCCTCCCCCTGCTGTTAGGATGATGGGCCAAGGTTCTGGTTTTTAATGGGAAATTCAAAGCCCAAGTTTCAGAGTTTCAAGGAGAAAGCATTCACGGTGAATGTGTGTTGTGCCCTCATCCTGGGCCCTTGGCCTCCAAATTCAGCAGCTACCAGCTCCTAGCATGTCTTCTACACGGGCGTGCACGAACACACGTGTGCACATGTGTGCCGGACCCAGGCTGCCCTGGAGTAGCTTTCCATCTAGACTTGGTTTTAAAACAGGGTCACGTTTCTGGCCTTGGTGTCACAGGAAGCACAAGGCCAGGGGGAGACCCACCCAGCGAGGACACCCAGCTGCCCACACTGCCTGTCCGCCCTCTGTCCCTCCGTATCTCCTCCCCCAGGCAGAGGTCACCCATTTCCCACCCACTTCCAATCCAGCCCAGCTGCAAGGAAAATAAGGCGGTAGGTTTGTGTTTTCCAAGTCCAGTGTGTCTTTCAATGAAAGACAGGACTGCTCGGCAAGGTTTCAACCCTGAGGGCCGCTGTGATCATATGCAAAGTGGCAAAGCGGGGAAGGCTACAGGGAACAGGGGCTGGAAAAGAAATCACAACAAAACCACGCACACGGAAAATCGGATGTAAGCCGGAGAGAGGAGGCCGCGGGGAGGCGCGCTGTGAGCGCCGCCGCTGTGCGCAGGGTGGACTCGCGCAGGTCCCAACTCTCCAACATCGCAGGGCCGTTTAGGACCGTTTCCTCCGTGGGAGCATCGGACAGCAGCCGTGCACCCGGGCAGCGCGTGTCCAGCCTGGACTCCTGGGGTCCCCACTCTGCGCAGAACACCCGACTTCCCTCTGCTCTGGTCGGGTTATAGACTCACGCACGGCCTTTCATCAGACTCAGGAGGGGGACGGGAAACCCGTGAGCGGTGAGCGGGATGTGGTTCGGGCGCTGTGCACCTACCTAGAGCTGGGAACCAGGCTGGAACCGAGCTGTAGCAGCTCTGGCTGGCTGGAGAAGTTTTTCCAAAGCATTGATTTGGGCGGTACAAAAAAAAATTTTTTTAAAAAAACGGGGGGCAGGGGATTTAGCTTAGCGGCATAAGCACCTGCCTGGCAAGCAGGAGGTCGTGAGTTGGATCCCCGGTACCGCCAAAAAAAAAGATTTGAGTGGTATGGTCCTGTTTCCTCCCCGGAGAGGCACTGTGCCGTGGGGCGTCTCTATTTACACCTTCTTCTTCCCTTTCTCCTGTGTTTTCTTCCTGCTCCTCTTAGATCCCCAGCTTTTATTTTCATTTTTATTTTTTGGTACCAGGGATTGAACTCACGACCTCAAGCTAGCCAGACAGGCGCTTACACTGCTGAGTGAAATCCCCGGCCCTCTTATTTTTACTTTTGAGGTTCCAGTAAGTTTATCAGGCTGGACTGGAGCTTACCATCCTCGTGCCTCAGCCTCCCAGAATGCTGTGATTACAGCCCAGCTTGCTAATATATTCTTCTCTTGTGATAGTTACATTTGAAGTTTGGGTCTCAAAGGTGCAAGAAAATAGTGAAAGTGCAGAGCTCCAGGGCCGTTTAAAGACAGAAAGACAAGCTAAGGGGTGCAGGGGGTGGGGGCAGCCTGACAGATTGGGAGGGCAGGAGCCAGACGGGCAGGCACTAGGGCAAGAGGTGGCTCAGGGCTGTGATGCTGCCAGGCAGGTTTGGGGCCCTTCAGACCTCAGTCTTCTGAGCTGAGAACTGGGAGTTTATCTCCTACGATGCTTTTCATTGAATGGATCCTGCTTCCAGCCGTCGACAATCTGCTAGGAATCTAATAGAGATGACGGACCAGATTGCTTTACTTATTCTACAATAAGCATAATATTTTTAGCCAGGTGTGGAGGCGCATACCTGTAATCCCACACTTAGGAGGCTGAAGCAGGAGGACTGTTGCAAGTTGGAGGCCAGCCTCCACCACAGAGTAAGTTCAAGGCCAGGTGAACCACAGAGAGAGAGAGAGACCCTGTCTCCAGAATACAAAAGGAAAAAAAAAATATTCCATCAGCAAAGTACAGTCGGCATCGCCTTAATGGAACATAACCCCAAATGATTCAGCTGCTCAAGAGACCAAGGCAGGAAGGTCATTCAAGGTCAGGCGTGTGAGGTCAGCCTGAGCAATACACAGTGGAGACAGTCAGATCTTGTAGTAAGGAAGCCCGTGTTCTCAGCGCTAACTGGAACGCTGGCGCTATTCCAGCACCTGACGAATATTTTCAGAAATGACGGGAGAAATCGAGGGGCTGGGCATGGTGGCACACGCCTGTAATTGCATAGTGAGGCCCTGTCTCCAAAAAATAAAATAAAGTACTATAAAATTTAAGAAGGGAAGGCAAAGAAGAAGGGAGGAGTCAGGCTGGGAAGCATTTGCCTGAGGCATCGGTAACAAGAAGCCCTAGCAGCTGCTACCCGAATTTGGGGTTCGTAGATAGTACAGGCTGCACAGTAACAGACCTGGTACCAGTTCCTTCTCTTTATGAAACACTCTGGCAAGGCGCCAGTTACCTACAGCGCGCGCTGTGCACAGCTGCGGGCTCCGGAGCATGCGGGCTAAGAACGGCAGCGCCACCTGGCGACGCTGCCAATTATTAGCTCTAAAATCGCAACTGCTGCAAAGACTCGCAAGCCGCTAAGCGCAGAGCGCCCCGCGTGCAGCCTGTGATCCGCACCCTTTTTTCCCATCCCGGAAACCTTTTCTTAAAACCGCGTGTGTCTAAAAAAAAAAAAAAAAAAAAAAAAGAACTAAATTTAGGGGCTGGGGATTTAGCTCAGCGGCATAAGCGCCTGCTGTGCAAGCAGGCAGTCGTGAGTTCGATCCCCGGTACCGATAAAAAACAAAAACAAAACAAAAAAAAACCGCGTGTGTTGTGGCGCAGGCTCACTCGCTCGCACAGATCCCCCAGATGATGCCCCCGCGGGCCTTTTCACGGCAGCCATCTGCGGTTTGAGCCGTCTGCTAGAACCTCGGCCTCAGGATGCGACATGGATGGAGGTCGCTGCCTTCCAGGGTCGGTGGCGTCAGTACACGGTCCACAGAGTCTCCAGGTAGCACTTAGGTTGCTGGGCAAACAGCAGAAATGGTGGAGGTTTCCCCTGAGTAGAGGACCAAAGAGGGGTCACAGCACAGAAAAAGAGACCAAGGGCTCCTCCTACACCTCAGGCCTCGCTGGTCCGCTGGTCCCCAGGGCTGCTGCCACCTGCAGCTTGGAAACGAGGCTTAGGCTTCTCCCCAGGACCCACCCTTCAGTCTTTTCAGTACTGGAGCTGGGACCCAGAGCCTCCCCCAGGCAAGTCCTCCCCCAGGGAGCTGCAGCTGCAGCCCGTCTGTGAGGCAGGGTCTCTCTAAGTTGCCCAGGCCTGCCTCAAATTTGTGATCCTCCTGCCTCAGCCTCCCAAGAAGTGTCAGATCAATTTAAGTTGGGTAACTTGTAATCCAGTGTATTCATGCCCATAAAATATGATAGCAAGGCTCACTGTGCCTGCTTCTACTGTTTCATAGATGAAGGCAAAATTGCCTTCTTGCCAGCACCGTCAGTAACCTGGGAAGTCACTGCCCCTGCCTGGTGCCTGGTCTGAGGAAAGAGATGATGAACGCGCAGTCCTTCAACCAGCTGTGGGCTCCCACTGCGAGGCTCGGAGGACCGTTGACCTGGTTATCACAATGGGTTCTCAGAAGAGAAAGCTGCTATGTGCGGAAGGCAGCATCAGGGTCACTGTCACAGACCCTGGAGGGGAGCAATGTCCTGGATCCCACAGCGCTCTGCAGAATACACACAAAAACACCACGGCAGGCAGGGCCATGCCAGGAGCCGTGAAGTTTTCTGGTTTTGATCTTGACCCCCCCCCCGGCCCTCCCCTCATTTTCAAATCTGTGCTAAGCACAGGAATAGAATAAATGCAGCTACAGACAAGCAGTGTTGGCCAGGCCTACTAGCGCTCTGGAGGCTGAGGCAGGAGAATCCCCAAGAGTTCAAGTCCAGCCTGGGCTACAAAGTGAATTTAAGGCCAGCCTGAACTGCATGGTGAGACCCTGTCTCAAAAAAGACAAAAAAAACCCAAAAATGAATTAGACTTTTCTGTCTGCGTGCTGCTGGTAAGTCAGATGTTTGAACCACTAAATGTTTAATGTTAAGACTTATCTGGAAAAACATGCAGCATTTTCTTGTGAGATTGGAAACTGAGTCACAGTTCTGAAGAGATGAAGTCGTTTACAGGACAATGTGGAGCAGGGCACACTGACCCCACAGTCCTGGGGCTGAGCAGGTTCTCAATGCTTCTGGTAGGGCGGTGCTCCGGGACCTGCTTGAGGTCAGTACTTGTGTAGCATTTCGTGCCTCTGCTTTTCAGCTGGCTACAGCAGATGTGTTCACTTGCTAAGGTTAGGGCACCATTTTTATCACTGTTGTCTGTGTATTCCTGGGATTGAACCCGGACCTTTGCACTGAGCTAATCCTCAGCCCTTTTTCTTTTGCATTTTGAGACAAGCTCTCACCAAGTTCTCTAGGCTGGCCTTGAACTTGTCATTCTCCTACCTCAGCTTCCCTGAGTGCTGGATGGCAGGCCTGCATGCCATGCCAGCTGGGCACAAGGGAGCAGTCCAGCTGTGGCAGTCTGGTGCAGTGCTCGCAGCTCCCCAAGCCTCCCCATGGCCGCTGTTGCAGGCATCAGGAGAGAACAGTCAGGTGGTGTCCTGAGCATCCACACTTACTGCCGGTCCAGATGCAGGGTGGAGGTGGCAGGGAAGACTCAGTTATCTTTTGTTTTTTTGAAGACAGGGTCTCATAATGTAGTTCAGACTGACCTTGAACTCACCATGTAGCCACAAACTGGCCTAGAACTCTTGGGGATCCTCCTGCCTCAGCCTCCCGACTGCTGAGAAGGTATTGATATTGAAGTAGACCTACAGTTCTGAAGACACTGTTTAATACAGAACACTCCTTTAACCCTGAAACCCGAGTTCTTCACAGCGGGACCCCTGGGGGAAGGACTGCCCCGACTCATTTGTGTAATTTCCATGACATTCCATTTGAGCCAGCAGCGTCTTTATTTCAAAATAGCACTTTATTATATAAAAATGTAAAAATCCAGCAAAACCAGAAATACCGATACATTTTCCTGGGCTTTCACATTTACTGATTTTTATTCGCAATCTTTTTCAGTACAATTTACAACCTCGCCCAACTTCCAGTCTGATTATACAAGTGCTAAGTGGCAGCAGGTCTGGAATAAATACATCAAAGAGCAAAGCCGTGACACTAGGTGCATGCAAAGGCCCGGGGGTTGTGGGCTGGAGGGAGGACAGGAAGCACAGGCGCGGGAGGTGGACACCAGTCCTAGTCGTCCTTGTCCTTGGCCCCGTGTTTGAGGATGCGTGTGAACTCGATGTAGTTGAAGTTGCCCTTCTTGTCGATGGGGGCCTCTCTGTACAGCTCGTCCACCTCCTCATCCGTGAAGCGGTCGCCCATGGTGGTCAGCAGCTCACGCAGGTAGTCCTCCTGGATGGTTCCTGCAGAGACAGAGGGTCACCACATGGTAAGTCAGGCCAATCCCGACCCACTGCAGAGGGCCCATCAGTGTGGGTCTGAAGGTCAGCCAGCCTCACTGGAGGGAGGTTAAGGGTGAAACTGCGCTTCAGCTCAGCGATAAAAGTTGTCAGATTAAAACAAGACAGAACGAGGCAGCTGCCTGGGACCAGAGGGAGGAACGCTGATGGGGCCGGCATGGGCTGGGCAGAGCTGCAGAGCCAAGGAGGGGGGCGCTGGGCTTTGAGTGCCTGACAGTTTCTGTGCATGTGCGCTACAGCAAGACACACACACAAGACAAAGAAAGTAAGACCTGGAAGTGTTCTGTGGGGTTAACTGTGCTTTTCGGTGAGGCCGAGTGTCTGTTACGGACCAGTTCACGTGGTCCGCAAAGCGCAGGTTAGAAGACCGTGACTGCCCCTGGGTTCTCAGGGGCCCCGGAGCCTAACTCGGGGCTCCCCGGCGCTGCGGCCCTGCTGCTGCCCTTTACTCATCCGGGAACTGTTTTCTCTGATTACTGTTTCTCCCCTCTCCTAGAAAGTGCTTCCCGGGACCAAGGCACGCACCTGTGGCCTCCTCGTCGAAGCAGGCGAAGGCATTCCTGATCACGTCCTCCGGGTCTGTGCCGTTGAGCTTCTCCCCGAACATGGTGAGGAACATGGTGAAGTTGATGGGGCCCGGCGCCTCATTCATCATGGCGTCCAGGTAGGCGTCGGTGGGGTTCTTCCCTGCAAGGGTGAGACGAGGTTACGGGTGGGCTGGGCCCTATCTCCACCCAAAGTGCAAAGAACAGGGCGTTTTAGGGATGACAAATGAGAACCACTTAAGATCTTTGATACCTCAGTCTACAAAGGCACCCTGGAAACCCGGTGCGACTCAGGGGTGCAGCGTTTGCCTAGCGTGTTGTGAGGCCCTGGCTTCTATCCCCAGCAGCAAAGAATAAAAAGAAAGATAAAATTTTAAAAACGTAGGGAGCGGCTGAGGTTAGAGATCCACTGCAGGAACGGGGCTGCAGCAAGGCCAGCCCGGGGAGCACAAGAGCCTGGGTGAGGGGAGCGGCGGGGCTGTCCCAGCTCCCAGCAGGCACGCAGGAGGCAGTCACTGCACAAAGCTGCAAAAGTGAGGGGCGAACTCGACACCACCCTTAGTCCCTGCCCCCATCAGGAGAGGGCCCCTCCTGACCTCGGCTTCCCCCCTCCTTAATTTCCCCATCCTCTCGCCAAACTTCAAGAGCTGCACTGAACACATATACCCTAAGGTAACCAAACCTGGAACTGTGCACAGGAAACACCACACTGTTGAATCCTGGGTGTGAGTGATATCAAAGGCCCATCAGGGAGTCATTTAAACAACAATTATCAGAAACCCCAACTGTTCCTATTGTTGTGACTGTCTGCTTCCTGCCCTGTACTCCTGAGCTGGCCCGGGGCTCCAGAGCCCTAAGCCCTGTGTGAGGGACGTCCCCGAGGAAGTGTTGCAGGCAGGGTCGGAAAAGGGAGTCGCTGGGGTCCTTAGGGCACTCTGGGTCCTCCCCAGGAGCCGGCAGAAACCCTGACCAGCCAGCCAAGTTGTGGCCAGGTGGCCTGCAGTGCTAAGGGTCCGGAACACGACTCTAACCCAGGTCCACTGCTGGCTGCATGGCCGTCCCAGCTGGGCTCAGCCTGACGCCAGGCCTGTGTCCAGAGCCACCCTGTCCCAGGGTTCCTCTGTTTAACCCACAGAAAGGCCTGGTTAATGTTGCCTTTCAGAGCAGGAACAGCTGTCAGGCTCTGCAGTCCAAAGCATCATCTCCAAACTGCCCCTGGCTAGGTAGGCCAGGCTGCTCAGACACGGAAGCAGAGCGCATGCGTGAGGTCCACTCCCCGGATGCTTGGGGGCGCTGCGTACCAGCAGACGGCCACCTCCATGCGCTCCAACCCCACCTCCCTGTGCCTATTCAACCACACAGTACGAGTCACCCAGGACATGAACACAGCTAAAAGATCAGAGGTCTCCCTTTCTGTGACTCAACTCTCCAAAACACGGAAGGGTCGGGAGCCCGAAGCCAAAGGCAAAGAGAAAAGAATTTAAACAGTAGGGCGTAGGCTAAGCACCACGCACTGGCTCAGGGCACAAGACGCCAGGGGCTGACCTGACAGTAAACAGGGAAGCCACAAGGTCCCCATCACAAAGCCCCAGGGGCCCTCATTCACACAAACACCCACAGAGCACTGCGTGTGAGCAGGGGCCCGACATCCTGAACAGGTTCAAAGCGTCTCCCTTTCCCGGCCCTGCTGACTGCAAGGCAGGCCTGGAGAAGAGGGATGGGGCCCCGCGGCATCTCTAAGTGCCTGCCTGTCTGCTGGATGGCCCTTGGTGGTAGCATCACCACGGGTTTGATTACACCTCATCACGTCCCTCACGAAATAGGACTTCCGGAAATGCTTTGGAAAGTGGCAAGGTTGGGACGAGTGTGTTTAAAGTGGTGGTGGTGGGTTCTGAGGGGGTTAATGTCAATGTGTCTTTTACTCTAATGAATGATTTCAAAGAAAAATTTATATTTATTTATTTATTTATTGTTTTTCGTCTGAGACAGCATCTCACTATACAGTTCAGGCTGGCCTTAAACTCACTTTGTAGCTCAGGCTGGTCTCGAACTCGCAATGATCCTCCTGCCTCAGCCTCCCAAGGGCTGGGATCACAGGCATGAGCTACTATGCCTGACTAAAAGAAAAATTTAAACATTCACCATATATTTCGATCACTCCTTGTGTGGTATTTACTGTGCTGTACTTTTAACTTTTGTGAACTGGAAACTTTGCAAAGTCACATTACGAGAAAAAGATAAGAAGGCTCTTGAGACTCTGTATCCCTTCTGGCCCTAAAGTTGACCTTTCCATCAGTCATCAAGCAGGAAGACCTGAGTGCTAAGCCCCATACAGGCTACCCCAGGCCCTTGGCACCCCGGCGAAGTGTGGCCTCTGGTCGACTCATCTGCCTGCCGCTCTTCCTCTACTCCCCGATATAAAAGCACTGACTGCGGGCAGGACACGTAGGACCCTCCTTTCCTCTTTCCTTGTTTTAAAGACTGAAACAACCGGGGGCTGGGGATTTAGCTCAGCGTCATAAGCGCCTTCCTTGCAAGTGTGCAGTCGTGAGTTTGATCCCTGGTACCGATAAAAATGAAAAAGACAAAAAAAAAAAAAAATGACTACCATAAGATTGAAACAACCTGGGCACAGTGATGGGACCCTAGGATCCCAGCAGTCTGAGAGGCTGAGGCAGGAGCATCACTAGTTCTGCCCGGGGAACTTAGTGATCCCCGTCTCAAAATAAACTTTAAAAGGCTGGGGATGTAGCTTACTGCAGTTCAATCCTCAGCACCACGAAGAATAATAAAATAAATAAAATTTTAAAACTCAAGCAGCCAGGGGCAGGGCCAAGCCCTTCTTGTGAGCCAGCTGCCCACGGGCTGGGAGGCAAGAAGTGCTGAGCTCCCCTCCAACAGAAAGAATCGGCTGGCTGAGATGAGAAGTCACTGAAGTAAACAAACACCTTGATGCCGTACTGCGTGGCTGGCCCTGCAGGCCTAAAGCTGGAAGTCTGAGCATCTCTCTAGGGGATAATATGCAACACAGCAATTACAGAGGATCTGCTCCCAAGGAGGTAACCATTGTTAATTCCCTATTATCTTGTTATAAAGTCTTGTATCATTCTCATTGCTTTGTTTCATTCTGTTCTGTTTTGTTGGATTTTTTATGTCTGATGGTGTGGGCAACTATTTTGAAGATAAGAGGGATTATAGTGGCCATTGTTGATTTCCTATTTCCTGTTTTAAAGTCTTGTATTACTTTCATGGTTTGGTTATGATTGGCTTTATTATTTTATTTTATCTGGCTTATTCTCTTTAAAATAAAATAAAAATCGAGTAGCCAGTATATTAAGATGAATACTTACTTACCCAAAGTAAAGGACAGTTAGGGTGCATTTCTAATCATGTGCCTGCCCCCGCCCCCCAGTGCCGGGGGTCACTGCAGGGCCTCATGTATAGCAGGCAGAAACTGTACCACTAAACCACATCCCCGGCCCTTTTGAGTTTTTTTTAGACGGTGCCTTACAAAATTGCCCAGAGTGGCCTGGACCGCTCCATCTTCCTGTCTCAGCCTCCCGAACAGCTGGGATTAAAGGTGCAAACACTGCACCCACTAATCCTCTCTAATTATAGAGTAACTCTGTGAAGCCCCCTCCCTGCTCCCTGGGCAGCGGTTACCATCCACTGCTGTCATGTCTGGGCTGCAACTGTCTTCAGCCTAGTAACCTCACTGTACTACTGGCCGTGTTCGTCATCTGACAACCTTGACAGCACTGTGCCTGCTCACCATTCCTGGCTTCCAACCTAGTAAGGGTTCAGCTAACAGAGATGGAAGCCTACGCGGCCACAGCACCTGCCAGCCCTGCAGGCTCTGCCCTGGAGCTGGCCCAGCCTGGGGGGCGCACACCCCATACCCAGAAATCCTTCCTTGCCTTCTGGCCAAGAACTGGGCATTTGGCATCACACCACAGAGTGACTCACAGACAGCGATTATCATTCCCAGAGAAAGCATGTAAGACTACGAAGGTTACCCAGCGAGGCCAGCATGTCGTGCAGGTCCTCCTTGTCGATGAAGCCGTCCCTGTTCTGGTCAATCATGTTGAAGGCCTCCTTAAACTCCTGAATCTGCGACTGGTCGAACATGGCAAACACATTGGAGGTGGCACGCTGGGGGCGCTTCTTGGTGGTCTTGGTCTTCGCTTTTTTGCTCGACATGGTGGCAGCTGAGTTCTGGAGTTCTAAGGGAAAAAAAGCATGTCTAAGACCTAAGATAAAAGAAGAATGTGTAACAGGATGGTGAATAAAAGCGACGCTGCTTCAACTGGGCAGGAGCAAGCGCACAGCTAAGCATCACTGTCAGTGCGGCTGTCAGGTGGCTGGAAAAAAAGAAGCAAAACAGAACATGATTTACTTCCCCCCGAATTTCATGGCATGGATTTTAACAAATTTAAAATATGTAACAGCAGCAGCACTCACTGTGTCCTTTTGAGGGCACAGGCCCACAGAAAGGCTCCAGAGTGGACCTCCAGTCCCAGCTCATGCCCCTCCTCCTCACCATGGGGGCAACAGGGCCCTCTCACTCCCACTCACTGCCAGCTGCACAGCACAGCCAGGAGAGCCACTGCAGCAAGGGGAAAGGACGCCATCCTGCCCGAGGCCCCTGGGCCAATGCGATGCGCACAGACACCACTCACCGCCAGCCAGCCTCCTCCCCATGTCACTGTGCAGCTCTTCAGCTGCACCTCCAGCCCGCCTACCCCGTCCTTGGCAGAAGCTTCAGAGCAGAACTTCACACAGTCATCTCTATGTCCTCGGACTCCTCCACTCTGGGTCCTGTGCAGATGGCCTCGGTGCTGCCTGCGACCCTCTGCTGAAGCCACCTGTACGCTAATTCTCAGACACAGACATCCTCTTTGTGTCATATTTATTTGTAGTTTTAGGCCATGTGGACAGTCAGGCACTATGCGACCCTGATCCCGGCACGGGTGTGTGGTGGGCTCTGGAGCCCAGCACTGTGCACACGTATGCTGAGATGCCTGCACAGCAACCAAATCCATCCTGGTGCACTGCTCAGAACACAGCACCACTGATGCATGACTGCTAACAGAACAAAATGTGCTACCAGCTTCAGAGTCAGGAAACCTGAGTTCAATCTCAGCTCCACCACGACTACTGCACACACCCAGCCGCCATATGCACTACTTGATCTGATGTCTCTGTCCACCTTCCTGACTGCCGGGCCTGGCCTTCATCCTGGGCTCAGGACTGTGCTGCCTGATCCCTGCAGTCTCGGGTCACACAGTCTAACAACAAAAGCTCATGCGGCATCAGCTCAATCAGGTCCAGCAAGCCAGACACCAAGCTGGTGACAGAGGCAGGTGACCGATGATGCAGCAATGCCCAAGGACCTTCTGTGTTGCTAACACACTGCCTGCGCCTGCCTTAGGTACTACGTGGGAGACACTCATAGCTCTGATCTGAGCCCTCCGCCTCCACCCGCACAGCTCCTCCCTGGGCTGACTTCACCGGATTCACTTCCCAAGCCACACCTGGGAGCAGAGCCGTGCTTGCGGGCTCCGTGAGTCTTGGTGAATCAGTGAATTTAAGGATGGCTGTGGGGAAAGCAGACCGCAGCGGGGGCACGGAGCAGGGGTCGGGACTGTCACCCGGCACACACGCTGCACCTTCTGCAGTCTATACTGTGCCATGGCACAGCGGCTTCTGAGGTGTTCCTGTGGACACATCTGCCGAGTCTAGGACTCCAGCTCCGCGCACCCCGCACACGCGTGTCTACAATAAACGCCAGTTTTATCCCCCAGGAACCTGGCTTGTTATTACCCTGCTGACACTGAGCGCTAAGCCAGAAACACAGTGTGGCCCAGCCACTAGCAGACACCAGACTTTATCACCAGAGCCTCAGGGAGGCCGCACCCCCACTGCACTGTCTCAATTCCTCCCCACACCCCAGAGCTGTGGGGTGAGGTGTTCCCCATGTTTAATATTCACAGGATACATTCAGGCTAAGTCTGAAGGAAAGAGTAAGTTCAATCAGTAAACCTCAGTCACAGTAAGTCATTTAAAACACTGTGATGAAAGGGAACAGAGTGAGAAGGCCCTAATCCAGCAAGCAAGGCCTGGTGGAGCAACACTGCCATTTCCTGTCTGTCCCTTTGTGGCAGGGGGACTGAATTTAGGAACAGGAACACTATGACTGAACAATGTGCCTGGCCCTGTTTTGTTTTTTATTTTGAGACAAGGGTTGCCCAGGCTGGCCTCAAATTTGTGATCTTTTTGTCTCAGCCTCCAAGGAGCTGGCATTACAGGTAGGTGTGTGCCACCACACCCAACTGTAATTTCTTTTAAAATGTTTTCAGATCTGTAGCTCAGCAGTACAGTGCTCACCCAGCACACACCAGGTCCTGTGGTCAGTCCCCAGCACTGCAAAAAAAACAAAAGAAAAAACTTTTGCCCATACTTTTGTGTATGCACACATGAAAACACACAAACACACCCAGAAGAGCAAGGCCAAGTTGTATCAACTGCACCCACGTGAGGGGGACCCCCAAGAAAGGCCATCCTCTTGCTCTCTGCTGGGGTCCCCATCACCATGTGCCTTTCTCCTTTCCTGGGATGCTGACTCTTCTGGGACCTCCCCACTGCACTTGACACCGTTCTCGCCCTCTCTCTCTGCCAGCCTGGTGCCCAGTGACACTAGAAATCAACTGCCTCAGGCAGGACACCAGGCTGGATGGGCTGGACAGGTTCCTCGGATTCCACTGCTCTCAGTGCTCCCCACTCTGTGACAGGTCCCACTTTCTCACAGGACACTCACTGCCATTCAGATGCTCAGGTTCTGCACACCCTGGTAGCACACAGCCGCTTTCCCTCTCTACCGCCCTGGCAGAGCCGACTGCACCTAGGACTCCCCAGTAGGACTCCCCAGTCTGCAGCCGCACACCTGACCTTCACCTTTGGCCTGAACTGAGCGCCCTGCTGTCCAGGAGGCTCCTGCTGGATCCCAGGGACGCCTGGTACCAGTACAGTGAGTGTGGGGCCCGTCACCCCATTCCTGCACTGGCCCAGCTTTCTCCTACCTTCTCCTTTATCCGGGCTGCCTGCCACCCCCCACCTGCACCAGCCAGGAGCCAAGCGGCTCTGCACACACCCTTCTCCCCCAGCCCGTGGGGCCGCCTCCCAAATACTTCTCAGATGTGCTCACTTCCTCAGTTCTCGGTACCGGTCCAGACCGGATCCTGCCGTCTCCTGGGTGGAGCGTTTCCACCAGTGTTTCCACCGCCTGCACGCCCAGCTCCTGGCCTCCTGATCCCCTTCACACTCCACCAGAGGCGGCTCTCATACGGGCGGAACTTCACCAGAGCACTTCTCACAACCTCTGGCCCCTCTCCATGCAAGCTCCGCACCCATATCTACCCTGCCTCATCCTCCAGCCAGTCACTGCTGCCCACACACAGGGCTCAAGATAGACGCGGACATCTGAAAGGTTTATTACAGTGAGACACACCGCCACTAAGCCCCCAGAATCCTCCCCGGACTCCGAACACACTTAGCCTGTGGTTCCTGCCGCTTTCCGAAGGGTCCTGGAGCCCTCTTTCCTGAGTGTCTTTATGAGGTGTGGTCAAAAACACAGTGACTGCTGCCCCAAAGTACCAGCCAGCAGAAAGGCAGGCTCACAGGCATGCGCCCACCCACCTTACTTCCCGGGTCCAGCTCCACACAGCTAACTTCCAGCCCTTCCCAAAGGCAGCATTAACACCCAAGGGAAACAGCCTGAAGCAGTTCAGGGCAGCGAGGAGCGGAACAGCAGAACTAACAACTCTGTGGAAAGAGGAATCTGGAACTGTCTCAGCAAGCCGAAAGAATGATGCAGGGTGTGCGGAGACCAGGGGATTCACGGCAATGTCCTTTACCGTTATAAATTTTTTAAAAAGTTCACTGTACTTTTGATCACATCGTGGTTTTCCTTTGCAAACATTGGACTGCTGGGACACTCCGGGGTTCGGGATGGTTTCTTACCCGGTGTGCACTGTTCTTGCCCTTTTCCCAGTTCATAAAGCCCTGCCTTACCAGTCTGCCTCGGGAGGAAGCAGGGAATTCAAGGGCTCGGCCTTCAGCTGCACCGTTTACTGGCGGAGCTGTGTGAGGCACAGGCTGTGCGGCGTGGAGGAACGTTGGCCCGCCTCCCTGGGCAGACAGCGGAGGGAAAGGACACTAAAAAGGTTACACTCATCTGCTACACACTATTTCCACTTGTGTATCTGCTGCTTCACACTGTTCTTCTAGCTGTTTTAACAATTTTAAACAAATTTTAACACTAAAATATAATATAAAATATGTATTATATATAATATAAATATATTATATATAATAATTTAACACTAAAAATAATATAACCTGGCACAAGTTCCTGAGCATCAACTCTTAAGTTCAAATCCCACACGAACCGAGTTCTCAAATCCACTGGAGGAATGACCCTGAGGACGGTGCTGCCTGGACCTGGGCAGTGGGGCAGCCCGGCTGGACTAACCAAATGGCACGATTACGATTCTCTCAGTCACGATTTCACTTTGAAACTTTTACCCAGGATTATGAGATTATTAATATCTAACTTGTAAGTGTTAGAAGATACCCAAGCCTATCCTTGAACCACAGGTAGGTAAGAAACCACTCATACAGACCCCAGTACATAAAGGAACGAATTACCGCCAACAGCAGCAAAAACAAGCCCTACTGCCTTTTCCAGGCATCCAGTTGGTGATAATCTAGATGTTTTGAGCCACCTGCAGTACTGATATGCAAATCCAAATGTGGACACCACTATCCTAATAAGCAGAGACGGTCTGTGAACTCTGTGTAGCTTATCCGGCTTTCTTTGAAGCATGGGAAAGACGTCCTGGAACATATTCTGTCCACTATGACTCCAGGTTCCTTAGAAACGTTTTCCTAAAATAAGCACCTTAACTTAGCAAGCTGTTGCCACCAAATGGTTTCCCAGGAATTAGCTGCACATTAGAATCATCTTGAAGCTTAAAGATGCTTGGGTCTCAGTCTAGCCCACTGAAAGGCCTTCAGGAGCACAGCACCGCTTGAAAATGCACCAGGATAATTCCTGCAAAGACCAGAGCTCTAGTCCAGTTCCACTCCCTCCAACAGTGGAAAGGTCTGGATACCGTGACGAATCAGGTACTGTCAAGTGATGTGTGTGACTTTGTCATGACTCTGTCTCGAGACACTGCCGTTTCTGCCCTGTTCTCCCTTTGGTCCTTCAGCCCACTGGAGCTGAGGCACCCCCTGCTCACCTCAAGCGCCCCTGGCTGGCTGCTTCACATGGGGCAGCCTCAACTGACATCCGACTGCTACCTCAGGAGACCCTGAAACACAGCAGCTAAGCTTCGGCTGAATACCAGGCCCTCATATGCTGCGCTAATTTTTAAAGTCCTAAGTTTGGGAGCAATTTGTCACACACCAACAGAAAAGTCAGTGTCACCGATTCCTTGACCTCTTTCATGCTAAGTAGGGCAACGCCTCTGTTTCAGACATAAAGCCACAAAAATTTTAGAAAGCTCAATGGACCATAGTCGAGTCCACACTCCATAGGGGGTTTTCTATTTCCGGCTGGAAAATCTTAACCCCTGTTCACTTTCCATCCGGAACCCCATCCTTGTAACTGCAACAGTCACCCCCCTGTAGCACCGCCTTCCCCGCTAACCTGAGCTGGGGCTGCTGGTTGCTTCTCCCTTCCTAATCGGAGCTTGTAAGGAGGCTGTCTTTCATGTGTTTTTTGTAAGTACTGGTTGAAAAACTGGTATTGCACAGGCACCACTCAGAAATGAGCTAACTGGTTTTGAGAACACAGAGTAACCAAGCTTCAGCCAAGCTGCAGCAGGCTTGGGGTTGAAAGGCCAGGAGAGCAGGACGCTCAGGGCCTTTGAGGCCAGCAGCCGAGGGACTTGTAAGCAGACACAAGGCGAGAGACCCTGGGAGGAGGAATCTGTTCACACACCGGAAAGCAGGGATGTTCTTGGGCTAAAACTTTAAGGTCATTTTTGATTTATTGTCACTTTCACCAAGATAGATCCAAATCTTTGGAACTCTCTCCTGGATTCCCATGGTCAAAACTAATTAACGTTTGCTCTAATTAAGAGGATCACATGACTAGATACATGAGTGGCAGTCTGAAAACAGCAATCATAAAGAGACTTCAGTATATAATCAAGTTAAAATATGCCACAAGATTAACCTCATATACTTAATTATACATCACTGTGTATGGTGCGTACTTAGGCAAAAATCAGTAGTCAGTTCCATGACCATTATAACTTTCTTTTAAAGAACCAAACTTACTATTTAAGCTTTTAACATCATGTAAGCTTTCCCCACTAGATGTGTTTTAACATTTACCAGACACATTCTGTACTGTCATTTCTTTCTCACAGGCTTTATGATTATCCCAGTCTGCAGTAAACTATCCTCTGAACTCCCACCACTTTTGCTTTACTGCAGTGAAACTGATGTGCTGGGAAATGTACAAATCATGACACATTTTCATAAACACACCCACGTGATCCAATTACTGTGAATTACCAATGTTAGCATCACTCCAGAAAATTCCCTCCCTAATCAAAGGTCCTTTTCTATAGGTAACTCCTGTTCACAGTTCTCTTTTGTCTGCCTTTACACTTCCTGTAAATGGAATTATGCAGTATAATATACTCTGACTTCTTTAACCCAATATGGTACCTTTGAGATTAATCCATTTTGTCAGAGTTGGACTACACACCTGTAATTTCAGCACTCAGGATTGAGTTCAAGGCCAGTCTGGGCTATAAAGTGAGATCCAATTTCAAACAATACATCCACCTATCAGGTTAAGTTTATCAGTGGTTCATTCTAAATGTTTTGTGCTACTAGTGATCAAACCAGGGCCTTTAGCTGCTAGTCAGGATTTCACCACTAAGCCACTCCCCCCACTTTTCATTCCTTTTTATTGCTAATATTACATTGCCATACAATTTACAGATTCATTTTTATGGCCTTTAGTCTTTGCACCTTGGATTGCAGGGATGAGTAGAGTATCGTGAATGTGGTAGTTGCTTACTAAATATGAGGTAACCAAAATACATTGCTTCATTATTGTGACTAACAGAATCTCTGTCCCACACACGTGCAATCGTTCAAAGGTAGGTCCTGGATCCGACTCCCAAAGTAAGGTGGTTCTCCATGGCCTGCTTATGGACTGGCACAAACCCTGTGTGGGGGTGAGGGGCTTTCTCCAAGGTTCCTGTATGAGACTATGGGAAGTTCCTCCACAAGGAACGCAGGTGTTCTGGGATCCTCTCCCTACAATCTCACCAAACAAAATTCTTAGGAAAGAAGATTAGACTTGACACCACACCCAGACCCCAAAGAAACAGGGTAATGTCCGCTCTTCAGGCTCATTTATCTCCCCTAAAAATCATTTACTCTTCCTCTAAAAGTGTCCACAGCTCCTACCACTTCCCTCTCCCTTATGAAAGAGTGTAAGCTGCTAAACCTCACGAGGTTGAGTACTCACCTTCCTGTTTTCCTGCACACTTTAAGTTTTGTATGTCTTTTCTCTTGTTCATCTATTACCTGTTTCAGAGGTCTCAACTGCCAAACACCTCACAGGGTGGAAATTCCCTTTGTTCCTCCATGTGGAATTAGAAAGATACCAATCAAAGATGCTGGTAAATGGTACAATGAAACTCATTTCTAAATACCTGGTGTCTTCTAAGCTTGGGGGAATAGGGAAACTAGCCTTATTTAGGGGCTCTGAATCTTTGTTTTTCTTTTTCTTTCTTTCTTTTTTTTTGGCAGTACTAGGGATCAAACTCATGACCTCGTGCTTGCCAGGCAGGCAGGCACTTATGCCACTGAGCTTAATCCCCAGCCCCTTTTGTTTTTCTTAAGCTTGGACACCCTAACCTGGAGATCTGTACCTCAAAAGTTGCAGCTTACCATGTCCAAATTCAGTCTTATGAAAGCATAAAAAACAGTCACCACAGAACCGGAACATTTATCAGAGCCTGAACAAAAGTCTGTGCATTTAGCTGCTAAGTCTAGAGGTTGACCCAAGTCTTTCCGTTGTGGGAATTCCAAGTGACCTTTGGCAAATTACCTTACCTGTAAGTACTGTATCAGTCCCTTCAATTATAAAAATAAAAGGGTTTCAGGAAATAACCTTATAAAGGCACATCGAAATCTAAATCCTGGGATTCTTTTACTAAGGGCCATTTCAAATCTATCGATCAAAAACTGCCCAACAATTCTTCTTAACGCCCCCTTTCTTGTTAGCCTTTACTGAAGAATCCAATTAATTTCCTAGGCCCTCTTACAAAAGCTTTTTATTTCTTGTCAAATTTTCAAGACATCCATGGAAAGGCCTCCGTTACCTAAGTACCCTTACTGTACGGCGGAACACAAGCGCTCTGCCACTGAGCCATACACCCAGCCCCAACTTCCTACTGCCCATCCCAACTACAGCTTATTCTAGCTGTGCTCCGCCAGGCAGGTCTCCCCACTGCGTCCGTTTCACAAGACACAATTCCCACCTTCTGACCTTTTCTTCATTTTTTGTCCTGTTACCTCCCATCATGGGTCCAGCCAGTTCTCCTTCCTAGGGCTGAACTAAAGACTTCGCTGAGTTCACAGTTGTTTGCAAGGAAATCTCAACTGTCCTTTTCTTCAATCGCCAGGAATGAACGGAGTCTTTGCAAGGCGCGCGCGGCACAGTGGTAAGCCACTGAGCCTTGGCCAGCCGTACACTCAGGGTTCTCGGGGACTCCCCGGACACTTCACCTCGGACACGAGCAGTGCGGTCGCAGGCCGCTGGACCGTCGGCACCGAGTGGCCCTGCACACGATCCATCGGCCGCGCCTCGCGCACATCGGGTGTGTGGAGTCACCCCAGGACCGGGCCCCCTTCCATCAGCGTCTCCAGGGCTCGCGCGCCCCGGAGCTTCCTGGGCCCTCGCCTGCCAGCCCGGGACGCCGCCTGGGCCTCTACTCTGCGCCCCTCTCCGCCCGCCGTACCGGCCCCGCCGCAGGAGCGCAGCACTAGGAGCCCGCGAGCCAGGTGTCGCGCGTGCAGGGCCGAAAGCCACTCACCCGGCTCCGGACACGAGAAACAGGATCGCCCTGCGCGCGGCAAAGAGCAACAGCAACAACAGAGAGACTGAGGCTTCGACCGGACGGTCCTGGCGCCCGCACTTCCTGCCAGGAGAGGCGGGGCAGAAGTCGCGCCGGAAGGCGGGCGAGTCCAACTGGGCAGGGGAGCACGCCGGGTCTGCTGCGGCCGACCGTCCCTCCCGCGTCCGCGTCCGCGTCCGCGGGGAAGCGGGGCTGCCTATGCCGCACGCCCCCGCTGGGACGCGCTGGACCCGTTCTTCCTGTCCCATCCGGGTGGTGTCCCCACGGCTGCGGCTGCGGCCCCCTGGATCCCCCTACCGCCTTCCTGCTTTCCCGCCGCCGGGCCGGGCTCTTCCGCATTCCCCTGCGGGGCGCGGTGGGGCGGCGACGGGGACAGTACCCGATGGCGGAAGAGCGCAGTCTGGGCCGTGATGGCCAGATCCGGGGCCTCCGTCACCAGATCGGGCTCTGTGCGCCCCAGCACTGCCAGGTTTGGTACATGAAAGCAGCCTGGTTAAATCTGATTTAACAACTCGTCTTTTAGAGCTTGTGCCCATGTAATACGGCTAGGGAAGAGGGCGTCGGCTGGGCACACACCTGCCAGCTCTGGAAACCCTTTCACTTCTTTCAAAACTGCACCCTAGCCCGAGTCAAGTTATGTAACTCTACTCCTCCTTCCCTACCTCCCAGTTACAAGGTTTATGGCCTCATGAGAAGTAGTGGCTGTTTCCTTACCCTTTTAAGCATGAGAAAGTTTTATTGAAATTCTATGTTTTCCTAAGATACTAAGAGATGACAGTTACGACTACATGTATATTGTGCAGGCACAGATATGCTCTGGGTCAAAATTTCACACCATTATTCAGGTATCCTTCTAGATGCTGTTTGTGGCTATAATCTTCAGCATGGTTTCCCTTACCTTAGAATACTCTTAGAATAGCACTATTTCAAAATAATGAAAGATAAGTCAACCTAACAGCTAACCTTTATTGATCGTATGTTGCCAAAACACAGCTAGGTGCTGTAAAGAGGAGTGAATAATTCAAATTTCTTGCTTCAGAGTTCATATTGAGAAATCTTTTATCTGTAATTCCTAGAAGATAGGAACCAGGTATTCAGCACTCCACTACAGTAGTTGCTGAACAAAACCTGGTAAATGAATAACGGAGTGGGGTGGGGGGTTAACGCATAAATCCAACACTAGGATTCAGTAGGATGAAAGAGGATCTGCACCCCTTGAAAGCATCCAGGAGATGGTGATGCTGTGGTCTTTATGTGAAGTTCGTTTCCTTAACTGTAGTTTGCCCTTTGAGAGTTTAACAAGTCTTTGCATGCACCAGACCTCTGCTTCACAGGTATTTGTCATAGAGCTTGTCTGGATATTATTGGTTCATGCAACTGATAAGCCCTCACCTGGCCGGCTGAGTCATCGGATTGTACACAAATTTTTGTTTTTTGTTATGCTAGAGCCGGAACCCAGGGCCTCCTGTATCACAGGCAAGCACTCTGCTGAATTACAGACCAACCCCCTACTCTGATCTCTGTGTTTAAGTTTTTAGAGTTGTGCTAATATAATCAATATTAACCATACATAGCTATTCAACCTTCACTAACATTCAACTCAACTGTATCAAGACACATTTCAGGTGCTCAGTAGCCCATTGCAGCTTGCAACCTGTAGGACAGCCCAGAGCATTTCCATTAACATAAATGCTTATGTGATGGACGACAGGGTTCCAGAACAGTAATTCTAAGCTACATTCTCTGCAGACTCCAAAGAAAAGAATATTAATTAATAAGCCAAATATAAAAAGTCTAGCACCTGGGAAATTATTTGTGGCATAGACAAGTCAAAGAGAAATTTTTCATCTATTAAAAGGACTGGTTGAAAAACTTCTCCAAACAAGAATGATAAGCTATGCCAAAAATAAAAAATTAAAGATACCAAACTAAAAAGGTTAGTTGTAAAGTCATTACAACTGTAAAATATATGTGGCTAAACAGTGGGAAAAGGCCTGACTTCTGTATGAGCAGGCACAGACACATTTAGAATAGAAGTGATGGAAGCTGGAAGACCAAGTCACAGCACTGGAATGACTGCAGAGTTCATCGGGGGATCAGCTCCTGCAACCTCTGTGAACTGGGCAGGAAATATAAAAACCCAGGTCCCAGAGAAACCCAGGAACGGTCTACAGAGGGAGGCAGTCCTGCTGAGCACACACAAGTCTGTCATGTGGGGTCAGCTCAGTAATTTCCAAGTAAGCTGTTCAGGCACCTATTAGTGCCAGGTAAAGTGATGGGCATTTCTGGGACTAGGGCTCAATTCCTGCAATCAGCCTAAGGTGCTTCCATCACTTCAAATTTGGGCCCTGGAGTCCAAAGGGTAACACAATCACAAACAGGACAAGCGACTGACATTGCCTCCACTCTGCTGGTATAACCAGAACCCTGGAAACTGTTTGCTGCAAGGTAATTTTCATCACATACACTTTTTAGACTGGTCTTGCAGTCATTTCCAGCTCTGACGGAGACACTCTGAGCTCTCTACGGGCACTCACCCCTGCATGGCAAAGGCCAGTTGCTGAGCAGGGAGTGCTGCTCGGAGGCAGGAGGCTCAGCGCACTCAGGGGCAGGTCATGTACTGTCCCTTCCGAAGGCTGTCTCCTCCAGGTCTTCAAAAGGGATGATTTTAGGAGTGCTACTTTCTTTCTGTAGTGGAATAATGTTATTTAATCTTTATTGGAGGTTAACAAACCAGAGGTAAAGATTTTTCTCAGCTAAAATGGAAATTCAATTCAACAAAATTTTAGTATGATGGTGGCAGCCTGGAAAAAGTTAAAGTCACAGTGACAGGTGGAGAATAAGGGTAGGTGCTGTGATAATAATGAAGGAACAAAGACCAGGTGTTAGCAGTCATGCTGCTCGCAGTCCACACAGCTGGCCTTACCACATTGCAGGAGCTGGTGCTCTCCCCTGCTGAGCAAAGGTTTGCCACCCACAGGCATTTAGCAATTCGCTACTCAATGAGGTAATAGTTTCTTTAGATACAGCCTGGTTAACAGGTGCACAAAACTAGACATCATTAGGGTAACTGTCACTGGCTCACCTTTGCAGGCTGTTAATTCCTTTTAACCAAATTTTCCCTCTACCATTTCAAAACTCGATGAATATTATGAGAACCTGGTTTTAAGGCCTAAGGTGAATGAAACTGCCCTCCACAGATTACCCTGAAGCAGAAGCCCTGCCTCTGCAAATAGCAGCGTTATTTTTAGGACTTGAACAATGATCTCACTTTCTGAGGCATGTAGTATCAGCTGTTTGGACTGCGGGCAGGTGAGGAATGTCTAAAATTCACACGGGGACTCAGGCTGAATCTCTGCAGAAACAAACTTGGGCTTTCGGTGAGGGCTGCTGTAGTCAAGAAAGCCACGCGATTGAAGAGCACACGGTCCTCCCAGCCGTTTGAAACACACGCAGAAGTCAGCCTTTTTGGTAAAATCATTCCCCAGAACGTTTGAAGCTAAAATATGTTAAGAAACAGGACAAATGAAAATTACACTCCGTGTCCTGACCATTTAAAAATGGTATAAAATAACGTGAAAAACCTTAGATTAGGTAAAGCAGGTGTGTCAAACTAGGACTTACAACTATGAATGTAATCACATATACACAACTTCTACAGGAAGTTATTTTAAAACTCGGAAGACAAAGTGCAGGAACTCTAGTTAGGACAGTGAAAACGAGATTTCCTTGAGAGAGGAAGAAATGAAATGAACAGCAGAGAGGAGCTGGATTGTCAGGGAACCTGGAGAGTAAGATGTTCGTCATTTTCTAGGACATTCCTCACCTGCTTCTTCGAAAGATGCAATGAAAACCCACAAAAAGCCAACTTTGGTAAATAAGAAATTTAAACAAGTATTTTATCATAAAGTTTAATTATGGTTCAGAAAAAATTGAGTGAATAACTTTCTCTGAAAAAATATATTGACTCTGTAGAGACCACAGTTACTGGGGAAGAGGATCACAGGTAAGTGAATTACCCTATCTCCTGTTCTGAAAATAACATTTCCAGTCTGATTATAAAGATACATGTGCCCCAAAAGGGCTGAGAATAAATACAAAACAAGAAAGGCGAAAGCTGCCGGGCTATAAGCATGTACCAGGCTCTAGGAGAAAATCTCGGAAATACCCAAAGTAGCAACAAGGAGGACTCGGAGGGCAGTGGAGCTCTTCTCAGTCGTCCTTGTCCTTGGCCCCGTGTTTGAGGATGCGCGTGAACTCGATGTAGTTGAAGTTGCCCTTCTTGTCGATGGGGGCCTCTCTGTACAGCTCATCCACCTCCTCGTCTGTGAAGCGGTCGCCCATGGTTGTCAGCAGCTCGCGCAGGTAGTCCTCCTGGATGGTGCCTGCGGAATGGGGAACCAGGATCAGTGCCGCCCGAGATGACCCACCTGCCGGGAACACTGGGGTGGGCTCCGTGGTGGGGAAGGACTCTGCGATGCCGAGGCCCATTCCTTTCGCCTCACACCCAACTCTCTTCTATATAAAAGAAGACTCTCAATGCAGACAAACTGACATATGGTGGCAAGTGTGGCCAGGCCTCACACGTGCAGTTAACACCTCGGCACTGGGCCTGTCACCGACCCTGCACTAAGCAGTGGGGATGTGCAGCCATGAGCCAGAAAGGTTCTCTTTAGCCTTAGTTTTGTATACTGTGGTTCTCATAAGACCTGTCTGCTTAAAAGAATAAATACGAGTACTTACAGAACACAGAAACGGAACCTTGCATGTCACCTCGATTTACTGCCTGGCATTTTTAAAATTCCCCAAGTAATTCACACACACTACGATAAGAACCATTATTACCACCAGTGGTGTAACTGAAATACAGAGATTCCTGAAATTCGAAGACGATGAAAACTGACAGTTTCCTTGCATGTGCAATTAAACTAAAACACTGACAGGATATGTTTCCTATCAAATGAGTCTGAAGAACAAGGCTGGGTGAGAAAAAACAAGATTTGTGGGGATTTTGCTGGCTCAATTCCATATTTTTACAAGCTGCACCTCCGATCTTAGAATTTCAGCTCTGTAGTATAGTCTTCATCTCTAGGCAAGTCACTCAGTTATTACATCTGCCAATCATCTACTGTGGCAGGGGTGGTGGCAGGTGCCAGAGAGGAGTACAAAGATGAGAACAAAATACTGTTACCTGAGGCAGCCACTAGAGTGGGAAGAAACCGTGGTAACTGGAAATAAGTGCACAACTAAGACATAAAGTCAAGGAGTGCATGTGCCAGCTAAGAGATACAGAAAACAAAACAAAACAGAGAACAAAAAGAATGGGATGGCCTTTTGTGTTCCTGGGAGCCGGGAGAAAGTGGTAAGAAATCCCAGACAGGGTCTCACCACCCAGTACCGAAACTAGTCCAAGGAGGCAGATACCAGGGCAGGCCTCCCTTCTGTTTTTGTTTCTGAGACAGACTCTCACTGTGTAGTTCGGACTGGCTGTGAACTCGCTGTGTGGCCCATTCTGGCTCGAACTCACGGTGCTCCTCCTGCCTTGGCCTCTGAGTGCTGGGATTATAGATGTGTGCATCACATTCAGCAGACCTTCCATTTCTAAAACCATTTGGCTGTGCCATTGATTTTTGAGCCTTAAAAACCATTTCCTTACATGTTTTTTCTTACTTCCACTTCTGCCAAAGGACTGCGTATTTACACAGTTAACACTGTTTTTGTGAGCACTAACAAGATGCTGAGAAGCATGCTAAGCTTTCAGACATTATCTCAGTCTCTCTTTCATCCTCAAAACAGCCCAATGAGATGGACAGTATTAGGCCTGATTCACAAATGACAAAACAAAGGCTTGGCGACTTTTAAGTAACATGCCCAAGGGAATCTGAAATACGGAGCCTTGACTCCAGAGTGTCCACTCTGCTTGGTATTATTTCACAGCTGAGGTCAGACAGCAAACTTAAAGTTGTACGGTAGACAGTCACCTGGTGAGCAAACAGAACTGTACTGTGCCACAGCTGATGTCAGTTTACACTCTGCCCAAGCTGGCTCTGGTAAAAGCTACGCATTTAACATATTTGTGCCCCCCCCCCTCGAGATTGGGTCTTGCTATGTAGCTCAGGCTGACCTCAAACTCACTACGTAGCCCAAACTGGCCTCAAACCCTCAGGGATCCTCCTGCATCAGCCTCTTGAGTGCAGGGATTACAAACCAAGCCACATCTGGCTCCACGAACACTTGGTGAGCGTGACCCCTGACCAAAACAGCAGGCAGGACAAACGCAGAGCTGAGGGTGGTACACTGGCACCTGTCCCATCCCTGTGCATTTCAGATGCCATAACTAAAACCAAATCACTCTGTAATGAAAGGTTGCCTTGGACGCACCCGTGGCCTCTTCGTCGAAGCAGGCGAAGGCATTCCTGATCACGTCCTCGGGGTCTGTGCCGTTGAGCTTCTCCCCAAACATGGTGAGGAACATGGTGAAGTTGATGGGGCCCGGCGCCTCATTCATCATGGCGTCCAGGTAGGCGTCGGTGGGGTTCTTCCCTGCAAAAGAGACGGTCCTAGCTTTGGCACACCCACTACTAACCACAGCGAACACTGTCAACAGAGATGATCATTGGTACAGTTTTCCTTGATGGCAAAACTATTTGGGGAAAGTTCTTCTCAATGAAGATAGCCTGTATGAAAAGTCTGGGGACAGAATGATGTTCCACTGGGATTTAGGGGGAGCATCCCTGCTTCCATAATGAACACACACACCCCCCCATACACACACACTCTCCCAGCTCAATGCCCAAACACAAGGACACAGACACGGCGTCTTCGGGGTCCCAGTGAGAGCCACTGCTGCACCCTTTGTCTGAACGCTACCAGATTCCTTGTGCCGGCTTTCACACTCGTGAGATAAAGATGACAGGCACCGTGCCAACCACCCAGAACACCAGCGTAAGAACTGAGAGCTACCCAGTGAGGCCAGCATGTCATGCAGGTCCTCCTTGTCGATGAAGCCATCCCTGTTCTGGTCAATCATGTTGAAGGCCTCCTTGAACTCCTGAATCTGCGACTGGTCGAACATGGCGAACACGTTGGAGGTGGCACGCTGAGGGCGCTTCTTGGTGGTCTTGGTCTTTGCCCTTTTGCTCGACATGGTGGCGGTTGATTCCTAAAAAAGAAAAGGAACAGAAGAGAAATAAAATCAGTATCTAAGATCACTTAAGGTTGAATGGAAACAGTGATTAACAAAAGTAAACAGAAGTAATAGTCCTGATATAGCTGAGGTACTTAGAGAGCAATTCTTTAATGCAGAGTAATACCACTTTGTAAAATCTCTCCACTGACCGAAATCCATTACTCAAAGGACCAAACTAAACAGGAAAAAAAGAGTCAGACCTGTATTTTGAGCTCAACCAGCCTATCACCAGACAACCAACAACAATGCAGAAGTCACAGCATATGAACAAGATCACAGACCCTTTGTCCTGCTGTCCAACAGCTGCCTGACAGCTGACAACCACGTCCACCAACTGGGTTCTAATAATGAGAAAACAATCAAGCTCAGGTACCTGGGAAGCCATACTTGAGCACTACGGGGAGCTCAGAAACACACTTCTTCAGCAGTCCGCCGGCTGCATCTCTGTCAGAGCTAGCTGTCCTAGTCCAGGGTGGCAGGCCAGGAAGGGGAAGACAGCTGACAAACAGGCTTCTCTTATCACTACCGGCAAGCAGCATCTACCATGTTCAACTCACCCTGCTCGATTCCAGGTTCAAAGTCAATCAAGACACATTTTGTTGAAAGCCCAATGGAAAAGTATAGAAACCCAAGGCCAATTCACCTATAATTAATCTGGTAGACCTCACACTCTATCCAAATCAGTTTCTTGTATTAGAGCCACACTGAATTACTTGATGTAACAGATTCCTCTAAACAAATCAGAATACAAGGTTTTAAAGCAATTTAGTTTAAAAAGCTTTACAGAACATGTTAAACAAGTAGGGAAATGAGTTTTATTTTCAGATGACCTGCATTTATCCTGGTACATCCTAAGTTAACAGTAAAAAGAATGTCTAAGAGTACACAAAGTGCAAAGGCAATTTCCTTTCCAACATTTACTTGAGAGACTAAAGTCCCATATGAAGCTTAAAATCTGATAGGAGAGAGTAAAATTGTCCCGTACCATTCCTCCAAGCCGAAGTAGAGATGAGAGACTGTAGTCCTCTGACCAGCAAGGGCCGGACACTGCACTGAGTTATATTCTTCAAGCAGGTCTAAAATAGGCGCTACTGATTTCACTCTCTGACCAGGATAACAATTTTAAAGCTTACGTTCTGAAAACATTTAGCTCTGATGTGGCCAAACACTATGCTCCTGCTCTAAAAATAAATCTGTGGACTGCAAAGAATGAAGTACTACCTAGATCTCAGCACTCACAGTGGCCCTCGGCATCTAATATTTCCTATGAGTTGAAAAGTGGCTTCTTATGTCCTTTCCATGACTAGACCACATCATCCAGTCTAAATTCAATTATGGAAACAATTAGAAAAGCTTCACTCATATTATTGTCAGCTAAATCTGTTTTCTGATTTTAGCAGGAAATTCCAGAAAGGGCAGTCACAAATTCTAGTCCACCTAAGAAAGCATTCTTTGGCCATTGAAAGTCATTGTCATTTTTCATTTGTCATTGAAAAGATATACCACAAGTGGCACAGGAATCACCCCTCAATTTCTGTCAGAGATGCTTTCCATGACCCACCCAAGCCACTCATGAGCCTTTCATTCTGGAATCCCTTCTGTAGGCTGTGTATCTTTATTAAATGATACCAAGTTATATGTTCCTTCTCTATGTTAAATGTTAAAAATAAAAACACAAGATGTTACAGAGTATACTATTGCTCTCTCTCTTAAATGTACTCAAAGATTTGGAGTGAGTGGTGAAGACTCCAGGAGGGGCACCTTATATCCCAGCCCATATCTCTTTAGTATTTTAAGCATGTCATGCCTTTGAAGCCAAAGCACATCTTTAAAAATAGTTTATTCTGTAAGCCAACATTGTTTCTCCCTAGGATGCAGAAATGTCAGTTATTTTAAGAACAAAGAAACTGATGAGAACTACAGGTCAAACGATCAGTAAGTGATTTTTTAACACAAAATGTCACATATCTCAATGTGGTGTAGGTAGGGGTCCTAAAAGATTCCGTTTTAAAAAAGCTTAGTTTGGACTGTAAGACATATATAAATGTATTATTAAATTTCTGGTGTATTATGTACTCTTCTAATCATGCTTTTTTGGGAAGGGAAGAAGGTAGTTCTCAGGAATTGAACCTAGGACCTCGAAAAACCTAGGCAAGCACTCTACCACTGAGTTACGTCCCTGGCCCCAATCATGCATTTTTCGAATGTATAAACGCATAATGCAATAGTTCAAAAGGACTATTTTCTCTGGTTTTGGTCAGCACAGACAACAGCCTCACACAGAACTCATTTAATACTTAGTTGTATCACCCGATTATGATCAGCTTATTATACTAATATATATCAAATGTCTTTAGTGTTGACCCCTAGTTAAGGTTGAGTTGTATAAGAGGTACCCTATCTTACAAGACCTTAAAATACAAATGGGAGACAACTATAAAGAAATGCAATGATTGATTCAATTTATGAAATGAGTCACATAGTTTTCATTCCATAGGTATGACTAAAGTCAAGAATGTGACAATAATGCAAAATAACTGATAAGGTAGCATGAGACTGGCAAATACTATGAGCTCAGTACAGATTCTGTGTACAGTATCTCTAAACATTCAGGGGAGAGGTACTTTGAAAAACCCTGCGCAACATCATTTGGAAGCTAAATATCTTTAGAATGAAGAGATTCAGATGTTAGTCATATTTCTACCAACTAAGGTAATTAACTCTACCAAACACTGATAGTACAATGCTGGGCAAGTCACTACCTGGGCCTTGGCTTTTTCAAGGAGAATGGATTCTGATCTCTGATTTATCTCCAACAGAAACCTGGAGCCTTGCAGCAACAGTTGTTCAGTGTCACAATCACTTGCTCCAAAACAAGGAAACGGTCGTCGTCTCCCCCCCCCCCCACTAAATTAAAAGTTTGGGTGAAACAATATGGGTGGTGAGAATCAAATCAGGAACAAGCATGTGGATTTCAAGATCCTCTCAATACTGTCAGTGCCTCTTTGCTGCTCATTTCACTGCCCCTCCCCAAACAAACATGGCTGTAACTTTTCTTATAACAAGCTTTCTGCAAATGCAGAATTCGTATCAATTTAAAAAGTCAAGAATAAAATAAAACTGAAACTTTCACACATCAGTGCATGTATTCTTTATATCTTTTTAGGACGGATGAGAAGATCACCAGGTTAGCACCTGAGACAAATTAAGAGTCCTCAGTTGTAAAATTGAGTCTGTATCTTGGAAACATTTAATGAAAGATCTTTGGTGTGCAGAGGTTATCTGTTGTGCGAAACTTGCAAAGTAGGAGATTTTGCAGAGCAGATTCTAAACAATATAGGAGGATTTCAGATGCATGAGAAAGTAAATGAGAGGCTGACAAGGGTGATCAAGAATATTCAGTTTACTGATAGAAATGTAGGTGCATTTTGTTAGGGCAGGCGGTGCTGGTGGCAGTGAACTTCTGTGCGTGTGTGTATTTAAAGAGCTCTAGAAGAATCATTAAAGGCTAAAACAAAAAAAAAAGGGTAAGAAATATGCTTCAGGAAAATGTTAGACTAGATTAAGATATGGAAGAAACAAGTCAAGAGTTCACTAAAGCAGGCTTCCCCAATTGCCAGGGGCAACTAGATTTTTGAGATGGTGAAATGCAAGAATGTCTAGGAACACTGCTATCTAGCGATTTTGAAAAACCTATTAAAATGGAACCAATCCATACTAATGGATGCATTAAATTGCTTTAGGTAAAACATTAAGCCTAGCATTTTACAAAACTGTTTTAAACATAAAATAATCTAGAGGTTTTTTTTGTTTTGGGTTTTTTTTTTTTTTTTGTCTTTTTGAGACAAGGTTTCACTATGCAGTTCAGGCTGGCCTTAGGCTCACTTTGTGGTCCAAGCTGGTCTCCAACTTGCAACAATCCTCCTGCCTCAGTCTCCCAAGTGCTGGGATTACAGGATGTGCCACCAGGCCTGGCAACCTAGACTTTTTATACAGAGTACTTAAATTCAGTAATAAGAGGTATCCTTGATGAAAAACTTCCATCCCAGAACTAGGTTGAATCTACATCTCATTTAGTCAATGTATTCTTTTTCAAGCTTAGAGATTTTTGTGTTACCATACGGTTTTTTAAAAAATATTCTTTTCAGGGCTGGGGATTTAGCTCAGCGGCATAAGCACCTGCCTTGCAAGCAGGCGGTTGTGAGTTTGATCCCCGGTACCAATTTAAAAAATATATATATACATATATATATTCTTTTCAGGTTGAGGCTTCCATTCCAACTAAACTTTTCTTTCTTTCTTTCTTTTTTTTTGCAAATTTCCGGTTGAAAGTCGGATTAGTTCTCTTAGACTGCCACACCCCAAATTTTTTTAATCACTTGACAAAGACAGCTGTCAGGGTTGACGACAAAACGCCATGCTTTTGAAAATAAAATGCTTTTCTGGTTAACTTATCAAAGGCCTTCCAGAGCACCAAACAAACGCTAGCAATTTAATAAATACTTGCTTTCTTCACCTTTAGATAAAAAACTACATTCATGAAGTTAAAATCTCAACCCATTTCTGTTCCACAGGTTTCTAGGAACCGACACGTATTTTTACATACCTACTAAACTACATTAAAAGGAAACAATTCTTTGGCAAACTGATTTCACTCAAAGCCTCCATCCCAAAAGGAAAATGGTATTTTATTTTGGAATTTTCCCTCCAGCGGTAAACTAAACCTCCTAACTCCTCCTGAAACACCACTTTTAAAAGTTCTAGTTGCAGGAGCGGACCCTGAGCTCGAGATGGACTTGGTCACTGCTACTAAACGAAGTCGCACAGCTGCAACAACAGCTGCGGCCATGAGAATGCGGAGTCCCAGCGCAAACTCCCTGGAATCGGACAAGTTTACGTTAGAAACTAAACATAGTCCCGGAGTCAGTTCTGGGGGGCTCGGATTTCGCGGGCCCGGCGGTCGCCCAAGCTGAAGGCGCCAGCGAGCTAAGCCACATTTTCCGAACTGCCACTTTGGACACTGGAGCGAAGTCTGCGTCTGGGCCATTGGTGGCCTCGGCCTCTGATTCCACAGCCGACCGACCTCAGGGCTCCAAACCTGAGGTCTGCCTTGACACCTGCCCAGGCACGCCCCCGACCTGCAGACACGGGTCCTCCGGATGACGACCGCGACCACCACTCACCTTGCACAGCCGCGAGAACCAGGGTATCTCAGCAAGCCCCTCGCTGCAGATATCCACACCCTTTTACCCTCACAGCTACTAAAAACCAGCACTTCCGGCCACGCTTAGCACACCGGAAGGAAGTTCAGTCACCCTGGACCACTGAGAGAGTAGGCCGGCTTCATGGGAGAGCGACCGCGAGGGGGACTGCCACTGTGGTCAGCGGGCGCAATATTGAAGGACTGCACAAAATAAGGGTGTAAGCCAACAGAACATAACATGACGGAATATGTGGCAGTTCTTTGCGTTTTCTTATTGAGTCACCCTCTTTTTTACACCGCTTCTTCCACTTTAAGTCTTCCTCTCCCCCTTTCTTTCCGCAGATGATTGCGTCTATTATGTGGGTTTTTTTTTTTTTTTTTTTTTTTTTTTGGCTTCTCGACACATTCCAGGACCAGGCGAGGGGCGGGGCCTCGTAGCCCAAATCCTTATAGGGAAATCGTAGAGAGGGAACGCCGGGCCCACGTGACTGGCGCTCTTCCCGCCCCCAGAGCCAGACTACAGCCGCGGAATGTAGTGCGCCTGCGCAGGCAGCCGCGCGAGCATGCGCAGTATCTAGGTCTTCGTCCCTAGCCTGGTGTAAAGCAGGGTGTGTAAAGCGTTTTGCAGCTTCCACGCTGACGGGACGTTGTGATGATGAAGGCCCCTTAAGCAAGCATCCGCAATGATTCTGGTACTTAATATGGGTGTGGACAGCTGACAGTTTTTCTTCCAGAAGTTTCCAGCTGTTCCTCCCTGTCAGCGCCTCTTTGTCGGTGATGCGCTCACAGGAACCGGAGGAAGGAGGACAACTGACTGGCTCGCCGCCCTGCGGTGCGAGCTGCGACGCAGTGAAAACAGGGATGACACGCTGGCCTTGCGGTTTCTCAGCCCATCTCGCCCCACGGCTTCTAACCCCGCCTCCCAGTGAAGGAGGGACGAGCCCAGCCCGTGTGTGTCCCCGCCGCCAGTCCCCTCGCTCTGACCTCTTCTATCACGCCGCGAGGGGCAGCGTACCCTCAGGCCTCCTGCACCGCGGCCTGGGCCGCGTAGGTCCGGTCAGGTCCAGCTTTGTGCAAGGAGCTCAGTAGCATCCCACAGTTAACCTGGAGATAGGGACATGGGGGAAAGTGTTGCGGTGCTATAGAACCGAGACGCGGGTGCTGGCTTCACAGACTTCCGCAGTAAGAATCACTCGGGGTACTGGATAAAAATACACACAATAGGGTGCTTTTGTCTGCAACGCACGGACAGAATCTTCAGCCCTGGGAAGCCGTGGGCTCGGCAAGGGTCCGAAGCGACTCTTGTCTCTAGGAAATTGAAAACACGCACCGATAAACGGCAGGCAGGGACCGTGCAGACTCCAGTGCTGAATGGCTGGGCTGCCTTTGTCCTGGGGTTTGACTTTGGGCGGGCGTGCGCCTGCAGTGCGCTACAGCTCCACAGGGTGGTGGCCTGCCACCGCTGATGTTGGAGCCTTCCTTTCGCGCGCTCTCCAGGGGAAAAAAAACAAAACAATCCTTTAGTTCAGACCATAATAAGGAAATGGGCTTTCCCTTGCTTCGTTAGTGGCGGTCATGGGCTTGTTTTCCTTCCGCTCAACCAGTCAACAGGTATTAAACGGCGACTTCATATCCAAAAGCACCATAGTGGGAGCTGCAGCTTCGGCTTGTTCAAACTGAACTAATATCACCTTGGGGTGGGCTCCGGAAGTGTGGTAGAAAGGGTGCGGAGTTACAGGGGGTGTCAGGAAACAAACTGGAACAGGTTACAGAGAAAAAAGCCTGTTTTAGACCTTGTGGAAGATGTCGGCCAGAGAACAATCGAGCTGATTCTAGAAGTGAGGGTAGGGTGGCAGAGAAGGGATTCCAGGCAAAGGAGCAGCAGTTGGATTGAAGATGATCAGAGGCCTGACTGAAGTTTAGCAGAGATGATGTAGTGTGTGTTCACTCATTTATTCATTTCACTGATAGCTGTGGATTTACCAAGGTGAGCAAGCCAAAATGGAAAAGTTTTAATATTCCATCTAATATTTTGATATTAAATTTTGATGACTGAATACCACCAAACACTAACTTTTCCAGATGTTACCATCTTTGGACCTTATGAGAGATCTTTGCAAAATCATAGGGGAATTTCCTTTGCATCTGCCTTTCTTTTTTTATGGTAGTTTCTTTCTTTCTTTTTTTTAACCCAGGGCCCTTACACTGAAATACATTGCTAGCCAATTGTTTATATTTTATTTTGAGACTGGGTCTTGCTAAGCTGCCAAACTGACTAGCCTGGGTTCAGACTTGTGGGGATTCTCCTACTTCTGCTGCCCAGAGTACTGGGATGTCTTTTCAAACTTTTGATCATAACTTGTAGTAAGAATTTTATATCAATAAGTAAATACCTAGCTATTGATGATGCTGTCAAAGATCTTCTATTCCATAGAAACAAAGTTCTGTATTAGTTTGGGCTGCCATACAAAAAATCTTTTAAAAACTACAAAGCTGTAGTCCAAGGTCACAAAGGCTACAAAGTCTAAGATGAAGGTACCAGCTGATTTGGTTCCTGGTGAAGGCATTCTGGTTTGTCAAAGGCCACCTTGCCACGTCCTTACATGGCAGCCAAAGAAAGCTATTTCCTGCTCATATAGGGACACAGTGCCGTGAGAATAGGCCCCCACCTTGTGACTTCTAACCTTAATTATCTCCTAAGGAACCTACCTCCAAACACAGTCACATTGGAGGTTAGACTTGCATTTGAATTCAGCCCATAGCAAATCTGATGCCTTTTTTTTTTTTTAATGCTCAAGATCCACTAAATGTGAGTTTATGATTCACTAATGCTCTGAGTCTCACCAGAGTAGGGAGGAGCAGATTTTTGACCCTGGAGAAACAGTTGGTGCTGTCTGGAAACATTTGGGATGTTTGCACCCAAAGTGCTGCTACCAGCATCTTTGGGTGGGGTGGAAGGGGGCAAGCATGCTGCTTAAGTCCTGTTATGTACAGGACAGCCCAAACTTTCAGAATGTTATTCAGCCCAGAATCTCAGAGGCGCTAAGTCTGAGGAAACCACCTGCTAAAAATTTGGAGTCTTGGTATTTATGGTAATTGATTATTTGGATGTGCTATAAATACTAAAAGGACACTATGTATTACTCCTGCCTCAAGGTAAGACATTTGTTTTTGTGAGTATGTATCTAAAGGGAAAAAGAAAAGGAATTAACAGTTGTTACTCACCTATTTATTACACACTAGGTATTGTATATAAACATTTCTAACATTTAATTCTTAAAACCACCCTGTGAGGTAGGCATTTTTACCTGCATCTTACAGGTAATTTCGGTTTACAGTACTTTGGTGTTATGTACTGTTTAACCAAATGGCAACTGGAGAAGCAGAATGATAACTTATGCCTCTGTCCAGAGACAGGAGAGAAGGGAGGGCAGGGTATATCCTTCTCTCTTAGCATAATACCTAGTCCTTGGTTGCTAGCAGATATTTGATAACTGGCTACTTGCTATAAGTGCACATAACTAGCCGTGTCCCAAGCGAAAGTCCATATTTTGGGGCTGGGGATTTAGCTCAGTGGCATAAGCGCCTGCCTTGCAGGCAGGCAGTCTTGAGTTCGATCCCCGGTACCGATAAAAAGGAAAAAGACAAAAAAAAAAAAAAAAAAAAAAGAAAGTCCATATTTTATTTTACTATAATTTGCTCTCTATGGTTCAAAGGAAGGAAATTTCTTACCCAGACAACAGCAAAGAAGCCTAGAGAATTGCTCCTTGATTTTTATGGATTTATGGCCTAAGCCAATGTTTTATATTGAATACTTGCTATTTCTATTGCCTGTCAGAAACTACTGAATTTTGAGTCATAATTTACATGCTGGTTTTGCTAACAAAAATAGAATTCTAATTCTTTATATGTGAAATATGTATGACATTAACAATTAGCATTAATCTATTATTCCAGGAAAACAGTGGGAAGAGCTGGTTTCTGTAAATGAATAAGGGTATTTCATTAAATCTGTATGAAAATCAATTTTAGAGCACCCAGGTAACAAATAGTATATTAAAGGGATATAGAAAATTCTACACAAAGAATTGCTGAAGTCAGGTGCCCCTGTAATCCCAGCACTCAGGAGGCTGAGACAGGAGGATCATCATGAGTTCAAAGGCCAGCTTGGACTACAGCAAGAGCTTGTCTCAAACAATACTTTTGGTTTTTAAAATTTAATCAAGATTATCTTTAAATTTAGAAATGATAAACAAAAAAGAAGTGTTGAACCAAAATTAAGGATATTTGAGTAAATATATTTTTTGGGTATACTACCAAGTTTTTTGAAGTGAGAGGGAATCAAACCCAGGGCCTTGTCCATGCTTGGCAAGCAGTCTATTATTGTGCTATACCCTCAGCCTTTGTGCTGGTAAATTTGAGAAAAATAAGTTAAATAGAGAAATGCTTAGAAGAATTGAAATACTATACAGGATTCAAGAGAGAATATAAATAAAGCAAACAACAATAATGATTGCCTAGTTAATTAGACACCTGACCCTGGTAACTAAAGAAATGCTATTCCAATTAGCTTTTCTTTCTTTTTTTTTAAATTTTATTTAAGGAAAAAAAAAAACAGAAAAAGGGTACAAGTTATACAGAATTTCAGAAAAAATAAAGAATAGGAAATCACTAGTTAATAGATTACATATTGTCATCTTAGAAATAGTTGCTCAAGTTACAAAATTAAAGCATATAAAGTGGACATTCAAACATTGAGACTTCAAACAGTTCTGTTCAATGATCCAACAAAACTCAGTAATATGGTTACCTATCTTATTCACTTAAATATACATGCAGTTATATCCTTTAGAGCACTTTCTTTTCCTCTCTTTTGTACAATGACAATCACACATTTTGGGTTTTATTACTCCCCCAGTTCTTATTACTTTTTTGAAGAGAATAAAACCAAATGTGATATAACAAAACAGTCAGTCAAATCAAAAGGATGGACATAATACATAATGTAAAAACAAAATACAAGGTGATCAACAGTGGTTACCATAATGCCTCTTGCTATCTTAAAAAGAATTGCCTATATAATCAGTTATAATAAAATTGAACAAAACAGTAAAGAACAAAACCAATAAAACCAAAACATTGGAGACATTACAGGACTTCAAAAGAAGATAATAGTCAAACCACAATGGGCATCATAATGAATCTTATTGTCTTCACAGTTGTTGCCTATACTCTCGGACTTGGTACTATCAAGCAAAACAGGAAAATCAATCAAAACAAGATGGTGAGAGCAATACAGTGTTTCAAATCAAGTTAATAGGAAATCAAAGTGGGTTACTATAATATATCCTGCTATTTTTTATTTATTTTTCTCTTAATTAAAAAGATAAAAATAAAAAAGTAAATAATTAAAAAAGGAGATTGAGATAAAAGAGGACATAACAACAAAACAGCACAGGTCAAAACATAACCATATAAGCAAAATAGTGTTTCACCACAAGATATCCCGACATAAAAGTAGTTACCATAGTGTCTCTTTCCTTGAAATCTTTGAGTGTAACTTCATATATTGTAGCATCAAACATATCAAGATAATGTAAAACCATTCAAGAGAATGACAATATTACAGGGTATTTCGAAATAACTAACAGAAAATGAACAATGATTTCTGTATAATCTCCTTGTCTATAAAAGTTTTTGTTTATATTGTCACATATAATAAAATCCAATAAGATACAACATGTTAAGACTGATGGAGACAGAAGAACAAAAGCTTGATGGGACTTCAAAACAAGATGATATTAAATCAGCTCTTGTTTTCTCCAAAATAGCTGTTCCTACTATCCAACCTTCTCTGCCTCATTTCTATTGAGCTCTTTTTCTGTCATTAGTTGTCAGTTTGACTTCTTCATTTCACTTTCTGCTCCGTTCATTGTGGCCTCTCAGCCACTGTTTCTGGAATCTTGGTATTTTTCTTTTTTAGAATATCCTGAAGTATTCTCTGTAGAGTTGAATTGGTGATTGCAAATTCCCCTAGTTCCTCTTTATCCTGGAAGCACCTTGTTTTTTCCATCAATTTCTAGGGACAGTTGTGCAGGATATATCAATCTTGGCTAGAGGTTATTATCTTTCAAAGCTTGAATTATTTCCCCCCACGCTCTTCTGATTTGATGGTTTGTGCCGAGAAGTTTGCTGTAATTCTGATGGGTGTTCCCTTGTAAGTGATCTGTTTCTTGTCTCTGACAGCTTTTAATATTCTGTTCTTATATTGGATTTCTGGAATTTTGATTATTATATGCCTGGGTGTAGTTCTGTTTGGGTTGTAGGTGGCTGGGGTCCTGTATGTCTCATACATCTGAGTATCTTTACCTTTTGCTAAATTTGGGAAATTCTCCTGGATTATTTCTGTGAATAGCCTTTGTAGTTCGTTTGTTTGTGTCCCTACTTCTTCTTTTATGTTCTTAATTCTTAAGTTATAGATCCTCTTATCATCTTCTAGTCTTTGTATTATTGCTGTTTGTTTCCTTGTTATTTTTAAGAAGTTTTTCATTTCATGCTCCCACATTACAAATCTGCCCTCCAGTTCAGATAATCTATCCTTAGTTTCTTTCAAGCTGTTATGCCAGCTTTCAATAGAATGTTTAGTTTCCTGGTAATCTCTTTGAACCTGCTTCACATATTCTGTGTTTTCTCTATTTTCTCCATCAAACAATTCTCCCCTTTTTTCTGTTCTTCCATTCCACCATCTGTTTTTTCTTGGGCAGTGCTTAGCATTTCTCTAACTATTCTACTTATATCTTGCTTTACTTCATTAAATACTTCACTTTTGAACTCGTCTATGAGGCTCCGGAGATATTGCTTTATGTCTATTGGTTCTGTGCCTGATATTGCATGTTTTCTGTCTTCATTCTCCTTTGTATTTACCTTTCCTGGATCAGTGTCCTCAGGATTGGGCACTTAGGACCCTTTCGGTTTTTTTGGGTTTTTCTTTTTTTTTGGTCTTTTTTTGTTTTTATCGGTACCAGGGATTGAACTCACAACTGCCTGCTTGCAAGGCAGGTGCTTATGCCGCTGAACTAAACCCCCAACCCCTTGAGGACCCTTTCTTGTTGCTCCCTCTTCCCATACTTTTTGTTCCTTCCATACAAGTGTATATAGGAGGCCCAGTTTCTTTTTTTGTAGGTTACAGTTTGTTTGAATCTGCCAGCTAGGTGTTCCTGCCCACTGTAGTGTACTAGGGAGACACAGACCTGGGCAGCCTCTGCTGGGCCTGCCCTTCCAGGTCAACCTACTAAAGGCTTCACTGCTAGGGTGCACCACCAGGCACTGCGACCTGGTTTGGGCTAGCCTACTGGGTCTTAGTCCGCAGCATCACCCAGGCCAAGTGCTCCCCACCAGTCCCGCTTGAGAGGGGAATATGGGACTAAAGTCACTACAGCATCCTGTTTCAGCTAGTCTGCCCGGTCCCAGAATGTCCTCTGTTGGAGCCTCCTAGTCTATGAAAGGGTCCCTGTTCCTCTCACTCACCATAGGTCAATGCAGGGGTCCCCGCCAGTCCCGCTCTCAACTCTGTTTGGTTCACCGATTCCCGCTCTCAGAGCTTTGGCGCGCGCTCTCCCTGCTGTGCCACTAGGGATGCAGCAGCAGCAGCAGGAAATTCAAATCGCAGCTTCCAGAAGCGCGGGTTCTACCTTCCATGCTGAGATTTTATCTGTTCCTGTTATAGCATTGGGATTGCATTTCCAGTTGTTTTCTCCCAGCTTAGTTTGTTCCTGGGTCAGCAGAGTATATCTCCCCCTGCTTAGGACTCCTCACACCACATCATTCCTGGATTCTAAGCTGGCTTTCTCAGAGAGCCTCTGTAGCTGCTGTTATCTGTCTGCCATGTTCTGGAAGTCCCACAAATCTTCCTCTTCAGCGACCTCAGAGAAATCAGTGGTATAACTATTAACTATTTTTTAATATATGTATACATACACATATATCTATGTTTTCTCTTTCAGCTTCTCACAATAATGAAACAATATGATGTTTACAGATGTGTGTCTGATTTATTTCACTAACGAGTATGTTCTTAAGTTGCTCCAACTATTTAAAAACTTCCTAGTATCATAAGCTGTTTTGAAATACATAGTCTAACATAGCCAATCTTAGTGACAGTTTATTAATGAATGCATGTAGTAATCAAACTACATTTACTGAATTAAATATGTGAATATTTTTTAATCCCCCCAATAAAACTACTGTAATACCTAAAACGAAAATTGTAGTCTAACCTTAGGCAACCCTTTCATTCCTTGTCTGCAAAAAATGCAAAATAAAAGAACCTACTTCATTGCGTGGTCACGAGGCTGAAGGGAGACCATCCATTTAAACCTCTTAGTATGTTTTCAACTTGGGTTGCCTTATATTTGGCTGGGCTGTATTTGGTTGACTGGGCTCTGAAATTTGGAGTCTGTAGAGTGGTTCACCTACCTGACTAATTTATGTACAATTATTTGTCTACTGGACTAGAGACAACAGCAGATTCGTCCCACTTCGATGATCACAGACTCCAGTAGGCTCTCGGTGCTCCTGCCATTTCTGTTCTCTTTCTCCTGGATGTCAGTTTTATGCCTTATGTCTTCTCACACCTCTCACACCTTCTACCCAGCCTTCACTGTCAACTGATGACCTTGTATCACTGTGGAAGTAATGACTCCACAAGCTCCCATCTTATTTACCCACAGCCACCCTCTGTCCTGAGTGGTCCTGTCCTGCCCTTGCTGTTAATTAAAGGGCCATCCTCCTTGCCTCTACCAAAATCCATGTCTCCCCTCATCCTGCTCATGTCACACCAGTAATTTTGCCCTCTCCTGCATCACCAGGTCCTCTTTCTATTAGATTATTCCCAACACCAAGAATGTTGGCTGGTTTCCCATATAGGGTAAGCACAGGTGTCCTCTCCTAAAAGAGACCTGTGTCCTAATCCCAGCCCCTGTGAGCATGTTAGGTTACAGAGCAAGTGGACAGAGGTAGAAGGCAGAATTAGGGGGCTGCTGAGCTGACCCTACAGCTGAACTGTTCAGCACCATCATGAGAAGTCTTCAGAGCAAAAGGAAGAGGCAGAAAAAACAGGAGGGAGAGCGACTGTGGCAGAAGGGGTCAGACAGATGCAGTGTTTAGGACTTGCAAGATGGAGGAAGGAGGCTGGGAGCTAAGAGCTGCGGCAGGCGCCCTCCAGAGGTGAGGAAAGGCCTAAAGACAAGCCAGCACCACAGCGCTGCCTCCGGAAAGGAGGAAAGGAACACCGTCTGCCTGACTTTTCAGAGCTAGGCCAGTGAGGCCTGTGTTGGACTTCTACAGAACGCTAAGAAGCCAAGTGGTACTGGTTTAAGTTGCTGTGTTTGTGTTAATTTGTTTCACCAGCAATAGATAATACACCATATTACCAACAGCAACAATAGCAAATGGCTTTCCGAAATCACTTCCTCCAGTGTCCTTTCCCTTCTTTGTGTCCCATGATGAAATTCTCTCAGGGAGTCACCAGTTCTTCCCCTTCCTCTTCCCTTCTCTTCTTCCCTTTCCCTGCTGCTTTTTTTATTGTGGCAAAACACACCTCACATAAAAATTTCCATCTTGTTAAATTGTTCAGTGGCCTTAGACACATTCCCATTGCTGTGCAGCTGCCACCAGTGTCTCTCGCTGGAACCCATCTCACACAGTTGAGCCTCTGTGCCTGTTAAACATAATTTCCCACTGCCTCTTCCTTTAGGAGGCCACCATCCTACTTTCAAATGCTTTGACCACTCAAAATATAAAGTAAAATAATACGGTATTAATGTTCTTGTGACTGGCTTATTTCACTCTAGCACAATGTCCTCAAGGTTTATCTGTGTCATACCACATATCACAATTTCTCTCCTTTTTAATACTGAGTAATAGTCCATTGTATGGATGTACCACATTTCACTTATCCATCCATCTGTTAATGGACATTGAGTTGCTACCATACTCTAGCTATGAACTAATAGTATTGTGAATTGTACTGCTATGAACGTGGGTGTATAGATTCAGTTATCATGGATACACCACAATAAGTCTTTTCCCTACAGGTCTATCAAATATTTCTCCATCAAGGTCACCAGTGACCTCCATGTCTTTGTGGTCAGTTCTCAGTCCTCATGTGGCATTCAACCAAGTGATCATTCTTTCCCCTTTGAAACACTGGCTTTCTGATTTCTGAGATGCCACACTCCTGCTGTCCACCTTCCTTCTGGCTACTCTTCAGTCTCCTTTGCCAGCTCCTGTTGCCTTCCCTGGTAACTCACAGTCCAGGGTTAGGCGCTTGGGTCTGCTCTCATTTCTGTTGACATTCTTTTCAATCTTGGTTTCACCTGCTCTCAGGACTTTAAATGCTACTTCACCCCCAAGCATATATTTCTGGCCACGGTCTCTGCTCTGAACTCTAAACTTGTGTATCTGAAACCCATTTGTCATCTCCACAAAGAGGTCTAAGAAACATAATCTTCGCACTCTGAAACTCTCTCTTTTGCTTCCCTTTTGCTTCCTACTCCCACTTTCTCTTAATGGCAATTCCATCCTTTAGGTTACTGAGGCCAAAATCCCCATTCCTGTTTACCCCATCTGTTTCTCTCATACCTCTACCCATCCTTCCAGTCACTCCTGGTGGAACTGTTGGCTGCTTAGTATCTCCAGGGCCTGAATCAGTAATTATCACAAGGCTTTTGTTGAATAAGTCAAAATTTATATCTGGAATTTGATTGTCCAAGTTGGTTTCATGTACACTTGCGGTCCTCCTGCTTCAACCTTCCAGAGGCTGGGATTACTTGACCAGAGGCTATCTCTTTTAAGTCAGAGGCTGGAATGTGTCATAGTTCTGTGTGACACCCTCCCAGAGTACCTCACTCAGAGTAAAGTCTGCAAGCCTTCCAATGGCCTCCAAGGCCCCAGGAGCTGACATCTTCAGGAACTTCTCTGACCTCATATCCTACTTCCTGCCTCCCCAAATCTGCTCAGGGGTATGGATATCCCTAATGTTTCTTGAAGAAGTCAGGTACTTTTCCACCTTGAGACCTTGGCATTTGCCATTCATTTTGATTTTATGCTTGCCCTTCTAGTATTTTCATTGTATTTACCTCATTCTTTCTCACCTTTACTCGGTCATCATCTTAATCAAGCCTTCCCCAGCCATCCCATTTATGCCTGGTCCCTACCTCCCACCCCTTTGTTCCCTTTCTTGTTTTATCATTACCTTTGCACTTGCTACCTGTGACACCTTATGCACTTTACTTATTCACTTTGTTTACTGTCTCCCTTTGGCCCTAAGTTCCCTGAAGAGGAGTTTAGGACCCACTTTCTTCACCAAAGGATTCCGATGTCCAGAAGAGTAAGTAGCATATTGTAGGCTGTCACTTACCTAAAAATCTGTGCTGAATGAATGAATATCTGGAAGGAGGCGGGACTGGGGAGTGGTAGAAAGACGAGTCCAGTGGGTAAGCAGGGACCATATCCCAAGTGACTTCCAACTATGTTTCAGAGGGTTGGTAAGATCCCTCTTACTGTGATCAGAATTGTGTTCTTTTTTTTTTTTTTTTTTTTGGTCTTTTTCCTTTTTATCGGTACTGGGGATCGAACTCAGGACTGCCTGCTTGCAAGGCAGGTGCTTACGCCGCTGAGCTAAATCCCCAGCCCCTAGAATTGTGTTCTTTTAGAATTGCTCTGGTAATAGTATGGAGGGTCTGGAGAGTGCGCATGGGAGGAGGAGGAACAGGGTTTCTGCTTGATAATAACACCATTCACTGAAACAAGGAAGAAGGGGAGAAACAGATTGGGGAGCAGGGCACACCAGTGGCAGGAAATGGCAGTTACTGCTCGGGACATTTACAAGTGATGAGAAGACAGAACTGAAGCCTTCGCCAAAATACAGTAAAAAGAGTCAGAAAAAAAAAACTATAAAAGAGCAGCCAAGAGTAATGGAGGATGTATTGAAGTGATGCAATGTTTATTGAACAGGAAATCTAGAACAAGATGAAGTGGGAATGATGGAAAAACAATAATGAAAGGGATAACATCTTTCTGGAATTGAAAGAGTCAAAAATCTCCTCTCAGGCGGAAAGTGCACTCTGAATATCAAGCAGGAAAAATGAAATCCACACCAAGTCCCATCACAATGAAACTCCAGGGCTTCAAGGGCCAAAAAGACAAATGAAAAAAGCTTCCAGAGAGAAAGGGTGAGGGGTTGCCTGCTGTGGCACAATGGTTAATCTGGTGACCTGTTTCCCTCCAGGGACAGCACAGGTGGAAGGCAGGGCCAGTGCCACCAAAGTGCTGCAAGCAGCACCAGCCCCTCCCAACCAGAGGGCAGCCCTCTGGAGAATTCTGGATGCTGGCCTCTCTAGGCTCACTTAGGTCTAGAGATCTAGAGTGCTCCTTGCCTCTTTTAGTTCTTAAAGTGCAAAATTAACTAAGGATCATAAAAACTGATTCTACAGTTTTGGAGTATGTCCCGAATTGTTCTGAAAACTAATGACCTCAAGTTTGGGAGGTCTGCCAGAATTCCAGGATAACAGGAGCCTCATGTTTGACATACTGTTACACAGAAAAATATTGAATAATTTTGGATTTTTAAAAACTTAATTTATTTCATTTGTTTTCCAACTAGCTTGCAAAGTGCTCTATATTTTATAGCATCTAAGTCAGTTTTTTCAATGTGTACTTTTAACAACAATAATAAAATAATAAACAATTTATTACTGAGCGCTCTTTACTGACCACTTCCCACAAGGCAGGCTTTGTGGTAAAGTGTTTTTCTCACATTACCTTGCGTTAATGTTACTTGC